>NC_055995.1:49772804-50137871 GCF_018446385.1 Zingiber officinale
ACAAGCAATTAATTAAATTATTTGTGATTAGTCATGGCCCTACTACGATCTTCTCAAGACAATGAGAAGATCGGATGGTCAACCTAAGGTCAACAGCTTCTCAAGCTCCTCCCTTTGACTACCTTGTGTTGCTCGTGCCCTCCTCGTAACTCCGTCTCGAGTGGACCTTCCACGGCTCCAATTTTATACATTACAATTTTGAAACTCGAGTTACATTCGAGTCTAAACTAATTTTACAACAAGAATAAATGAAAAAAGGCACGACGCGCATGTCGCGTATCAAATATACAGCACACACAACACAAATGACGGCGCGCAGGCCGTAATATGAATTACAACACATTTCCAATCAGATTGGGTCTTTTGGGCCATGACTATCACAAAATAATACAAATAATATATAATTCTAAATTATGTATTTTCTATAATTTTCTGTAACTTTTCCTACAATTTTTTCAATTTTTACGAGTAAAATTTCCCGGCGATCCCGTTTAGCGTTTTCAGGCGCAATCGCGGAACAAATCCCCTTGCGGGGCTAGGGGCAGCGCCCCTACCCGCGATCTAACCATCGCGAGTGTCCCTTAGCATTCCAATAGCGCCTTAGCCTGCTGTCCCAAAAAGATTTGGGGTGAAACCTTGCCGTTTTGGAAAAAACTTCTCGGTAGTCGAAGCATACAAGTGTCGAAACACTTGTGCTTCGCATCTACGAGAAAAATACCCATAAAAACCATAAAATTACAGAAAGTTACAGAACCTATATTTTTCATAAAAAATCAAATTAAATTCGTACTCGCTTCGCACGTGGCTCTGATACCACTGTTGGATTTTTCGGGCCGCGAAAACCGCTTTTTCGCGTCCCGGAAACCCCAAAACCCCGCCACCGGATCCGTGGGAAGAATAAAACTTTCGAAAACATTACGAGTACGAGTTTTATGCTAGTTCTAAACTAGATTTATAAGGAGAAAATCTTTTACCCTTGATGCGTGCCCTTCGCGAGTCCCGCTTGTCCAAGGAGATGTCGGATCTCAAGTTGTCAAGGTAGACAACTCTCTATGCGTATCCACACAAACTAATTAGGTGGAGAAGACCAAACAATAGGTGTGCTAGCACCTAGGTAGTTCGGCCAAGGAGAAGAGGGAGAGGAGAAGGAGAGCTTGAGGAAGAAGATAGAATGAATGAGAATAACTCACAAAATGAAAACCCCTCTCCTAGCATTAGTATGGCCTGCCACAATTGTAACTCATTCTCATTTAATGTGGCCGGCCATATTAAATGGAAGGAGACTTGTAACCTCCATGAGATGGCACACACATGTGCTAGTTTTGATGATGTGGCACATCATCATTGGTTCTCCTAATGCCAACTCACAAATGATGTGGCATAAAGTCAAGTCAAACATGACTCTTCCTCTTCCTCTCAAGTCAAGTCAAACTTGACTTAATCTCTCTCATGGTTGATCTAATTCAACCATTTAATTCAAGCCAACTTAATATAATGAATCTAATTCATTTAATTAAATTGATTCAATGAGTCATAATCTAAATTAGACTCATTGAACACATGAATCAACTTGAGTCCAACTCAATTAGCCCAATTAGGATTACTCTTAATCCAATTTGATTCATCAAATGAATCTAATCCTCTTGGTTCATCATATGAACCTAATCTCCATCTAATTGTCCTTTGTGTGTGACCCTATGGGTTCTTGTAACTGTTAGTTAGAGCCCTAGAGCCAATCATTTGATGATTGTATGGACTCATGTATATCATATTCTTGTATATTAATAAAGGCATTTGTTTGGTTATTATACTTATTTATATTAGTGCCAAATAGACTAAGTATAATAGCGTCCTTGAGTAGAAGGTTCATACCTATATCAATCGATTAGTTGAATCGATAGTGAGATGATATAGGGAACACTACTCTAAATCATTCCTAGTCGAGTATTAGCATTCAGGGACAATGTTAATACAATAAGACTAGCATGTAGGTCAGCTCGATGACTTGATCTCACAAGTCATGGATATAGAGATATCAAGATGACACATGGGTATGCATTAGAGAATGTATACTGAATGACCCGCCATGAGAAAGTATCATGGATCGTTATATGAGTGTCATATACTTTCTCATGTGGCTATTAGTATGACTATTAGTCCTTAGACCTGAAGTCACCATGGATCCCTACATAAGGAGTTATGTACTTTAGTTTCGTCAAACGTCATCCGTAACTGGGTGGACTATAAAGGCGATTACTGGGTATATAACGAATTATGTAGAGGGATGTGAGTGATATAGATGGAATCTATCCCTCCCATATGACGGAAGCGACATCGGTATTCTTGATAGAGTGAGACCACTAAGTGCATGGCCATGCCCAAATGAGTCAACATTAGATGTTGAGCTCATTTGATCGAGTGAGTCTACTTGGAGTTCAAGATTTAGATTGATTAGAGGATGACACGGTCTATGCCTCATATTGATCAATCTAGATGTCTAGGATAGAAGAACACTTGTCATTATTTTGTGAGGAGTCACAATTAGTAGTCACAAGGTGATGTTGGATCTCAACATTCTTGTAACTTGGGTAGTAATGATGTGTTGCTAGATACCGCTCATTACTTATGCTCCTAAATGGGTTTAGGGCATTGCCAACGTTACAAGAACCTATAGGGTCACACACTTAGGACAAATAGATGGAGATTAGGTTCATTTGATGAACCAAGAGGATTAGATTTATTTGATAAATCAAATTGGATTAAGAGTAATCCTAATTGGGCTAACTTGAGTTCGACTCAAGTTGATTCATGTATTTAATAAGTCTAATTTAGATTATGACTTATTAAATCAATTTAATTTAATGAATTAGATTCATTATATTAAGTTGGCTCGAATCAAATGGTTGGATTAGATCAACCATGGTAGAGATTGAGTCAAGTTTGACTTGACTAGAGAAGGAAGACCAAAGGTCAATTTTGACTTGACCTTTTGCCACCTCATTGGTGAGTTGGCATTAGGTGGACCAATGATGATATTCCACATCATCATGGATGCCACCTCATGGATGTTACAAAACCATTTTCTTATTAACATCACATTAATTGCATTTAATGGGGAGTTACACTAGAGAAGAAAAGTGGTCGGCCACTTTGTGAATGGGTGTGATTTGATTTTCATTCAATTCATTCATTTGGTGAATCTTCCTCCTTCTCCCTCTCAAGCTCTCCCTCTCCCTCTCCTCCCTTGGCCGAACCACATAGGTGCTAGCACACCTTGGTTTTTGGTCATCTCCATTTAGTGTGTCCGTGTGGATACTTCTAGAGGACCGGCGCTTGACGGTCTTGAGATCCGGCATCATTTGGACGAGCGGGAACGCGAAGGGCATCGCTACAAGGGTAAACATTTTTCTCGTAGATCTAAGTAGTAGATCAGTTTTTGAACTCGTACAAGAAATAGTTTTTCGAATTTTGTATACGAATCTTTGCACGGATCTACGGCTTTGGGTCCTTCGGGGTTTCCGCGACGCTAAAAAGCGGTTTTCGTGGCCCGAAGAACCCAACAGTGGTATCAGAGCCACGTGCAAGGCTTGTACGAGTTTGTTTTTATTTTTATGAAAAATAAAACCTTCTGTGATTTTCTGTAAAAATTAGTGTTTTATGATTTTATGGGTAATTTTTCTGTAGAAGCGAAGCACAAGTGTCTCGGCACTTGTAGGCTTCGGCTACCGGAAAGATCTTTCGAAATCGGCTTCGTTTTGCCCCAAATCCATCTGGGACAGCGGGCTTGGGTGCCATTAGATCGCAAAGGAGAAACTCATGATGGTTAGATCGTGGGTAGGGGTACTCCCCCTAACCCCGCAAGGGGATTTGCTCTGCGATCGCACCCGAAATCGCTAAAAACGAACCCGCCGGGAAGATTTTTCCGAAACGGCAATGTCTCGACCCAAATCGTTTTGGGACAGCGGGTTTAGGCGCTGTTGGATCGCAAAGGAACCCTCGCGATGGTTAGATCGCGGGAAGGGCGATGCCCCTGGGCCCCGCAAGGGGATCCGTTCCGTGATTGAGCCCGAAACCGCTAAACGGGACCGCCGGGAAATTTTATTCGTAAAAATTGTAAAAATTAATTTTAAAATTATAGAAAATTATGAAAAAAATATATAATTTTGAATTATATATTAATTTGTGATAGTCATGGCCCAAAGCCCAATATGATTGGTTGTGTTGTAATTCATAATACGGCCTGCGTGCCGTGAGTGTTGTATTATATTCGCGACCTGCGCGTCGTGCCTTATCTTATTTTCTTGTTGTAAATTAGATCTAGACTCGAATGTAACTCGAGTTTCAAATTGTAATGTACAAATTGGAGCGGTGGAGGGTCCACACGAGACGGAGTTCCGAGGCGGGCACGAGCAACACAAGGTGGTCAAAGGGAGGAGCTTGGAGAAGCTGTTGACCCTAGGTTGACCATTCGATCTTCTCATTGGCTTGAGAAGATCGTAGTAGGGCCATGACTAAATCACAAATAGATTAATTAATTAATTATTATGTATCTGATGCATGTTTAATAGTTAATTAATTAATTAGTGCCTTAACGATTAGATTAGATCTAAGTCGTGCACATGATGCACCCTTGCGATTAGATTAGATCTAAGTCGTGCACAAGATACCTATCACTACCTCGATCACATGTATTGTTGAATCTGCCAAAGCAGAGCAATACATATTATCTTGGTAGGGTACGGAGGGACAATCTTGGTCCCGCCTATCAACGCATGGGTGAATACAAACTCAATTAGATTGAGTATTCCTAGTTACTCGGTTGGATCGAGTCAACTATAGGTATTATTCCAACGGTTGGAAAAGATAGGTCAAAATCACATCTATATTAACTCTCGGGCGTATTAGCCGAAGCTAACTCGAGTTTTAATATAAATGTGGATATTGATTCTATAAACAAGAGTTGCATAGAGATGTAATTGGTAATCGTTACCTACCGATCATACTAAGCCTTGGGCGTATTAGCCAAAGCTAACTCAAGGGTTAGTATGATGTGGATCTTGTCCCACAAGAATTATAGAATTCAGTGGAAGCATCATTTAATTAAAGGCCTAATTAAATGATTTTTAAAGAATATGATATTTATTTCTGCAAATTTTTGTTGTAGATGACCATGACGTCAAATACGAACATTTTCTCTCTGCGATCTGTCCTTAAGAAGGACAAGCTCAACGGAGCAAATTTCCTGGACTGGTACAGGAATCTGAGAATAGTTCTCACCCAAGAACGTAAACTGTACGTTCTGGAGCAGCCCATTCCGGAGGCCCCTCCTGCCACTGCCACGCGAGCAGACCGAGATGCTTACAAGAAGCATCAAGATGACGCATTAGATGTGTCTTGTCTTATGCTCGCAACCATGAACTTTGAGCTTCAGAAGCAACATGAGTTTATTGGCGCTTACGATATGGTTGAACATCTTTGTCACCTATATCAAGGACAAGCAAGGCAATGGAAGAGGAACTCCAAAGAATACCTGGAAGATCTTAAGAAGAAGAGAAATAAGATTTCTACTTGGTATAAATGTTATAGAAGTCAACCTCTATTTCTTCATCGTGGGTATTAGATACCGGATGTGCTTGACATTTGTACTAATGTACAAGCTACCGAGAAATAGCAGAGCATTGACAAAGGTGATATAGACCTACGAGTAGGAAATGGAGCACGAGTTGCTGCTTATTGTAGGAACTTATCATCTATCTCGCCCTCTGGGCTAGTACTAGAATTAGACGATTGTTGTTATGTGCTGCCTTGACAAAGAACATAATATCGTTTCTTGTTTGGACAAGAGAGGATACTCGTTTATAATATAGAACAAATGTTGTTCCGTCTTTTTAAACGATATGTTCTATTGTAGTGCACCTCTGATAAACGGACTCTACATTCTAGACCTAGAGAGCCCTGTCTATTACATAAATACTAAGAGGATCAAGTCGAATGACTTGAACCAAACTTACCTCTGGCACTGTCGCTTAGGTCATATAAATGACAAGCGCTTATCCCAGCTCCATAAGGATGGTTTGCTGGACTCATTTGATTTTGAATCATATGAGATATGCGAGTCATGCCTACGAGGCAAGATGACCAAGACCCTCTTTAGTGGGCATAGCGAGAGAGCAACTGATTTGTTAGGACTCATACATAGTGATGTATGTGGCCCTTTCAATGTCGCTGCTAGAGGCGGTTATAGATACTTCATCACATTTACTGATGACTTCAGTAGATACGGTTATGTGTACCTGATGACACATAAATCTGAATCCTTTGAAAAGTTCAAAGAATTCAAGAATGAAGTACAGAACCAGCTTGGCAAGAGTATTAAAATACTTCGATCCGATCGAGGTGGAGAATACTTAAGCCATGAGTTTCGTGACTATTTAGCTGAGTGTGGGATTCTATCCCAACTCACTCCTCCTGGAACACCAAAGTGGAATGGTGTATCCGAAAGGAAAAATCGTACCCTATTAGATATGGTACGATCTATGATGAGTCACACAGATCTTCCGACATACCTTTGGGGCTATACTCTAGACATGGCAGCTTTTATACTCAACCGAGTTCCATCAAAGGCCGTGATAAAGACACCATATAGGATATGGACTGGGAGAGATGCCCAGGTGTCTTTCATGAGGATTTGGGGTTGTGAGGCTTACGTTCGACGTCAAGTCTCAGACAAGTTAGGACCCAAATCCGATAAGTGCTAATTCATTGGATATCCCAAGGAAACTAAGGGATATTACTTCTACATTCTCAGTCAGCACAAGGTAGTTTTGGCAAACACTGGGGTCTTTCTAGAAAGGGATTTTGTTTCTAGAAAGACTAGTGGGAGCACGTTCGATTTTGAAGAAGTTCAAGATGCGAACAATAGCACTGATGCCTCGATGGAAATTGAACTGGAAACACAAAGTGTTGTGGATGATGTTGTTCCACAAGGAGTTGAGGAACAACAACCAGTTCAAGTAGACATACCTCTTCGCAGGTCTAATAGGGTACGTCGTCGGCCTGAGAGATACTCATTTCTCTTGTCTGACCATGATGACATTGTGCTCATAGAGGATGAGCCTACCACCTATCAAGAAGCTGTGATGAGACCAGATTCTGAGAAATGGCTAGAAGCCATGAGATCCGAGATAGAATCCATGTACACCAACCAAGTATGGACTTTGGTTGATCCACCTGAAGGGGTAAAACCCATTGGTTGCAAGTGGGTCTTTAAGAGAAAGACTGACATGGATGGACTTAT
Source organism: Zingiber officinale (assembly GCF_018446385.1). Lineage (NCBI taxonomy): Eukaryota > Viridiplantae > Streptophyta > Magnoliopsida > Zingiberales > Zingiberaceae > Zingiber > Zingiber officinale. The sequence goes on from NC_055995.1 coordinate 49,780,102, forward strand.
CTATAAGGGTCGCTTGGTAGCTAAAGGTTTCAAGCAGATTCATGGTATTGACTATGATGAAACCTTTTCTCCAGTAGCGATGTTTAAGTCCATTCAGATCATGCTTGCTATTGCAGCCTAGCATGACTATGAGATATAGCAGATGGATGTCAAAACCGCGTTTCTGAATGGAAACCTGCTCGAGGATGTGTACATGACACAACCTGAGGGTTTTGTAGATCCACAGTATACTAGTAGAGTATGCAAGCTGCATAGGTCCATTTATGGACTAAAGCAAGCTTCTCGGAGCTGGAATCTTTGATTCGATGATGCGATCAAACAGTTTGGTTTCATCAAGAACGAAGATGAGCCTTGTGTCTACAAGAAGGTTGTAGGGGACATAGTTGTCTTCCTCATATTGTATGTGGATGACATACTACTCATTGGGAAGGACATCCCTATGCTTCAGTCTGTCAAGACATGACTAGGGAGTTGCTTCTAAATGAAGGACTTAGGTGAGGCATCTCGCATTCTTGGGATACAGATCTGTAGAGATAGATCTAAGAGATTGCTTGGCCTAAGTCAGAGTACATATATTGACAAGGTACTCCTTCGGTTTGCCATGCAGAACTCCAAGAAGGGATTTCTGCCGATGTCACATGGCGTGAGTCTTTCGAAGACTCAAGGTCCCTCTTCTATAGAGGAGAGAGACCGCATGGATCAGATCCCTTATGCCTCAGCCATAGGATCGATCATGTACGCCATGCTGTGTACTCGACCTGATGTCTCGTATGCTTTGAGCATGACGAGCAGATACCAGTCAGTGAAAGTCATTGGATAGCGGTCAAGAATATTCTTAAGTACTTACGAAGGACTAAAGAATATTTCTTGATATATAGAGGCAATGATGAGCTAGCGTAAAGGGTTACATGATGCGCTTCGACCGATCGGGATGATTACCGATCGCGATCGTGGTTCGTATTTTGCATTAATGGTGGTGTCACACTGGAAGAGTTCGAGGGATCTGATGGTGATTCTACAAAGTATATTCGCATCAAAGGCAAAGGAGGCGATTGATCCGCAAGTTCATCACTGAACATGGGGTGGTTCCTAGCATCGCTGACCCAGTTGAGTTCTATTGTCACAACAATGGAGCTATAGCACAGGAGAAGGAACCTCGCTCACACCAGCGGACCAAACACATACTACGGCGCTTCCATCTCATTCGAGAGATTATCGATAGAGGAGATGTGAAGATTTGCAGAGTACCTACAGAGGCTAACATCGCAGATCCCTTGACCAAGGCTTTGGCACAGAGGAAGCATGATGGTCACACTAGGTCTTTAGGCCTTAGAGCCTATATTGATTGCTATGCTCAGAGGTGTTAGTTAGAGCCTAGAGCCAATCATTTGATGATTGTATGGACTCATGTATATCATATTCTTGTATATTAATAAAGGCATTTGTTTGGTTATTATACTTATTTATATTAGTGCCAAATAGACTAAGTATAATAGCGTCCTTGAGTAGAAGGTTCATACCTATATCAATCGATTAGTTGAATCGATAGTGAGATGATATAGGGAACACTACTCTAAATCATTCCTAGTCGAGTATTAGCATTCAGGGACAATGTTAATACAATAAGACTAGCATGTAGGTCAGCTCGATGACTTGATCTCACAAGTCATGGATATAGAGATATCAAGTTGACACATGGGTATGCATTGGAGAATGTATACTGAATGACCCGCCATGAGAAAGTATCATGGATCGTTATATGAGTGTCATATACTTTCTCATGTGGCTATTAGTATGACTACTAGTCCTTAGACCTGAAGTCACCATGGATCCCTACATTAGGAGTTATGTACTTTAGTTTCGTCAAACGTCACCCGTAACTGGGTGGACTATAAAGGCGATTACTGGGTATATAACGAATTATGTAGAGGGATGTTAGTGATGTAGATGGAATCTATCCCTCCCATATGACGGGAGCGACATCGGTATTCTTGATAGAGTGAGACCACTAAGTGCATGGCCATGCCCAAATGAGTCAACATTAGATGTTGAGCTCATTTGATCGAGTGAGTCTACTTGGAGTTCAAGATTTAGATTGATTAGAGGATGACACGGTCTATGCCTCATATTGATCAATCTAGATGTCTAGGATAGAAGGACACTTGTCATTATTTTGTGAGGAGTCACAATTAGTAGTCACAAGGTGATGTTGGATCTCGACATTCTTATAACTTGGGTAGTAATGATGTGTTGCTAGATACCGCTCATTACTTATGCTCCTAAATGGGTTTAGGGCATTGCCAACGTTACAAGAACCTATAGGGTCACACACTTAGGACAAATTGATGGAGATTAGGTTCATATGATGAACCAAGAGGATTAGATTTATTTGATAAATCAAATTGGATTAAGAGTAATCCTAATTGGGCTAACTTGAGTTCGACTCAAGTTGATTCATGTATTTAATAAGTCTAATTTAGATTATGACTTATTAAATCAATTTAATTTAATGAATTAGATTCATTATATTAAGTTGGCTCGAATCAAATGGTTGGATTAGATCAACCATGGTAGAGATTGAGTCAAGTTTGACTTGACTAGAGAAGGAAGACCAAAGGTCAATTTTGACTTGACCTTTTGCCACCTCATTGGTGAGTTGGCATTAGGTGGACCAATGATGATATTCCACATCATCATGGATGCCACCTCATGGAAGTTACAAAGCCATTTTCTTATTAACTTCACATTAATTGCATTTAATGGTGAGTTACACTAGAGAAGAAAAGTGGCCGGCCACTTTGTGAATGGGTGTGATTTGATTTTCATTCAATTCATTCATTTGGTGAATCTTCCTCCTTCTCCCTCTCAAGCTCTCCCTCTCCCTCTCCTCCCTTGGCCGAACCACATAGGTGCTAGCACACCTTGGTTTTTGGTCATCTCCATCTAGTGTGTCCGTGTGGATACTTCTAGAGGACCGGAGCTTGACGGTCTTGAGATCCGACATCATTTGGACGAGCGGGAACACGAAGGGCATCGCTACAAGGGTAAACATTTTTCTCGTAGATCTAAGTAGTAGATCAGTTTTTGAACTCGTACAAGAAATAGTTTTTCGAATTTTGTATACGAATCTTTGCACGGATCTACGGCTTTGGGTCCTTCGGAGTTTCCGCAACGCGAAAAAGCGGTTTTCGTGGCCTGAAGAACCCAACAATAACGTTGGCAATGCCCCTAAACCCATTTAGGAGCATAAGTAATGAGCGGTATCTAGCAACACATCATTACTACCCAAGTTACAAGAATGTTGAGATCCAACATCACCTTGTGACTACTAATTGTGACTCCTCACAATATATGATAAGTGTCCTTCTATCCTAGACATCTAGATTGATCAATGTGAGGCATAGACCATGTCATCCTCTGACCAATCTAAATCTTGAACTCCAAGTAGACTCACTAAATCAAATGAGCTCAATATCTCATATTGACTCATTTGGGCATGGCCATGCACTTCGTGGTCTCACTCTATCAAGAATATCGATGTCACACCCGTCATATAAGAGGGATAGATCCCATCTACATCACTCACATCCCTCTGCATAATTTGTTACATACCCAATAATCGCCTTTATAGTCCACCCAGTTACGGGTGACGTTTGATGAAACCAAAGTACATAACTCTTTATGTAGGGATCCATGGTGACTTCAGGTCTAAGGACTAGTAGTCATACTAATAGCCACATGAGAAAGTATATGACACTCATATAACGATCCATGATACTTTCTTATGGTGGGTCATTCAGTATACATTCTCCAATGCATACCCATGTGTCAACTTGATATCTCTATATCCATGACTTGTGAGATCAAGTCATCGAGTTGACCTACATGCTAGTATCGTCGCATTAACATTGTCCCTGAATGTTAATACTCGACTAGGAATGATTAAGAGTAGTGTTCCCTATATCATCTCACTATCGATTCAACCAATCGATTGATATAGGTAAGAACCTTCTACTCAAGGACACTATTATACTTAGTTTATTTGGCACCAATACAAGTAAGTATAATAACCAAAACAAATGTCTTTATTTATATAAGAATATGATACAACAAGTCTATAATACAATCATCAAATGATTGGCTCTAGGGCTCAAACTAACAATGTCTACAAGAAGGTTGTAGGGAACACAGTTGTCTTCCTTGTGTTGTATGTGGATGGCACCATTGGGAATGACATCCCTTTGCTGCAGTCTGTAAAGACTTGGCTAGGGAATTATTTCTCAATGATGGACTTAGGTGAAGCATCTCGTATTCTAGGCATAAAGATCTATAGAGATAGATCTAAGAGATTGCTTAGCCTAAGTCAGAGTGCATATATTGACAAGGTATTACTACGGTTTGCCATGCAGAACTCCAAGAAGGGATTTCTGCTGATGTCACATGGTGTGGGTCTTTCGAAGACTCAAAGTCCCTCTTCTAGAGAGGAGAGAGACTGCATGGATATGATCCCTTATGCCTCAGCCATAGGATCTATCATATACGCCATGCTATTTACTCGTCCTGATGTTTCATATGCTTTGAGCATGACGAGCAGATACCAGTCAAATCTTGGTGAAAGTCACTGGATAACAGTCAAGAATATTCTTAAGTACTTAAGAAGAACTAAAGAATATTTCTTGATATATGGAGGCGATGATGAGCTAGCTGTAAAGGGTTACAGTGATGCCAGCTTCCAAACTGACCAGGATGATTATAGATCGCAGTCTGGGTTCGTGTTTTGCTTGAATGGTGGTGCTGTGAGCTGGAAGAGTTCAAAGCAGGACACAGTTACTGATTCTATAACAGAGGCTGAGTATATTGCTGCATCAGAAGCAGCAAAGGAGGTAGTTTGGATCCGCAAGTTCATTACTGAGCTTGCGGTGGTTCCTAGCATAGCCGATCCGATAGAGCTCTATTGTGAAAATAGTACAAGTAACTTTTCCTAGCAACCCACATGTTCGATCAGACATGTGTTTGATCAATCAAGCAAGTTCTTGACGAATCAAAGCACACCTTGATCGACGTACAAGATCGCTGGCCTCTTGTGTTGGGATTCAAAATTGATACAAAGAAAACTAAACTAATTACGCAGCAGAATTAAAGAAATAGTTGTACCTTTCTTCGTAGCTAAAGACCTCTTGATCTTTTGCCATATTCCTCTCCTTTTCTTGGATGTCGTGTGTGCGACGATTTACCAAGACAAAACCACCCTTCTTCTCTTCGGATCCAAACTGTCAGCCACCAAGGAATCTCTAGGATGGGGTGCCTTCTCCTCTTCTTCCTTTTCTTCCTCTTCTTCCTCTTCTTCAAGCCGCCGCCCACCAAGGGAGAAGGGGGCATCAGCCCTAAGCAAGGAGGAAGGGGGTGCCGACCCTAAGCAAGGAGGAGGGGAGGGGCGCCGGCCACAAGAAGGGAGGAGGTGAGGGGCGCCGGCCACAAGGAGGAGGATGTGTGCCACCGGCCCTAGGAGGAGAGAAGAGAATTGTGTTGGATCGAGACCGCGCTAGAGGGGGGGTGAATAGCGCTCGCGGCTAAATTGTACGTTTATCAGAATCGTAAAACTATCGGAGTAATTAAAACCTCGTTCAGAAATTAATGCAGCGGAAATGAAATAGAGAAACATACACAGAAGAACACGGAGGATTTACTTCATTCGGAGCCTAAGGCGGCTCCTACTCGAAGGCCCGCAATCCTTGATCACTTCCGATGGGCAACAACTATAAGCTCGATAAGAATTACAAATTACAACGAAAGTATTAAAATAACTTTGTACCGACAACTTAAGAAAGAAGAAAATGGAGCTCCGGGTTGTCGGAATGTTGCAGCAGCACTTCGGAATGACTTTGTTAGCAGCACGTTGAAGACAGAAAGCTTGGAACTTGATAAATTGAAGTGCTGGTCGAAACCCCCTTATAAAGGGTGTTCAAGGCGCCTCCATGCTGCCGAGTCTTCCGCGTGGATCAAACTTGATCTGGTCGAACATCATCCCTTTAAGGCGCCTTATCCCCTGCTCAAGGCGCCTTCCAAGGCTCCTTATACCCTCATGAAGACGCCTCCATTGAAGCTTCGCAGCCAGGTCAGCTTTTGCACCCAAGGCGCCTCCAAGCTCCATGGAAGCGCCTTGGACACTGTTCATCCGAGGCAAATCTTCGTTATTTTGTACCTGTAAGATATGTTAGTCCCAAACAACATCCTGCAACACAAAGTTAGCACAAAATAACAATATGAATAATAAAGAATGTTTATGACAATCTCCGTACTGTCCGGATCTGACTTCGGATTTCCAACCGGAAACCCTAGGTCGACCCGACGCCTACTGTTCCCTTTACGGGGAACGCGTCCTCACCTACTCCACTCAGGAGATTTACCTGTTGCCAGTCGATCCTCTAGATCGACTGGACTTTTGCTCAGCACTCGACTCTTCCGGACTTTCTGCTGGACATCCGCTTCCCGGCTAGTCCAGTCTTTCACCTGGTTCGCGACACCAGGACTTTCCACCTAGGGTTACCACCCCCTAGGACTTTTGCCTGAAGTCATCGACTTGCCAAGACTTTCCGCATAGGGTTACCACCCCCTATGACTTAGGGCTACCACCCCCTAGGGTTTTTCCCTTTGCCTAACTGCAGCTAGGACTTTTCTCCACCTAGGGTTACCGCTCCCTAGGACCTAGGGTTACCACCCCCTAGAATTTTCACCTGCCTAACCGCAGTTAGGACTTTCCTGAAATACTCATTCAACATGTTAGATAACAACAAGACTTAACTTTGAACCCTTTGCCATTATCAAAACTTGGGTTCAATCGTCGGATGCTTCCCGCACCAACAATCTCCTCCTTTTTGATTATGGCAACCCAAATTAAAAGTTAAGTAAAACAAATGCATAAGTATATTAAAAAGTTTTATGTGAGCAAGCTTAAGTATATAAATTCAAATGAACGCCTAACTTAAGCTAACACTTAAACTTTTGTGAAGCTCCCCCTTAATATAGGGTTTCCTTTTTGAATTTAAATAAAGTTTTACTTTTGAATTACCTACTCTCCCCCTTAATAAAACACTTTTTACTTTTGATTTTGAATTTGAATTTCCTACTCTCCCCCTTTGCCATATATCAAAAATAAGCTAGTTGGAAGGCATGTTTTAAGTTTTTAGAAAAAATAGTTTTAGTCTTTGAAAAAAAAAATACTTGTGAAACACTTAGCTAGTACTTGAAAATTTTGTTAGTTATTTTTCTCCTAAGTTAAAAAGGCTAATATGTGGATGATTTGAAGGATGGCTTTAGCCTCTTTGTAAACTTAGTTGGTTTTAGAGGAGAAGAGAAAAAAAATATGTAACTAAGTTTAGAAAAACTTAGCTAGATTTTAAAGAATTTTGGAGGCAAATTATTTTGAAGGCTCTTTTTACTTGGAAAAAAAAATTTTGAAAGCCATGAGTTAAATTTTGCAAATAAAGGAATATGCTTTTAATACTTTTAGCTAAGTATAGAATGAATCTAATAGGTAACTCAGCAAAAATTCATTAAGATGGCTAAGTTTGAAAGTTGCTACATGAGTCACTTAGCTAATCCTTTTGCAAACATTAAATTTTGAAAATATAGCTTAAGTGAAAAAGAGACTTAGCTTAATTTTGAATAAAATAATACTTATTTTTGAAAAAAAAACTTGTTAATTTTTAGGTTGGAGAGAGAGAGTAGCTAAAATTTTAATTTAGGTTATTTATTCAGTTGGTCATTAAGTCCAAGCATGAGTCAAGTTAAATAGCAATCAAATTATTTAATTTGTGTTGATCAGGTATCAGAGACCTAAATTTTAAAGATTTTTAAAATGATTTTGAAAGATTTTTCAAATAATTTTGAAATTAAGTTTTGAAAGATTTTTAAACTGATTTTTAAAAGATTTTTCAAATAATTTTGAAAGATTTTTCAAATAATTTTGAAAGATTTTTCAAAGAATTTAGAGATGAAGTTTAAAAAGATTTTGAAAATAATTTTTAAAATATTTTTCAAATAATTTTGAAATTAAGGTTTTAAAAGATTTTTCAAATAATTTTGAAATGAAGTTTAAAAAGATTTTTAAAATGATTTTGAAATATTTTTCAAATAATTTTGAAATGAAGTTTAAAAAGATTTTTAAAATGATTTTTAAAATTTAGTTTTGAAAGGATTTTAAAATTAAGTTTGAAAAGATTTTAAAATTAAGGTTTGAAAAGATTTTAAAATTAAGTTTTGAAAAGATTTTAAAATTAAGTTTTGAAAAGATTTTAAAACGATTTTGAAATTATGTTTTGAAAAGATTTTAAAATGATTTTGAACGGTTTTGAAATTAAGTTTTAAAATAATTAAGTTTTTTAAAATAATTTTGAGCGGTTTTGAAATTAAGTTTTAAAATAATTAAGTTTTTTAAAATAATTTTGAGCGGATTTGAAATTAAGTTTTAAAATAATTATTTTTTTAAAATAATTTTGAGCGGTTTTGAAATTAAGTTTTAAAATAATTAAGTTTTTTAAAATAATTTTGAGCGGTTTTGAAATTAAGTTTTAAAATAATTAAATTTTTTAAAATAATTTTGAAAAGATTTTGAAATTAAGTTTTAAAATAATTAATTTTTTTTAAAATAATTTTGAACGGTTTTGAAATTAAGTTTTAAAATAATTAAGTTTTTTAAAATAATTTTGAAAAGATTTTTGAAATTAAGTTTTAAAATATTTTTGAAATAATTTTCAAAATATTTTTGAAATGATTTTCAAAAGATTTTTGAAATTAAGTTTTAAAATATTTTGAAATTAAGTTTTAAAATATTTTTGAAATTGAGTTTTAAAATATTTTTGAAATAATTTTTAAAATATTTTTTAAATGATTTTTAAAAGATTTTTGAAATTATTTTTAAAAAGATTTTTGAAATTATTTATAAAAAGATTTTTGCAATTATTTTTAAAAATATTTTTGAAATTATTTTTAAAAAGATTTTTCAAATTATTTTTAAAATGTTTTTTGAAATTATTTTTAAAAAGATTTTTGAAATTATTTTTAAAAAGATTTTTGAAATTATTTTTAAAAAGATTTTTGAAATTATTTTTAAAAAGATTTTTGAAATTATTTTTAAAAAGATTTTTGAAATGATTTATAAAATATTTTTGAAATTATTTTTAAAAGATTTTTGAAATTATTTTTAAAAGATTTTTGAAATGATTTTTGAAATTAAGTTTTAAAATATTTTTGAAATTAAGTTTTAAAATATTTTTGAAATAATTTTTAAAAGATTTTTGAAATGATTTTTAAAAGATTTTTGAAATGATTTTTAAAAGATTTTTTAAATTAAGTTTTAAAATATTTTTGAAATTAAGTTTTAAAATAATTTTGAAATAATTTTTAAAATAATTAAGTTTTTTTTAAAATAATTTTGAACGAATTTTGAAGTAATTTTCAACAGATTTTTGAAATTATTTTGAAAGATTTTGAAATGATTTTTAAAAGATTTTTGAAATGATTTTTGAAATATTTTAAAAATTAAGTTGTTTTTTTAAAAGAATAATATTAATTAGGAATTTAATTATAGAATTATAGTAACGAATTTAATTTTAAAATTTTAAGTTTCTTAGTCATCTCACCCAATCTAAGTTTTCAATCAGGTAATCCTATAATTGTTGTGAGATGAATTGAGGTTCAATTTAAGGATTTGGTTTAACTTTGTGTTAGATTCAGGTTTAGCTTTGGGTTCAACAAGTAAGCATTCTTTGGATAACTTCTGGGCTATGGTGAGTCACAAGGAACTCATTAAAGTAACCATGCCTTCGAGGTTTTCCAAATAGTCCAACCCATTGAACTTAATACTAAACCTTGGTCTAACTAGTTAGGATCCATTTAAGGGTAGCTTCGGTCAATTCCACTTGGCCAAATGCACCAGGTCGAAGCCATATCTTCCTAGACATGCGATGCCCAAGCTTCCCTAACGTACTATCATCCAAAACTTTCACCAGTACCGTGGGTCAAGTTAAACCTAACCCATTTTATCTAACCTTAATTATCCTGCCGGGTAGTCTACTCTTGTTTACCCATTTCGGGTAGATTAAGTTCGGAGGTGCCAGCTATTCTGGAGCCTTCCTTTGAATTTTAATTTAATTTGAATTCGAATTATTAATTTGATTTTGAATTTTGAATTTTGAATTTTGAATTTTATATTTTAATTTCGAATTTTTTAATTTGATTTTGAATTTTGAATTATATTTTTTTTTTAATTTTAATTTAATTTCAAATTTTGAATTTGTAATTTGAATTTTGAATTTTGAATTTTTGAATTTTAATTTAATTTCAAATTTTGAATTTGTAATTTGAATTTTGAATTTTGAATTTTTGAATTTTAATTTAATTTCAAATTTTGAATTTGTAATTTGAATTTTGAATTTTTGAATTTTAATTTAATTTCAAATTTTGAATTTGTAATTTGAATTTTGAATTTTTGAATCTTTAAATTTTGAATTTTAATTTAATTTCGAATTTTGAATTTGTAATTTGAATTTTTGAATCTTTGAATTTTAATTTCAAATTTAATTTGAATATTAATTTGAATTATGTTCTTAATATTATTTTTCTATTAGCTCCCCCTGGATCATAGCCTCGATATGGTCTATCAAGGTAATAGACTTGATCCTTGGGGATCCAATAGTGACCAGTTCCAACTTGATTAACCAAGTTGGATTTTGGCACCCATGCTTGGACAATTTTTCTATTATTTCTATTAACTAGCGATAAATATGATTTGTATTTTATTTTAGTTTTAAATCCAAGTCCAGTTTTGTTGTAAATGGCTCGTTGTTTTCCAAGAATCAGATCCAGATTCTTGGAGCCCAAGGTGAACCGTTCCAACGTGTCCTTAAGTTCTTTAATTTGAGCTTTCAAATTGAAATTTTCTTCCTCAAGTTGTTGGACTTGAGTTGAACTTCCAATTTGAACTGACTCAGTTAAAGAGCTCGAGTCAGTCGCTTCCTTAAGGGCTGTTATCTCCTTTTAGAGCGACTTAACTCGGACGTTGGATTTAGCCAACTTTTTTACTAAGTAAGATAATAATTCATGCAAGTTATCTAATTGAAATTCTGCGAGTAGTGAACTTACAGTGGGTTTTGGTCATTCGGAAATGAATGTAGATTCGTGGCTTCGATCAGACTCAGTCCCGGATTCGCTCTCGGTTTCTGACTCATAATCGGACTTAGTTTCCGCCACGGTTGCTAGTACTGGTAGAGTGAGGAAGCTCGTCGGTTCTTCTTCGTCAGACCTGGATTCATCTGAAGACTCGGACCATATCTTTTCCTCTGCCTTACTTGTACCTGCAACCATCGTAATACCTTCCTCGGCCGAAGTAGTATTATTCTGCTCATCTAATTCAAATAAATCAAAATTATGCTTACTTACTTGAGCGTCGGAAGTGCCCTCGTGTAGTTCTATCAACTTTTGCCACAACTCTTTTGCACTTGCGAAGGGGCCGATGCGGTTCAGTTCTTCATTGGTTAGGCCACATTGTAGCATGCAGGTTGCTTTGGCATCGGCTTCAACTTTTTTCATTGTGCTAGAATCCTAGTTGATGCATGAGATAAGTTCTCCGGTGTCGTCACGTGGAAGTTCGAGTCCGGTCTGGATGATGATCCACATCTCGACTTGCGTCTTGAGGTGGTATTCCATCCGGTTCTTCCAGTATCCAAAGTCCTCGCCAGAAAAGAGCGGCGGTCGGACGGTGCAGAATCCTTCTTGGAATGCCATTTTGAAAGAACCTTGCACACAAAAAATAGCAAAAAAATGTACCAGGACTTGATCCTGGATTAGCAGTGCGGTATGGAAGGATAGAAATAGAAGTTCACCAGTTTCGAGAAAAAAATAATAAAATAATAATAAAATAATAATAAAATATTATTAAAAAATATTATTTCAAAGTTTGCCAAAGTCAATATTTTATCAATACTAATAAACCGTGAAAGCATGAAAATGAATTTTTCGAAAATAATTTTGGAGGGAAAAAACGAAAGGCGTAAAATGCTTGAATGCTTGAATGGTGGTTGCACGAAAAATGACAAAACCAATTGTTGCAACAGCACTTAGTTTATTAGTTTTATTTTTCGTTTTATTTTTACCCTATACAAACGACAAAACCACGAAAAATGCTTGAATGGTGGTTGCACCAGTTCAAAGCTACCCCTCTCTGATACCAATTGTTGGATCGAGACCGCGCTAAAGGGGGGGGGGTGAATAGCGCTCGCGGCTAAATTGTACGTTTATCAGAATCGTAAAACTATTGGAGTAATTAAAACCTCGTTCAGAAATTAATGCAGCGGAAATGAAATAGAGAAACATACACAGAAGAACATGGAGGATTTACTTCGTTCGGAGCCTAAGGCGACTCCTACTCGAAGGCCCGCGATCCTTGATCGCTTTCGGTGTGCAACAACTATAAGCTCGATAAGAATTACAAATTACAACGAAAGTATTAAAATAACGTTGTACCGACAACTTAAGAAAGAAGAAAATGGAGCTCCAGGTCGTCGAAATGTTGCAGCAGCACTTCGGAATGACTTTGTTAGCAGCACATTGAAGACAGAAAGCCTGGAACTTGATGAATTGAAGTGCTGGCCGAAACCCCCTTATAAAGGGTGTTCAAGGCGCCTTGAAGGATGTTCAAGGCACCTCCATGCTGCCGAGTCTTCCGCGTGGATCAAACTTGATCTGGTCGAACTTCATCCCTTTAAGGCGCCTAATCCCCTGCTCAAGGCACCTTCCAAGGCGCCTTATACCCTCATGAAGGCACCTCCATTGAAGCTTCGCAGCCAGGTCAGCTTTTGCACCCAAGGAGCCTCCAAGCTCAATGGAGGCGCGTCAGACACTGTTCATCCGAGGCAAATCTTCGTCATTTTGTACCTGCAAGATATGTTAGTCCCAAACAACATCTTGCAACACAAAGTTAGCACAAAATAACAATATGAATAATAAAGAATGTTTATGACAGTCTCCGAACTGTCCGGATCTGACTTCGAATTTCCAACCGGAAACCCTAGGTCGACCCGACGCCTACTGTTCCCTCTACGAGGAACGCGTCCTCACCTACTCCACTCAGGAGATTTATCTGTTGCCAGTCGATCCTCCAGATCGACTGGACTTTTGCTCAGCACTCGACGCTTCCGGACTTTCTGCTGGACATCCGCTTCCAGTCTAGTCCAGTCTTTCACCTGGTTCACGACACCAGGACTTTCCACCTAGGGTTACCACCCCTTGGACTTTTGCCTGAAGCCATCGACCTGCCAAGACTTTTCGCATAGGGTTACCACCCCCTATGACCTAGGGTTACCACCCCCTAGGGTTTTTCCCTTTGCCTAACTGCAGCTAGGACTTTTCTCCACCTAGGGTTACCGCCCCCTAGGACCTAGGGTTACCGCCCCCTAGGATTTTCACCTGCCTAACTATAGTTAGGACTTTCCTGAAACACTCATTCAACATGTTAGATAACAATAAGACTTAACTTTGAACCCTTTGCCATTATCAAAACTTGGGTTCGATCGTCAGATACTTCCCACACCAACAATTTGTGGGAAAGAAAATTAGGTTTTTGGGGCCACCACCTACTCCTTTTATAGCCTTCCCGTCGGCCCTAGGATGGTAGAGAAAAACCAAAACCAAATTAAACCAAACCAAGTTATGGATGGGTGGATGCGAGGATTTATATAGAGGCTACTATTAGTTAGAGCCCTAGAGCCAATCATTTGATGATTGTTGTATGGACTCATTGTATCATATTCCTATGTATATAAAGGCATTTGTTTTGGTTATTATACTTACTTGTATTGGTGCAAAATAACTATGTACAATAGCATCCATGAGTAGAAGGTTCTTATCTATATCAATCGATTGGTTGAATCCATAGTGAGATGATATAGAGAACACTACTCTTAATCATTCCTAGTCAAGTATTAACATTCAGGGACAATGTTAATATGATGAGACTAGCATGTAGGTCAACTCGATGATTTGATCTCACAAGTCATGGATATGGAGATATCAAGTTGACACATGGGTATGCATTGGAGAATGTATACTGAATGACCCACCATGAGAAAGTATCATGGATCGTTATATGAGTGTCATATACTTTCTCATGTGACTATTAGTGTGACTATTAGTATAACTATTAGTCCTTGGACCTGAAGTCACCATGGTTCCCTATATAAGGAGTTGCATACTTTGGTTTCGTCAAACGTCACCCGTAACTGGGTGGACTATAAAGGCGATTACTGGGTATGTAACAAATTATGCGGGGGGATGTGAGTGATGTAGATGGGATCTATCCCTCCTATATAACGGGAGTGACATCGTTATTTTTGATAGAGTGAGACCACTAAGTGCATGGACATGCCCAAATGAGTCAATATGAGATATTGAGCTTATTTGATTATAGTGAGTTTACTTGGAGTTCAAGATTTAGATTGATCAGAGGATGACACCGTCTATGCCTCAAATTGATCAATCTAGATGTCAAGGATTGAAGGACATTGTCATATATTGTGAAGGGTCACAATTAATAGTCACAAGGTGACGTTGGATCTCAACATTCTTGTAACTTGGGTAGTAATGATGTGTTGCTAGATACCGCTCATTACTTATGCTTCTAAATGGGTTTAGGAGCATTGCCAACGTTACAAGAACCAATAGGGTCACACACAAAGGGCAATTAGATGGAGATTAGGTTCATATGATGAACCAAAGAGGATTAGGTTCATGTGATGAACCAAATTGGATTAAGAGTAATCCAAACTAGACTAATTGAGTTGGACTCAATTTGATTCATGTCTAATGAGTCTAATTTAGATTATGACGCATTGAATCAATTTAATTTAATGGGTAGAGGTTCAATAAATTAAATTGACTTGAATCAATGGTTGGATTTTATCAACCATGGGAGAATTTAAGTCAAGTTTGACTTGACTTGAGATGGAAGATGAAGAGTCAAGTTTGACTTGACCTTGACTTGACCAAATGTCATGTCATTGTGACTTGGCATAGGGCCGACCAATGATGATGTGCCACATCTGTTAGCTAGAGCCCTAGAGTCAATCATTTGATGATTGAATTTTGGACTTATTGTATCATATTCTATATTAATAAAGGAATTTGGTTTTTGGTTATTATACTTACTTATATTGGTGCCAAATAAACTAAGTATAATAACGTCCTTGAGTAGAAGGTTCTTACCTATATCAATCGGTTAGCTGAACCGATAGTGAGATGATATAGGGAACACTACTCTTAATCATTCCTAGTCGAGTATTAACATTCAGGGACAATGTTAATGCAATAAGACTAGCATGTAGGTCAACTCGATGACTTGATCTCACAAGTCATGGATATAGAGATATCAAGTTGACACATGGGTATGCATTGTAGAATGTATACTGAATGACCTGCCATGAGAAAGTATCATGGATCGTTATATAAGTATCATATACTTTCTCATGTGACTATTAGTATGTCTACTAGTCCTTAGACCTGAAGTCACCATGGTTCCCTACATAAGGAGTTATGTACTTTGGTTTCATCAAACGTCACCCGTAACTGGGTGGACTATAAAGGCGACTACTGGGTATGTAACAAATTATGCGAAGGGATGTGAGTGATGTAGATGGGATCTATCCCTCCTATATGACGGGAGAGACATCGGTATTCCTGATAGAGTGAGACCACGAAGTGCATGACCATGCCCAAATGAGTCAATATGAGATATTGAGCTCATTTGATTGAGTGAGTCTACTTGGAGTTCAAGATTTAGATTGGTCAGAGGATGACACGGTCTATGCCTCACATTGATCAATCTAGATGTCTAGGATAGAAGGACACTTGTCATATATTGTGAGGAGTCACAATTAGTAGTCACAAGGTGATGTTGGATCTCAACATTCTTGTAACTTGGGTAGCAATGATGTATTGCTAGATGCCGCTCATTGCTTATGTTTCTAAAGGAGTTTAGAAACATTGCCAACGTTACAAGAACCTATTGGGTCACACACAAAGAACAAGTGGATGGAGATTAGGTTCATATGATGAACCAATTGGATTAGGTTCATATGATGCACCAAAGATTGGATTCAAATTTGACTTATTGAGTTAGACTCAATTAGATTCAATTGTTGAATGAGTCTAATTTAAATTTGATTCATTAAGTCAATTTATATTAATGAATTGAGATTCATTAAATTGAAATTGACTTGAATCAAAGGTTGGATTTGACTCAACAAGGAAGGGAATTGGTCAATTTGACTTGACCAAATGGAAGTTGAAACATTAAGTTTGACTTGATGCATTGCCACATCATGAAGGTTGACTCATCCTACATGGCATGACTAACCTTGCCACATCATCTCCACCTCATGAGGTGTGCCACCACATGGAGGTTACAACACCTCCCATTCCATTTAATGTGGCTGGCCACATTAAATGAGGGAGTTATGAGTGTGTGGCCGGCACACTTAAGGGTGAAAATGTTTTCATTTAGTTGCATTGATGTGTGGTAATTGTCTCATCTTCTTCCTTGCTTCTTCCTTCTCTTCTCTTGTGGTTGCCGAGAGCTTTTGAGGAAAAGAGAAGGAGGTTGAGTGGGTTCCAACACAAAGGAAGGGTGAAGGTCACAAAGGAGGATACTACTTCTTGAGTGTAAAAGATTCTTTTGCATCCTCTCTTTTTCTTCCTTTCAAATCCTACTCGAGAGCCCTAGAAAGTGCTAGCACACTTGGGGTGCTCTCCTCTCCATCCTTGAGTGTTAGAGAACACATCTTGTTCGTGTGGATATCACTAGAGAGTTGTCTACGTTGACAACTTCGAGATCCGCGTACCTTGGACTTGCGGGATTGCGAGGGCACGCATCAAAGGTATATAACTCTTATGTACTGTAGATCTGGAGTGTGAAACTCGTATTCGTAGTTTTAGAAATTTTTCTTTGCACGGATCCGTTGGCTTTGGGGCTTTCGGGGTTTTCGCGGCCCGAAAAACCCAACAGTGGTATCAGAGCCACGTGCAAAGACGAATACGAGTTTATTTTGTGTTTTATGAAAACTTTTCAGTTCTGTAATATTCTGTAAATTTAGGTTATTTATAGTTTTTATGGGTAATTTTCTCGTAGAAGCGAAGCACAAGTGTTTCGGCGCTTGTAGGCTTCCGCTACCGGGAAGATTTTTCTAAAACGGCCAAGTTTCGCCCCAAAACTCTTTGGGACAGCGGGCTAAGGTGCTGTTAGATCGCAATGGAACCCTCGCGATGGTTAGATCGCGGGTAGGGGCGCTGCCCCTGGATTCGTTCCGCGATTGCGCCCGAAAACCGCTAAACGGAACCGCCGGGAAATTGTACTCGTAAAAATTGTAAAAATTATAGAAAAATTACATAAAATTATAGAAATATATAATTTTGAATTATATATTATTTTTGTGATAGTCATGGCCCAAAGACCCAATTCGATTGGATTATTCGTGTTGTAATTCATAATACGGCCTGCGAGCCGTGATGTGATGTGCGTGTTGTATGTTTTTATTTTTCGCGACCTGCGTGTCGTGCCTTTCTTTTTTATTCTTGTTGTAAATTAGATTTAGACTCGAATGTAACTCGAGTTTCAAAATGTAATGTAAATTTTGAAGCGGTGGAAGGTCCACTCGAGACGGAGTTACGAGGAGGGCGCGAGCAACACGAGATGGTCAAAGGAAGGAGCTTGAGAAGTTGTTGACCTTAGGTTGACCATCCGATCTTCTCATTGGCTTGAGAAGATCGTAGTAGGGCCATGACATAATCACAAAATTATTTGATTAATTATTTAATTAATTGTTTTGTATGTATGTGATGCATGCTAGTTAATTAAGTAGTTAATTAGTGCCTTACGATTAGATTAGATCTAAGTCATGCACATGATGCACCCTTCGATTAGATTAGATCTATCGAGTATATGATACACATCATCGTTTAGATTAGATCTAAAATCACGTCAACTCATAATGCCTACCATGCCGTGATACCTACCACTACCTCAATCGCATGTTGTTGTTGAATCTGCCAAAGCAGAGCAACACATACTATCTTGGTAGGGTATGGAGGGACAATCTTGGTCCCGCCTATCAACGCATGGGTGAGTACAACTCAATTAGATTGAGTATTCCTAGTTAACTCGGTTGGATCGAGAATAACTATAGGCATTCATCCAACAGTTGGAAAGATAGGTCAAAATCACATATATATTAACTCTCGGGCGTATTAGCCAAAGCTAACTCGAGTTTTAATATCAATGCGGATCTTGATCCTATAAACAAGAGTTGCATAGAGAATGTAATTGGTAATCGTTACCCACCGATCATACTAAAACTTGGGCGTATTAGCCAAAGCTAACTCAAGGGTTAGTATGATCTGGATCTTGTCCCACATGAATTATAGAATTCAGTGGGAGCATCATTTAGTTAAAGGCCTAATTAAATGATTAAGAATATGATACTTATTTCTGCATTTATTTCTGTTGTAGATTACCATGACGTCGAATACGAATACCTTCTCCCTGCGATCTGTCCTTATAAAGGACAAGCTCAACGGAGCAAATTTCCTGGTGATGCACAGGAACCACGAGAATAGTTCACCCAAGAACGTAAAATCGCTCGGAGCGTATCAGGCTCCCGCCCGCCATGCAAGGCATCGAGATGCTTACAGAAGCATCAAGATGACGCATTAGATGTGTCTTGTCTTATACTCGCGACCATGAACTCGAGCTACAGAAGCAACATGAGTTGATGGGCGCTTACGATATGGTTGAACATCTTTGTCACCTATATCAAGGACAAGCAAGGCACCAAAGAATACCGGAAGATCTTAAGAAGAAGAATAAGATTTCTACATAGAAGTCAACCTCTATTTCTTCATCGTGGGTATTAGATACGATGTGCTTCGCACATTTGTACTAATGTACTGTCGCTGAGAAATAGCACAATGACGAATGAGATAGACTCACGAGCAATGGAGCACGAGTCTTTGCATTATCTGAGGAACTTACCATCTATCTCTACCCTCCGGGCTTTGAATTAGATGATTGTTGTTATGTACACCTTGACTAAGAACATAATTTCAGTTTCTTGTTTGGACAAGAAAGGATTTTCGTTTACAATAAAGAACAAATGTTGTTTCGTCTATTTAAACGATATGTTCTATTGTAGTGCACCTCGATAAACGGACTCTACATTCTAGACCTTGAAAGCCCCATCTATAACGTAAATACCAAGAGGTTCAAGTCAAATGACATGAACCAAACCTATCTCGCTTAGGTCGTATAAATGACAAGCGCTTATCCCACTCCATAAGGATGGTTTTTTGGACTCGTTTGATTTTGAATCATATGAGATATGCGAGTCATGCCTACGAGGCAAGATGACCAAGACTCCATTTAGTGGCGCGTGAGGAGGCGGTGATTGGACTGTAGATGTACCTCTTTCTATGTTTGCTAGAGGCGGTTATAGTGCTTCATCACATTTCGATGACTTTAGTAGATATGGTTATGTGTGATGACATAAGTCTGAATCCTTTGAAAATTCAAAGAAGTAATGAGAACCCGACTTGGCAAGAGTATTAAGATACTTGATCAAATCGAGGTGGAATACCTTAGCCGTGAGTTTCGTGACTACTAGCAGTGTGGGATTCTATCCACTCACTCCTCTGGAACACCAGGTGGAATGGTGTATCAAAAGGAAAAATCGTACCTATTAGATATGGTACGATCATGATGAAGTCACGGATCTTCAAGCATACCTTTGGGGCTATACTCTGGACATGGCTTTTATACTCAACGAGTTCCATCGTAGTGATAAAGACACCATATAGGATATGGTGGGAGAGATGCCAGTGTCTTTCATGAGGATTTGGGGTTGTGAGACTTACGTCGTCGAGTCTCGACAATTAGGACTCGAAAATATGACAAGTGCTATTTCGTTGGATATCAGGAAACTAAGGGATATTACTTCTACATTTCCAGGTCGATAAGGTAGTTGTGGCAGGAATTCTGAAGGGACTTTGTTTCTAGAAGACTAGTAGAGGCGTTCGATCTTGAAGAAGTTCAAGATGCGAACAATAACCTTGATGCCTCGATGGAGTTGAATTAGAACCAAAGTGTTGTGGATGATGTTGTTCTCTGAAGAGTTGAGTAACAACAACCGATTCAGTAGACATACCTCTTGGCGTTAAAGATGCGTCGTCACTGAGAGATACTCATTTCTCTTGTCGACCATGATGACGTTGTGCTCATGAGGATGAGCCTACCTGTAGCTGTGATGAGACCAGATTCGAGAAATGGCTAGAAGCCATGAGATCCGAGATGGAATCCATGTACCAACAGTATGGACTTTGGTTGATCCACGAAGGGTAAAACCAAGTGGGTTTTAAGAGAAAGACCGACATGGATGGACTTATCTATAAGGGTCGCTTGGTAGCTAAAGGTTTCAAGCGATTCATGGTATTAACTATGATGAGACCTTTCTCCATAGCGATGTTTAAGTCCATTCGGATAATGCTTATTGTAGCTTACCATGATTACGAGATCGCGGATGGACATGAAACTACGTTTCGAATGAAACCTACCGAGGATGTGTCATGACCAAACTAAAGGTTTTGTCGATCCACATACTAGTAGAGTGCCTTCGTAGGCTCATTTATGGACTAAAGCAAGCTTCTCGGAGCTGGAATCTTGATTCGATGATGCAATCAAGCAGTTTGGTTTCATCAAGAAAGATGAACCTTGTGTCTACAAGAAGGTTGTAGGGAACATAGTTGTCTTCCTCATATTGTATGTGGATGACATCGCTCATTGGAAGGACATTCCTATGCTTCATCTGTCAAGACCGGCTAGGGAGTTGCTTCTCAACGAAGGACTTAGGTGAGACATCCCGTTCTAGGGATACGGATCTATAGAGATAGATCTAAGAGCCTAAGTTAGAGTACATATATTGACAGGTACTCTCGGTTTGCCGCAGAACTCGAAGGATTACCGATGTCGCCGTGAGTCTTTGAAGACTCAAGGTCCTCTTACAGGAGGAGAGCGCATGGATCGGATCCTTATGCCTCGGCCATAGGATCGATCATGTACGCCGTTATGTACTCGACCGATGTCTCGTATTCTTTGAGCATGACGAGCAGATACCGATCCGTGAAAGTAAGCATATCGGTAGATTATTCTTAAGTACTTAAGGACTAAAGAATATTTCTTGATATATGGAGGCAATGATGAGCTAGCTGTAAAGGGTTATAGTGATGCTAGCTTCGAAACCGATCAGGATTATAGATCGCGATCGGGGTTCATATTTTACATTAATGGGTGGTGTGTGGAAGAGTTGACGAGGACACGATGGTGATTCTACGATAGGCGAGTATATTCTTGCATCGGAGGCGTGAAAGGCGATTTGGATGTGAGTTCATCACTGAACTTGGGGTGGTTCTAAGCTGACCCTATTGAGCTCTATTGTGACAACAATGGAGCTATAACCTGAAACCTCGCTCACACCGGCGGACAACACATACCCGGCGCTTCCATCACATTCGAGATCATCGAGAGGCGAGATGTGATTTCAGAGTACCTACGAGGCTAACATCGTAGATCCCTTGACTTGACTTGAGATGGAAGATGAAGAGTCAAGTTTGACTTGACCTTGACTTGACCAAATGTCATGTCATTGTGACTTGGCATAGGGCCGACCAATGATGATGTGCCACATCTGTTAGCTAGAGCCCTAGAGTCAATCATTTGATGATTGAATTTTGGACTTATTGTATCATATTCTATATTAATAAAGGAATTTGGTTTTTGGTTATTATACTTACTTATATTGGTGCCAAATAAACTAAGTATAATAACGTCCTTGAGTAGAAGGTTCTTACCTATATCAATCGGTTAGCTGAACCGATAGTGAGATGATATAGGGAACACTACTCTTAATCATTCCTAGTCGAGTATTAACATTCAGGGACAATGTTAATGCAATAAGACTAGCATGTAGGTCAACTCGATGACTTGATCTCACAAGTCATGGATATAGAGATATCAAGTTGACACATGGGTATGCATTGGAGAATGTATACTGAATGACCTACCATGAGAAAGTATCATGGATCGTTATATGAGTATCATATACTTTCTCATGTGACTATTAGTATGTCTACTAGTTCTTAGACCTGAAGTCACCATGGTTCCCTACATAAGGAGTTATGTACTTTGGTTTCGTCAAACGTCACCCGTAACTGGGTGGACTATAAAGGCGACTACTGGGTATGTAACAAATTATGCGAAGGGATGTGAGTGATGTAGATGGGATCTATCCCTCCTATATGACGGGAGAGACATCGGTATTCCTGATAGAGTGAGACCACGAAGTGCATGGCCATGCCCAAATGAGTCAATATGAGATATTGAGCTCATTTGATTGAGTGAGTCTACTTGGAGTTCAAGATTTAGATTGGTCAGAGGATGACACGGTCTATGCCTCACATTGATCAATCTAGATGTCTAGGATAGAAGGACACTTGTCATATATTGTGAGGAGTCACAATTAGTAGTCACAAGGTGATGTTGGATCTCAACATTCTTGTAACTTGGGTAGCAATGATGTATTGCTAGATGCCGCTCATTGCTTATGTTTCTAAAGGAGTTTAGAAACATTGCCAACGTTACAAGAACCTATTGGGTCACACACAAAGAACAAGTGGATGGAGATTAGGTTCATATGATGAACCAATTGGATTAGGTTCATATGATGCACCAAAGATTGGATTCAAATTTGACTTATTGAGTTAGACTCAATTAGATTCAATTGTTGAATGAGTCTAATTTAAATTTGATTCATTAAGTCAATTTATATTAATGAATTGAGATTCATTAAATTGGAATTGACTTGAATCAAAGGTTAGATTTGACTCAACAATGAAGAGAATTGGTCAATTTGACTTGACCAAATGGAAGTTGAAACATCAAGTTTGACTTGATGCATTGCCACATCATGAAGGTTGACTCATCCTACATGGCATGACTAACCTTGCCACATCATCTCCACCTCATGAGGTGTGCCACCTCATGGAGGTTACAACACCTCCCATTCCATTTAATGTGGTCGGCCACATTAAATGTGGGAGTTATAAGTGTGTGGCCGGCCACACTAAAGGGTGAAAATGTTTTCATTTAGTTGTATTGATGTGTGGTAATTGTCTCATCTTCTTCCTTGCTTCTTCCTTCTCTTCTCTTGTGGTTGCCGAGAGATTTTGATGAAAAGAGAAGGTGGTTGAGTGGGTTCCAACACAAAGGAAGGGTGAAGGTCACAAAGGAGGATACTACTTCTTGAGTGTAAGAGATTCTTTTGCATCCTCTCTTTTTCTTCCTTTCAAATCCTACCCGAGAGCCCTAGAAAGTGCTAGCACACTTGGGGTGCTCTCCTCTCCATCCTTGAGTGTTAGAGAACACATCTTGTTCGTGTGGATATCACTAGAGAGTTGTCTACGTTGACAACTTCGAGATCCGGCGTACCTTGGACTTGCGGGATTGCGAGGGCACGCATCAAAGGTATATAACTCTTATGTACTGTAGATCTGGAGTGTGAAACTCGTATTCGTAGTTTTAGAAATTTTTCTTTGCACGGATCCGTTGGCTTTGGGGCTTTCGGGGTTTCCGCGACGCGAAAACGCGGTTTTCGCCGCCCGAAAAACCCAACAGTGGTATCAGAGCCACGTGCAAAGACGAATACGAGTTTATTTTGTGTTTTATGAAAACTTTTCAGTTCTGTAATATTCTGTAAATTTAGGTTATTTATAGTTTTTATGGGTAATTTTCTCGTAGAAGCGAAGCACAAGTGTTTCGGCGCTTGTAGGCTTCCGCTACCGGGAAGATTTTTCTAAAACGGCCAAGTTTCGCCCCAAAACTCTTTGGGACAGCGGGCTAAGGTGCTGTTAGATCGCAATGGAACCCTCGCGATGGTTAGATCGCGGGTAGGGGCGCTGCCCCTGGCCCCGCAAGGGGATTCGTTCCGCGATTGCGCCCGAAAACAACTAAACGGAACCGCCGGGAAATTGTACTCGTAAAAATTGTAAAAATTATAGAAAAATTACATAAAATTATAGAAATATATAATTTTGAATTATATATTATTTTTGTGATATTCATGGCCCAAAGACCCAATTCGATTGGATTATTCGTGTTGTAATTCATAATACGGCCTGCGAGCCGTGATGTGATGTGCGTGTTGTATGTTTTTATTTTTCGCGACCTGCGTGTCGTGCCTTTCTTTTTTATTCTTGTTGTAAATTAGATTTAGACTCGAATGTAACTCGAGTTTCAAAATGTAATGTAAATTTTGAAGCGGTGGAAGGTCCACTCGAGACGGAGTTACGAGGAGGGCGCGAGCAACACGAGATGGTCAAAGGAAGGAGCTTGAGAAGCTGTTGACCTTAGGTTGACCATCCGATCTTCTCATTGGCTTGAGAAGATCGTAGTAGGGCCATGACATAATCACAAAATTATTTGATTAATTATTTAATTAATTGTTTTGTATGTATGTGATGCATGCTAGTTAATTAAGTAGTTAATTAGTGCCTTACGATTAGATTAGATCTAAGTCATGCACATGATGCACCCTTCGATTAGATTAGATCTATCGAGTATATGATACACATCATCGTTTAGATTAGATCTAAAATCACGTCAACTCATAATGCTGAAACATCAAGTTTGACTTGATGCATTGCCACATCATGAAGGTTGACTCATCCTACATGGCATGACTAACCTTGCCACATCATCTCCACCTCATGAGGTGTGCCACCTCATGGAGGTTACAACACCTCCCATTCCATTTAATGTGGCCGGCCACATTAAATGAGGGAGTTATGAGTGTTGGTTGCTACTCGGAAAACCTAGAGGTTCCACTGTACAAAAATTTTGTACAAATGTATGAACATTTTCCTAGCTACCATGTGTTCTTTTAAATTAAATTTTTGATCGCCTGCGGAACTTAACACGTTTGATCCAAAACTTAATATATTTGTTCTTTTAGGTTTTGACTTGGATCTCCTGCGGAACTTAACACGTTCGACCCAAATCTCCTTAAGTTATTAATTCCATTAAATATTAATTTCCATAATTGGTTTCCAGTACTGACGTGGTGAGGCACATGGCCTTCTTGGATATGGGAGCAACCACCACCGACTAGACAAAACCTTTTATAGAAATCTAATATTTAATTTCCTAAAATAACTTTAGGTTAACCAAAAAGAACAATCAAATCACAAGGAAAAATAAAACAAAAGAACACAACTTCGAAAAACATATTCGAAATACTAGAATCGTAAGCCTCTTGTATTTGGTATTATTTCCATAAATAACTAGTATGATGCGGAAAAGGAAAAACTACTAGTTATACCTTCTAGAAAGATCTCTTGATCTTCTACCGTATTCCTCTTCTAACCTCGGACGTTGTGTGGGCCCGAGATGAGAAACCACCAATCACCTTCTTCTTCCTTGCAAGTTTCGGCCATCAAAACATCTTCTAGGATGAAGAGGTTCGGCCACCACCACCATGCTCCAAGCACTACAAAAATATTGGCATTTAGGGATGAATTTTGCAACAAATTTTTAAAAAAAATTCGTTGGAAATTGAATTTGCGACGAAAATTGCAACGAAAAAAATTCGTTGGAAATGAGCCGTTGCAAATTTTTGGGACGAAAAATTAAAAATTCGTTGGAAATTTTGCAACGAAAACCATATTTGTTGCAAAATTCGTTGGAAATATTGCAACGAAAATCATATTCGTTGCAAAATTCGTTGGAAATCTTGCAACGAAAATAAATATTCGTTGGAACAGTTAGTAGAAAAAAACCGCAACGAATTCCAAATTTGTTGCAAATTAACAACGAAAATATGGATTCGTTGCAAATAGATTTGCGACGAATGATTATTTGTTGCAAAAGTTAAAAAATCCAATTTCTGTAACGAAAATACATATTCGTTGGAAATTTCCAACGAATCCTTGTTTTCGTTGGAAATTTAATGTTTGAACGGATAAATATAATAAGAAGAAATATATATATAAATATATAGGAATTGGTTTAACCACATTCCAAGCTCTCTCGATCAATTAACCGACTTCTAAGCTATTTTTCTTAAAATTAAAACTTTGCAATGAATCCTGAGATTCGTCGCAAATTTACAATGAATCCTGAGATTCGTCGCAAATTTACAATGAATCTGTTTATTCGTTTCAAATTCGTGATGAATCCCTGTTTCATCGCAACTTCTTAATAATAATTCATGTAATAATATTTGCCACGAATTCA
This sequence comes from Zingiber officinale, assembly GCF_018446385.1. Classification (NCBI taxonomy): domain Eukaryota; kingdom Viridiplantae; phylum Streptophyta; class Magnoliopsida; order Zingiberales; family Zingiberaceae; genus Zingiber; species Zingiber officinale. The sequence goes on from NC_055995.1 coordinate 49,806,485, forward strand.
ATATTGTTGTAAAATCTAATTTTAATATTTATTCCTATTACAATTTTTTTTCAAACAGATTCAATATATATTGAATACAAACTAAATACAATAACACAAATATAAACCAAATATTAATTAATATATTTGTGTAAATACAAACATCAATAATCTAAACCCAAACATATACATCGTCAAAACATGTTTCATATAGAACCTAAACTAAAAACATAAAACTAACAATACAACAAACATCATCATCCATGTAACGACCACCCTTCATACTGCTACTACACTCTAAGGATGACCGTTACTTAACTACTAACTCTACTTAACCGGTACGTACTTAGCTACATCTCCTTTGAGTCCAAACCACCAGAACCTCTGTTTCACGTCTTGGTATATCTTGGTAGAACCAGGATGCATGGAGTAGGGTGTACTATGAGCTTCTTCTATAATCTTCTTTCTCAACTCTTCGTCATTAGGGACACAAAGACGGTTCCCCTGGTAGAGGATTCCACTATTTGATACTCGAAACTCTGAATTTTCTTCTTCTTGTATCCCTTGCTTGATCTTTTGGATATCTGGATCTTCACTTTGCTTTCTCTGTATATCCTCAAGCAGGGTTGACTCTAAGGTCAATGCAGAGAGTTGCCCATAAATAATTTCGACTCCAAAGTCTGACAACTCTTTCTGCAGTGGCAGGGCTAATGATGACAGAGACATCAGGGATGCACTGGACTTTCTGCTTAGTGCATCTGCCACCTGGGTGTATTACTTCCTTCCGCTTTCAACTGATGGTTCCCAAAACGCAGGTATATTTTAGGGAACACTGTTGCTCTCTTTAGCTGATCAAATAGATCATCTATTCTGGAAAGAGGGTACTAGTCTTTAACTGTTACTTTGCTCAGCACTCTAAAATCTATGCACATTAGCATAGATCCGTCTTTCTTCTTGACAAACAACACAGGAGCTCCCCAAGGTGAGTGACTAGGGCGGATGAAACCCTTGTCAAGTAGCTCCTGAAATTGTTCTTGTAACTCTTTTAGCTCTGCTAGAGAAATTTGATACAGGGCTTTTGAAATTGGGCTGGCATCAGGAACCAATTCAATTTCAAATTCCGCTTCTCTGTTGTGAGGTAGTCCAGGTAGCTCTTCTGGAAATACCTATGGATACCCACAGACTACCCGAACATCTTCCTGCTTGGGTCTTTCTTGTTATCTTTGTCCTTCTAGTTCTGATTACTTGACTGGGGTCTCTGTTTCCCCACTGTCTTGTCTTCTATCTTGACTGGCTTGTGTTGCGTTTGTTGTACCTTGATGTTGTTCAGATAGTGCTAGCTCACTAATGCCCTGCTGACCAGCTCTTCACCAATCTATGGTCGGTGAGTTTCACTACTCACATTAGGTGTTATTTCTGGTCTCAGCATTAGGAGCATCAGTCTGACTCGTTCTTTCACTGTACTTACTAACTATAGGCAAAGGTGAGCTAGCCTGTTAAATTTTTTAACCGCTTCTTCTACTGGTAGGTCACCTTGTCTGAATTCCATAAGCTCTTTATAGTGCTTATTGGTGATCCGTTGACGGAAGAATTCTTCGTAAAACTCTGTCTCGAAGTCAACCCAGCTCATCTGGTTGACTGCTCTCCTACTCTTAACTCGCTCCCACCACATACAAGCATCTCCAGATAGGCAGAAAGAGGCACACTTAACCTTCTCGACTTCTGATCAGTCAAGAAGCTCCATTGTGCTCTCAAGTGTCTTGAACCAAGCCTGGGCATCCCAGGGCTCAGTCGTGCCTGAGAAGCTTTCTGGTTTCAGCTTCAGCCACTGGATGAGGTATGCTTCTTGTCTTCTAGGTGTTGTGGCGACTTCCAGGGCAGCTTATGGGACTTCAGTCACCACTGGGGTCTCCACATTGATGGTTGGGGGAGTGGGAGGAGCTGGCTGCTGATTTGCCATCAGGTTGGCAATCACTTGTTGCTGCTCTACTACTTGTCTCTGGAGTTGGGCAACAACTTCAGAGAGATTAGGCTCAGTTAATCTAAGCTTTTCGTTCTCCTGATCTTGGTTCTCAGTACGAACGGTACGGGAACGTTCTCTTCTTGCCATCAAGTCAGGCAGAGGACAAGAAAACTTAAATTTTATCACTATACTTTCTAGATATATCTTACTTATATATGATTCTTAACTTTCAACACCTATGAGTAGGTACTTCTAAACATTTCTCTATCCTTTCTAAACATACATATTGTATATGAAGAAAGAAAACAGCAAAAACTCTTATCTTACTTAAGCACTTATAAACCATCACTCTATACTGCAAATAATAATAAAGGAAAGCAATAAAGAAAGAACTTAAATACTTTCTTACTTGAAGACGGCAAGGATGATGCTGATGTGTGTGATGCTGGAGAATGGGAACTGCTCTGATACCAACTGTAACGACCACCCTTCATACTGCTACTACACTCTAAGGATGACCGTTACTTAACTACTAACTCTACTTAACCGGTACGCTACTTAACTACGAGGAATCCCTACCGAAAATTTCGGCAGAGTCTCCCCTGTACCGGTGACCCCAAACTGGGATACAAACACTATATACACAGCCACAGGCGGCTGGAACATATTTTTCACAACCACGCAGAAATAATAACACGACACTAAAAAGAAACTATTCTAGCAATAGAAAACTATATAGCTCCAACAATAGGAAATAACTCAACTAACAATGCGGAATAGACTCAATTAATCAACATAGACAAAGGAAACAACTAATACAATCTCTATCAACTTAATAACTGAAAGAAAACTCAAAGGAGTCTTGACAGTTTCCTTAGCAAACTCATGATCTCTCCATAGTCCTGGCATCACACACCTTCATCACCACCACCTTGTCGCCTTCCTTGCTAAATCTTTTCCTTTCCTTTATCTGCAGTAGGAGGAAGTGCAGTCTATAAGCATAAAGCTTAGTGAGCGCTATCTACTCACAAAAACTCGATATGCATGTATATAAATAAAAACATGCTAAAACTGAATGCTAACATGTAAAGCTACTCATGCTCATAAATAGCAAAGGAATCAAACTAACTGAAATACTAATCATGTATAGCTAATCATGCTCAAAATCCAATAAAGGAATCATACTAACTGAAATACTAAACATGTATAGCTAATCATGCTCATAATCCAATAAAGGAAACATACTAACTGAAATATTAAACATGTATAGCTAATCATGCTCATAATCCAATAAAGGAAGCATACTAACTAAAATACTAAACATGTAAAGCTACTAAACTTGTAAAGCTACTCATGCTCACAAGAATAATATACTAACTGCATGCTGAAAGCAAATAAAGCTAAACATGCTGAATAATCTAATAGCAAGAAACAAATAAACTACTACTGCATGCTTCAAATAACAAGAAACTAAACTTTCTAATTCTAAACATATTTGAAGCTTGTTTCATTTGTTTCAAAACTTATACTTTAAAATAATAATCAACTTCTCTTGGGCCCGGCATTGTACCACTTTGCGCGCATTCTTAATAAGAATCGAGGTAGCTAATCCCGAAACTACTAAGATACTTCTAGGCCATGTGCCTAGGGGCAACTTGGAGCCCATCCCTTCTAGGCCATGTGCCTAGGGGCAACTTGGAGCCCATCCCTTGGATCTTGTGTCCGGTACATGCCATTTAAAAGTAAAATACTTTTTATCTTTAAATACTTCTTATAATAAAATGCCTTGGCATTTAATAAGCACCTTGTGTGCCAAAATCCCTAAAGTCTTGAATTCGGGATTTTACTTAAGGCCTTAGCCTTTTCCCTTTCTTTTCTTTATCTTCCTTTTACTTGTTAATACTTCTAAAAGTATTTAATAGGATTCTTATTTTTCCATTAGAATACATGGCTGTTCATGCTTGTTAAAATAGCAAATGGAAATAACTTTGAGCTTACTAATCATGCTATAAAATAGAGCTAAAGAAAGCAACTTTAAGCTTACTAATCATGCTATAAAATAGAGCAAAGAAAGCAACTTTAAGCTTACTAATCATGCTGTAAAAATAGAGCAAAGAAAAGCAACTTGAGCTTACTAATCATGCTGTAAAAATAGAGCAAAGAAAAGCAACTTTAAGCTTACTAATCATGCTGTAAAAATAGAGCAAAGAAAAGCAACTTGAGCTTACTAATCATGCTGTAAAAATAGAGCAAAGAAAAGCAACTTGAGCTTACTAATCATGCTGTAAAAATAGAGCAAAGAAAAGCAACTTGAGCTTACTAATCATGCTGTAAAAATAGAGCAAAAGAAAGCAACTTGAGCTTACTAATCATGCTGTAAAAATAGAGCAAAGAAAAGCAACTTGAGCTTACTAATCATGCTATAAAATAGAGCTAAAGAAAGCAACTTTAAACTTACTAATCATGCTATAAAAATAGCACAAAGAAAGCAACTTGGACTTTCTAAACATGCTGTGATAAGAGCAAAAGAAAGCTAATTTGATCTTTCTAAACATGCTGTGATAAGAGCAAAAGAAAGTAACTTTAAGCTTTCTAAACATGCTGTGATAAAAGCAAAAGAAAGCTAACTACCAGCCCCATTAATCCGAGATAATGCAAGCCACATAAGCTAAACCAAATCTGCAATACTTCTTCTACTTATATAGGCTATAATCTGCTGAAGTTTACACCTATGCAAAGCTTGATATGGTAGCAAAGGAAGTCAACTATTCTATTAAGAAATGCATTGGCAGATTTCTGTTAAGCACATGCTATTAAAAGGGGTGATTGCTATGACAATTTAAATCCCTTCTCCTCTTCTTAATCAACTCACGACAGCATAAAGGAAATGACCCAAGCCAATATATTTGTCCAGAAATTACAGAATCAATAAAAGCTAAAGCAACATCAATCAAGGCTAAATCCATTAAGCCCTTTCTCCATCCTGAAGGTCACGGTAGGAACTTTAAACTCATCCCTAGGTCACGGCAGATTCAAAAAAAACAAGGAGAAACAAAAACTTGATCCCTAGCAAGCTTAGATTCGGCGCAAAACTATCCTACATGCTCAATTAAACAAAACCAGTTCTTGGTCCCTCTTTGAAACCCACGGCAGAACACCCAAAACCAAAAATCTTTATAGCATGGTTCGGATTCAAGAAACTCGGGAAACAAGGAAACGAAACCGAAAGATCGGAGCAACTCCTACTGCAGGTGAGAAGCAACTCACCTTGGATTTCTTGGACTTACAGCCGAGATCGGCTTCTAGGGCTTGCAGAGACTTGAAATTTCTTCGATCTCTTCGTGTCTGCGTGCTCCCCTCGATGAGCCGGTCACGAATGTGTGAAGAGCTCTCGAAGAAAGGTGCTCGTCGGCCGCCGGATCGAAGCCCTAACGCCGCTGCGTTTTCGCCCGAGGAGAGGAACAGCGCCGTCGGGAGAGAAAGGTGAGGAAAATTAGGTCTCGGGTAAAACTCAAGTTCTCCTTTTAATACCTATTTATTTCCTAATCCTTAACTATGCTATAAACTTAGTTCTCACCATATAAGGTTAACAAAACCGTGTAGCTCAGCTGGTTGGACCGGTTTTGCTTGGGTCAGTCCGACCCGAGGTCGTGGGTTCGAATCTCACCTTCAACATTTTTTTTTTTTTAAAATTTCTTTCTTTTTGTAACCCTACTAAACGACCTCCAAAAATTACGTAAAAATACTCTAAAAATTTCTAAAAATCTCTAGAATATTTTAAAAGTATTTTCAAATATTTTTATGGACTTTTAGAACTTGAAATAGGGAAAATTGGGTCGTTACAATTCCCCATACCTTATAAAAAGTTCATCCTCGAACTTAGAACAATTCTGGATACTTCTGTCTCATACCGTCCTCACGTTTCCAAGTGACTTCCTCGTGCTTCTGGTTCTGCCAGATAACCTTCACTAGTGGCACTTCTTTGTTTCTTAGTCTCTTGACTTCTCTGTCCACTATCTGTATAGGTCTGCTCTCATAACTAAGATCCTCTTGGATCTGCACTGACTGAGGCTGAATCACTTGGCTCGGGTCGTGGAGACACTTCTTTAGCATGGAGACATGAAATACATTGTGTACTGCTGACATGTCTTGTGGTAAATCCAGCTTGTAAGCTACTTTCCCAACCCTCTCTATGATCAGGTAAGGTCCTACATAACGAGGACTTAATTTGCCCCTCTTGTCAAATCTCATCACTCCCTTCATAGGAGCGACCTTGAGAAAAACTGAATCCCCTACTTGGAATTCAAGTGGCCTACGGTGTGTGTCAGCATAACTCTTCTGTCTACTCTGGGCAGTCTCAATTCTCTGTCTGATCTTCTAAATAGCCTGAGTAGTTTCATCTATCAGCTCTGTCTGAATGCCCAGCTCTACTTCCATTTCTTTTCTTTCACTTGCTTCCTGCTAGCAGATGGGTGATCTGCACTTCCTACCATATAACGCCTCATAAGGTGTCATCTTGATGGTGGCCTGATAACTATTGTTGTAGACAAACTCAGCTAAGCATAGATACTTGCACCAACTCCCCTTGAAATCTAGTGCACAAGCTCTGAGCATATCTTCTAGAATTTGATTTACTCACTCTGTCTGTCCATCAGTTTGAGGATAGAAGGCTGTGCAGAACTTGAGTTTGGTGCCTAGTGCGTTCTGAACACACTCCCAGAAGTGTGAGGTGAAGCGTCCACCTCTATCAGAAATAATAGATTTAGGAACTCCGTGAAGTCTGATCACCTCTTTAACATGCAGCTGTGTCAACTGCTCTATAGAATGGGACACCTTGATGGCTAGAAAATGAGCAGACTTGGTCAATCTGTCCACTACTACCCATATTGCGTCATATCCATTTGTAGTTCTTGGAAGGCCTGTTATAAAGTCCATGGATATATCTTCCCACTTCCACTCTGGTATTGGGAGGGGCTGTAGGACTCCTCCTGGTCTCTGGTGTTCTGCTTTGACCCTCTGACATGTCAGACAGGTACCGACATACTTAGCTACATCTCCTTTGAGTCCAAACCACCAGAACCTCTGTTTCACGTCTTGGTATATCTTGGTAGAACCAGGATGCATGGAGTAGGGTGTACTATGAGCTTCTTCTATAATCTTCTTTCTCAACTCTTCGTCATTAGGGACACAAAGGCGGTTCCCCTGGTAGAGGATTCCACTATTTGATACTCGAAACTCTGAATTTTCTTCTTCTTGTATCCCTTGCTTGATCTTTTGGATATCTGGATCTTCACTTTGCTTTCTCTGTATATCCTCAAGCAGGGTTGACTCTAAGGTCAATGCAGAGAGTTGCCCATAAATAATTTCGACTCCAAAGTCTGACAACTCTTTCTGCAGTGGCAGGGCTAATGATGACAGAGACATCAGGGATGCACTGGACTTTCTGCTTAGTGCATCTGCCACTTTGTTAGCTTTACCTGGGTGTATTACTTCCTTTCGCTTTCAACTGATGGTTCCCAAAACGCAGGTATATTTTAGGGAACACTGTTGCTCTCTTTAGCTGATCAAATAGATCATCTATTCTGGAAAGAGGGTACTAGTCTTTAACTGTTACTTTGCTCAGCACTCTAAAATCTATGCACATTAGCATAGATCCGTCTTTCTTCTTGACAAACAACACAGGAGCTCCCCAAGGTGAGTGACTAGGGCGGATGAAACCCTTGTCAAGTAGCTCCTGAAATTGTTCTTGTAACTCTTTTAGCTCTGCTAGAGAAATTTGATACAGGGCTTTTGAAATTGGGCTGGCGTCAGGAACCAATTCAATTTCAAATTCCGCTTCTCTGTTGTGAGGTAGTCCAGGTAGCTCTTCTGGAAATACCTATGGATACCCACAGACTACCCGAACATCTTCCTGCTTGGGTCTTTCTTGTTATCTTTGTCCTTCTAGTTCTGATTACTTGACTGGGGTCTCTGTTTCCCCACTGTCTTGTCTTCTATCTTGACTGGCTTGTGTTGCGTTTGTTGTACCTTGATGTTGTTCAGATAGTGCTCACTAATGCCCTGCTGACCAGCTCTTCACCAATCTATGGTCGGTGAGTTTCACTACTCACATTAGGTGTTATTTCTGGTCTCAGCATTAGGAGCATCAGTCTGACTCGTTCTTTCACTGTACTTACTAACTATAGGCAAAGGTGAGCTAGCCTGTTAAATCTTTTAACCGCTTCTTCTACTGGTAGGTCACCTTGTCTGAATTCCATAAGCTCTTTATAGTGCTTATTGGTGATCCGTTGACGGAAGAATTCTTCGTAAAACTCTGTCTCGAAGTCAACCCAGCTCATCTGGTTGACTGCTCTCCTACTCTTAACTCGCTCCCACCACGTACAAGCATCTCCAGATAGGCAGAAAGAGGCACACTTAACCTTCTCGACTTCTGGCGAGTCAAGAAGCTCCATTGTGCTCTCAAGTGTCTTGAACCAAGCCTGGGCATCCCAGGGCTTAGTCGTGCCTGAGAAGCTTTCTGGTTTTAGCTTCAGCCACTGGATGAGGTATGCTTCTTGTCTTCTAGGTGTTGTGGCGACTTCCAGGGCAGCTGATGGGACTTCAGTCACCACCGGGGTCTCCACATTGATGGTTGGGGGAGTGGGAGGAGCTGGCTGCTGATTTGCCATCAGGTTGGCAATCACTTGTTGCTGCTCTACTACTTGTCTCTGGAGTTGGGCAACAACTTCAGAGAGATTAGGCTCAGTTAATCTAAGCTTTTCGTTCTCCTGATCTTGGTTCTCAGTACGAACGGTACGGGAACGTTCTCTTCTTGCCATCAAGTCAGGCAGAGGACAAGAAAACTTAAATTTTATCACTATACTTTCTAGATATATCTTACTTATATATGATTCTTAACTTTCAACACCTATGAGTAGGTACTTCTAAACATTTCTCTATCCTTTCTAAACATACATATTGTATATGAAGAAAGAAAACAGCAAAAACTCTTATCTTACTTAAGCACTTATAAACCATCACTCTATACTGCAAATAATAATAAAGGAAAGCAATAAAGAAAGAACTTAAATACTTTCTTACTTGAAGACGGCAAGGATGATGCTGATGTGTGTGATGCCGGAGAATGGGAATTGCTCTGATACCAACTGTAACGACCACCCTTCATACTGCTACTACACTCTAAGGATGACCGTTACTTAACTACTAACTCTACTTAACCGGTACGCTACTTAACTACGAGGAATCCCTACCGAAAATTTCGACAGAGTCTCCCCTGTACCGGTGACCCCAAACTGGGATACAAACACTATATACACAGCCACAGGCGGCTGGAACATATTTTTCACAACCACGCAGAAATAATAACACGACACTAAAAAGAAACTATTCTAGCAATAGAAAACTATATAGCTCCAACAATAGGAAATAACTCAACTAACAATGCGGAATAGACTCAATTAATCAACATAGACAAAGGAAACAACTAATACAATCTCTATCAACTTAATAACTGAAAGAAAACTCAAAGGAGTCTTGACAGTTTCCTTAGCAAACTCATGATCTCTCCATAGTCCTGGCATCACACACCTTCATCACCACCACCTTGTCGCCTTCTTTGCTAAATCTTTTCCTTTCCTTTATCTGCAGTAGGAGGAAGTGCAGTCTATAAGCATAAAGCTTAGTGAGCGCTATCTACTCACAAAAACTCGATATGCATGTATATAAATAAAAACATGCTAAAACTGAATGCTAACATGTAAAGCTACTCATGCTCATAAATAGCAAAGGAATCAAACTAACTGAAATACTAATCATGTATAGCTAATCATGCTCAAAATCCAATAAAGGAATCATACTAACTGAAATACTAAACATGTATAGCTAATCATGCTCATAATCCAATAAAGGAAACATACTAACTGAAATATTAAACATGTATAGCTAATCATGCTCATAATCCAATAAAGGAAGCATACTAACTGAAATACTAAACATGTAAAGCTACTAAACTTGTAAAGCTACTCATGCTCACAAGAATAATATACTAACTGCATGCTGAAAGCAAATAAAGCTAAACATGTTGAATAATCTAATAGCAAGAAACAAATAAACTACTAACATGCTTCAAATAACAAGAAACTAAACTTTCTAATTCTAAACATATTTGAAGCTTGTTTCATTTGTTTCAAAACTTATACTTTAATACTTTAAAATAATAATCAACTTCTCTTGGGCCCGGCATTGTACCACTTTGCGCGCATTCTTAATAAGAATCGAGGTAGCTAATCCCGAAACTACTAAGATACTTCTAGGCCATGTGCCTAGGGGCAACTTGGAGCCCATCCCTTCTAGGCCATGTGCCTAGGGGCAACTTGGAGCCCATCCCTTGGATCTTGTGTCCGGTACATGCCATTTAAAAGTAAAATACTTTTTATCTTTAAATACTTCTTATAATAAAATGCCTTGGCATTTAATAAGCACCTTGTGTGCCAAAATCCCTAAAGTCTTGAATTCGGGATTTTACTTAAGGCCTTAGCCTTTTCCCTTTCTTTTCTTTATCTTCCTTTTACTTGTTAATACTTCTAAAAGTATTTAATAGGATTCTTATTTTTCCATTAGAATACATGGCTGTTCATGCTTGTTAAAATAGCAAATGGAAATAACTTTGAGCTTACTAATCATGCTATAAAATAGAGCTAAAGAAAGCAACTTTAAGCTTACTAATCATGCTATAAAATAGAGCAAAGAAAGCAACTTTAAGCTTACTAATCATGCTGTAAAAATAGAGCAAAGAAAAGCAACTTGAGCTTACTAATCATGCTGTAAAAATAGAGCAAAGAAAAGCAACTTTAAGCTTACTAATCATGCTGTAAAAATAGAGCAAAGAAAAGCAACTTGAGCTTACTAATCATGCTGTAAAAATAGAGCAAAGAAAAGCAACTTGAGCTTACTAATCATGCTGTAAAAATAGAGCAAAGAAAAGCAACTTGAGCTTACTAATCATGCTGTAAAAATAGAGCAAAAGAAAGCAACTTGAGCTTACTAATCATGCTGTAAAAATAGAGCAAAGAAAAGCAACTTGAGCTTACTAATCATGCTGTAAAAATAGAGCAAAAGAAAGCAACTTTAAACTTACTAATCATGCTATAAAAATAGCACAAAGAAAGCAACTTGGACTTTCTAAACATGCTGTGATAAGAGCAAAAGAAAGCTAATTTGATATTTCTAAACATGCTGTGATAAGAGCAAAAGAAAGTAACTTTAAGCTTTCTAAACATGCTGTGATAAAAGCAAAAGAAAGCTAACTACCAGCCCCATTAATCCGAGATAATGCAAGCCACATAAGCTAAACCAAATCTGCAATACTTCTTCTACTTATATAGGCTATAATCTGCTGAAGTTTACACCTATGCAAAGCTTGATATGGTAGCAAAGGAAGTCAACTATTCTATTAAGAAATGCATTGGCAGATTTCTGTTAAGCACATGCTATTAAAAGGGGTGATTGCTATGACAATTTAAATCCCTTCTCCTCTTCTTAATCAACTCACGACAGCATAAAGGAAATGACCCAAGCCAATATATTTGTCCAGAAATTACAGAATCAATAAAAGCTAAAGCAACATCAATCAAGGCTAAATCCATTAAGCCCTTTCTCCATCCTGAAGGTCACGGTAGGAACTTTAAACTCATCCCTAGGTCACGGCAGATTCAAAAAAACAAGGAGAAACAAAAACTTGATCCCTAGCAAGCTTAGATTCGGCGCAAAACTATCCTACATGCTCAATTAAACAAAACCAGTTCTTGGTCCCTCTTTGAAACCCACGGCAGAACACCCAAAACCAAAAATCTTTATAGCATGGTTCGGATTCAAGAAACTCGGGAAACAAGGAAACGAAACCGAAAGATCGGAGCAACTCCTACTGCAGGTGAGAAGCAACTCACCTTGGATTTCTTGGACTTACAGCCGAGATCGGCTTCTAGGGCTTGCAGAGACTTGAAATTTCTTCGATCTCTTCGTGTCTGCGTGCTCCCCTCGATGAGCCGGTCACGAATGTGTGAAGAGCTCTCGAAGAAAGGTGCTCGTCGGCCGCCGGATCGAAGCCCTAACGCCGCTGCGTTTTCGCCCGAGGAGAGGAACAGCGCCGTCGGGAGAGAAAGGTGAGGAAAATTAGGTCTCGGGTAAAACTCAAGTTCTCCTTTTAATACCTATTTATTTCCTAATCCTTAACTATGCTATAAACTTAGTTCTCACCATATAAGGTTAACAAAACCGTGTAGCTCAGCTGGTTGGACCGGTTTTGCTTGGGTTAGTCCGACCCGAGGTCGTGGGTTCGAATCTCACCTTCAACATTTTTTTAAGAAACTTCTTTCTTTTTGTAACCCTACTAAACGACCTCCAAAAATTACGTAAAAATAGTCTAAAAATTCCTAAAAATCTCTAGAATATTTTAAAAGTATTTCCAAATATTTTTATGGACTTTTAGAACTTGAAATAGGGAAAATTGGGTCGTTACAATCCAACCATACAAATAATAACAATATACAACAACTAACCCTCTAAATCAAACACTACAACAAAGTTACAACAAACATGTGTATCCAAATTCCAATCTCATACAAAAACATGAAAAAAAGTAGAAGATAATCTTATGGAGATCCTTCTCAATCCAATTCCTTCTTCTACCTACATCCAAAAATAAATAAAAAAAAAAAGAAAATCTTATAAACCAACATATAAATAAATAGATAACGACTTACATATTTTTACGTCAATACCACCATCATTTTCACCTACCAACCCTGTTTGAAACAAAAATAACAATACTAATTAAGATACAAAATATGGAGAAAGCTTTACAGGTCACGCTTATCAAGTCACGGAGAAAGCTTTATTTCAAACAACCATTAATTGATACTATACCCTTCCTTAGGGAAGGGAAAGGGATATAAAAAGATAGATATTTGATGATTGCAGAGTTGTAAAATTCACAACTGTGATGAATACACACCCGGAGCTAAGGACAGAAAATGTTGCTCAGGAATAAAAGAAAAAAATCAAGTTTTGCTCGTGTTGAAGCAGAAAAATGAGTAGGAAAAACAAGAAGAATAGAAACATACGGTCTTGATCCTCGAAATCAAGGCTGAAATCTTTTGTCCGGCGGCGACAGCAAGCAAATCTCTTCATGAGAATCAATCCCTGCTTTGGCGGAAAATGGGCAAAATATATTATGAACTGGATTCTAAAACAAGTGATAGGTTCGAATTAAGCAGGCACCATTAATTAATATCACTTCCCCCAGAGAAAAGTAATGATCGCAAAAACAATTGAAGAGGGCTCCACCTTGAATCTGATGCAATTTAATGTCTTGCCTGTGTTATTCTCAGGTTCCTATCTCAGAAAGCTGCTACTTTAAGCCTAAAACTAATAGTTGCCCCAATCGTTTAAAAAGATAATAAAAAGCAACAGTTCAGGAATTTCAAAACTCGAATCGGATTTGAGTACTTTTCAAAAGGAGCAGATGGAGACAACATCACGTTGAAAAGATTAAAGTAAAAAAATTTTGAAAAGTGAAAAAAGAGAGGAAAGGATTCGAACAATAGTAAATCGGAAAGAAGTACCACCAAAGAAATACAACTTCATACATCAAGAAGAACCAGCCAAGAGAAGTTCTACATTGAGAAATCATAGAGGAAATCCGCAACTATTCTATGATTAAAGCCAGATCTGCACCGCCGGAGCAAATACAACAACAAAATGAGTTCGGAAACCCCACGAGCGAAGATTGTTAAAGCAAATCCGAGCAGAAAACTAACCTCTGCTTCTGCCAATCGGCAATGCACCCATGGAGTGGAAGAAGAAGAGGAGGGAGCGGCCAGGCGCGGCGGCCCGCGGCAGCGAGCGGCCAGGAGCAGCGGCCCGCGGTCGTGAGCGGCAGGCACGGCCGCGAGCGGCAACCTGAGGTACGCCTGGGCTAGGTTTACAGGAAGGGACTGGGATCGTCGGATAAAAGTGGCAAGAGAGCTTACCGTCCGGAGATCGGCAGAAAAATCGCCACAGCCGCCTTTGTTGGAAAAATTAGGGCGTGAAAAAACTAGGGCAAGAGGTGAAGGGAATATATCGGACTGAGTAGGAATTATAAGGGTTATTTCCAACGAATAATTAAATTAGTTGGAAATATATTTCCAACGAATTTTCCGATTAGTTGGAAATTTCCAACGAATTTGAGATTCGTTGGAAACTTTATAATTTCTTAAAATCATGGTTGACCAATCTAGAGACCTTAGAATTGGGTAAAATCAGTTTCTATGCGCTCCTCTATTTATCCTGATTTTATATATGTCCTCAAATATTTTTTTTATCCAATATATTTTTTTATTAATTTTTCCAACACCAATATGTCTGAAAAATTAAATTCATGTTTAAAAATTCACAAAGCAAAATATATTGGCTCTAAAATTATTTTTAATTCATGGATATAATCACGAGAACATCACAAACACATACAAACTAATTTCGCCTCGTTCTGAGCTCTCAACCATTATTTTGTGAATCCAACAAGTTCAACTACATTAATTTGATTTAAAACTCAAACACTTTAAACTCAAATTCAAATTCATCCAATTGACCTAAATGTAAAAAAAAAGATCTTATGTTAAAATAATATTTAAGCTCATTTATAGAATCAGGAGACCAAGAGGAGTACATAGAAACTTGTTTCATCCGATTCCGAGGTCTCTAGGTCCATCAACCGAGTTTTTAAAAAATTGTATACTTTGCAACGAATCACGAATTCGTTGGAAATTTCTAACGAATTCTCTGATTCGTTGGGAATTTCCAACAAATTTGAGATTCGTTGGAAACTTAACAATTTCCTAAAACCACGGTTGACTAACCTAGAGAGCTCGGAATTGGGTGAAACCAGTTTCTATGCGCTCCTTTATTTATCATGATTTTATATATGTCCTCAAATATTTTTTTTACCCAATATATTTTTTTCATTAATTTTTTAAACACCAATATGTTCGAAAAATTAAATTCAGGTTTAAAAATTCACAAATCAAAATATATTGGCTCTAAAATTATTTTTAATTCATATATATAATAACGAGAACCTTACGAACACATACAAACTAATTTTGCCTCATTCTAAGCTCTCAATCATTATTTTGTAAATCTGACAAGTTCAACTACATCAATTTGGTTTAAATTAAAACTCTAACACTTTAAACTCAAATTCAAATTCATCCAATTGACCTATATGTAAAAAAATCAGCTTATGTCAAAAAAAAATATTTGAGCTCATTTATAGAATCAGGAGACCAAGAGGAGCACACAGGAACTTGTTTCATCCGATTCTGAGGTCTCTAGGTATATCAACCGAGTTTTTAAGAAATTGTAAAGTTTCCAACGAATCCGGAATTCGTTGGAAATTTCTAACGAATTTCCAGATTCGTTGGAAACCTTTCCAACGAATTCCGGATTCGTTGGATTTCCAACGAATTCCGGATTCGTTGGAAAGTTTACAATTCCTTAAAATCTCGGTTGATGGACTTAGAGAGCTCGGAATTGGATGAAACCAATTCCTATGTGCTCCTCTTAGTCTCCTAATTTTATATATGAGCTGAAATATTTTTTTTAACTCAAAAATATGTCCACAAATTATTTTTTTCCGCATTGATATTTGAAAAATCACTGAGAAAAATTTATTGGATAAAAAATTTATTTAATGATATATATAAAATCAGGGGATCAAGAGGAGCACATAGAAACTAGTTTCATCCAATTCCGAGCTATCTACATCCATCAACCAAGTTTTTAAGGAATTGTAAACTTTCCAACGAATTCTGAATTCGTTGGAAAGTCTACAATTCTTTAAAAATCTGGTTGATAGACCTAAAGAGCTCGGAATTGGATGAAACCAGTTCCTATGTGCTCCTCTTGGTCTCTTAATTTTATAAATGAGCTCAAATATTTTTTTTAACTCAAAAATATGTCCACAAATTATTTTTTACATATTGATATTTGAAAAATCATTGAGAAAAATTTATTGGATAAAAAATTTATTTAATGATATATATAAAATTAGGGGATCAAGAGGAGCACATAGAAACTAGTTTCATCCAATTCCGAGCTCTACGTCCATCAACCAAGTGTTTAAGGAATTGTAAACTTTCCAACAAATTCTGAATTCGTTGGAAAACTTTCCAACGAATTCACAGATTCGTTGGAAATTTCCAACGAATTTTGAATTCGTTGGAAAGTCTACAATTCTTTAAAAATCCGGTTGATAGACCTAAAGAGCTCGAAATTGGATGAAACCAGTTCCTATGTGCTCCTCTTGGTCTCTTAATTTTATAAATGAGCTCAAATATTTTTTTAACTCAAAAATATGTCCACAAATTATTTTTTTCCGCATTGATATTTGAAAAATTACTGAGAAAAATTTATTGGATAAAAAATTTATTTAATGATATATATAAAATCAGGGGATCAAGAGGAGCACATAGAAACTAGTTTCATCCAATTCTGAGCTCTCTACGTCCATCAACCAAGTGTTTAAGGAATTGTAAACTTTCCAACAAATTCTGAATTCGTTGGAAAACTTTCCAACGAATTCACAGATTCGTTGGAAATTTCCAACGAATTTTGAATTCGTTGGAAAGTCTACAATTCTTTAAAAATCCGGTTGATAGACCTAAAGAGCTCGGAATTGGATGAAACCAGTTCCTATGTGCTCCTCTTGGTCTCTTAATTTTATAAATGAGCTCAAATATTTTTTTAACTCAAAAATATGTCCACAAATTATTTTTTTCCGCATTGATATTTGAAAAATTACTGAGAAAAATTTATTGGATAAAAAATTTATTTAATGATATATATAAAATCAGGGGATCAAGAGGAGCACATAGAAACTAGTTTCATCCAATTCCGAGCTCTCTACGTCCATCAACCAAGTTTTTAAGGAATTGAAAACTTTCCAACGAATCTAGAATTCGTTGGAAAACTTTCCAACGAATTCCCAGATTCTTTGGAAAGTCTACGATTCTTTAAAAATCCGGTTGATAGACCTAAAGAGCTCGGAATTGGATGAAACCAGTTCCTATATGCTCCTCTTGATCTCCTGATTTTATATATGTCCTTAAATAATTTTTTTACCAAATATTTTTTTTTCAATGATTTTTCAAACACCAATGTGTATGAAAATTTTAATTTAGGTTTAAAAATTCAAAAATCCAAATATGTTGGCTCTAAAATTATTTTTAATTCATGGATATAATCATGAGAACTTTACGAATGCATACAAACTGATTTCGTCTCGTACTGAGCACTCGAACATTATCTTGTAACTCTAACACGGTCAACTTGTCCGATTTGATTTTAAAACTCCACCATTTTCAACTAAAATTAACATTCATCTACTTGACCTAGATGTGAAAAAATTATCCTACGTCAAAAAAAATATTTGAGTTCATTTATAAAATCAGGAGACTAAGAGGAGCACATAAGAATTGGTTTCATCCAATTTCGATCTCTCTAGGTCCATCAACTAGGATTTTAAGGAATTGTAGACTTTCCAACGAATCCAGATTCGTTGGAAATTTCCAACGAATTTCCAGATTCGTTGGAAATTTCCAACGAATTCACAGATTCGTTGGAAACCTTTCCAACGAATTCACAGATTCGTTTGAAAGTTTACAATTCCTTAAAATCTCGGTTGATGGACTTAAAGAGCTCGGAATTGGATGAAACTAGTTCCTATGTGCTCCTCTTGGTCTCCTAATTTTATAAATGAGCTGAAATATTTTTTTTAACTCAAAAATATGTCCACAAATTATTTTTTTTCGCATTGATATTTGAAAAATCACTGAGAAAAATATATTGAATAAAAAAATTATTTAATGATATATATAAAATCAGGGGATCAAGAGGAGCACATAGAAACTAATTTCATCCAATTCCGAGCTCTCTACGTCCATCAACCAAGTTTTTAAGGAATTGAAAACTTTCCAACGAATCTAGAATTCGTTGGAAAACTTTCCAACGAATTCCCAGATTCTTTGGAAAGTTCCAAAGAACTCAGAATTCGATGGAAACTAGTTCCTATATGCTCCTCTTGGTCTCTTAATTTTATAAATGAGCTCAAATATTTTTTAACTCAAAAATATGTCCACAAATTATTTTTTTCCGCATTGATATTTGAAAAATCACTGAGAAAAATTTATTGGATAAAAAATTTATTTAATGATATATATAAAATCAGGGGATCAAGAGGAGCACATAGAAACTAGTTTCATCCAATTCCGAGCTCTCTACGTCCATCAACCAAGTTTTTAAGGAATTGTAAACTTTCCAACGAATCTAGAATTCGTTGGAAAACATTCCAACGAATTCCCAGATTCGTTGGAAATTTCCAACGAATTCAGAATTCGTTGGAAAGTCTGCGATTCTTTAAAAATCTGGTTGATAGACCTAAGGAGCTCGGAATTAGATGAAACCAGTTCCTATATGCTCCTCTTGATCTCCTGATTTTATATATGTCCTTAAATAATTTTTTTACCAAATATTTTTTTTTCAATGATTTTTCAAACACCAATGTGTCTGAAAATTTTAATTTAGGTTTAAAAATTCAAAAATCCAAATATGTTGGCTCTAAAATTATTTTTAATTCATGGATATAATCATGAGAACTTTACGAATGCATACAAACTGATTTCGTCTCATACTGAGCACTCGAACATTATCTTTTAACTCTAACACGGTCAACTTGTCCGATTTGATTTTAAAACTCCACCATTTTCAACTAAAATTAACATTCATCTACTTGACCTAGACGTGAAAAAATTATCCTACGTCAAAAAAAATATTTGAGTTCATTTATAAAATCAGGAGACTAAGAGGAGCACATAAGAACTGGTTTCATCCAATTCCGAGCTCTCTAAGTCCATCAATCGGGATTTTAAGGAATTATAGACTTTCCAACGAATCCAGAATTCGTTGGAAATTTCCAACGAATTTCCAGATTCGTTGGAAACCTTTCCAACGAATT
Source organism: Zingiber officinale (assembly GCF_018446385.1). Classification (NCBI taxonomy): domain Eukaryota; kingdom Viridiplantae; phylum Streptophyta; class Magnoliopsida; order Zingiberales; family Zingiberaceae; genus Zingiber; species Zingiber officinale. The sequence goes on from NC_055995.1 coordinate 49,825,477, forward strand.
CACAGATTCGTTGGAAATTTCCAACGAATTCCGGATTCGTTGGAAAGTTTACAATTCCTTAAAATCTCAGTTGATGGACTTAGAGAGCTCGGAATTAGATGAAACCAGTTCCTATGTGCTCCTCTTGGTCTCCTAATTTTATAAATGAGCTGAAATATTTTTTTAACTCAAAAATATGTCCACAAATTATTTTTTTCCGCATTGATATTTGAAAAATCACTGAAAAAAATATATTGGATAAAAAATTTATTTATTGATATATATAAAATCAGGGGATCAAGAGGAGCACATAGAAACTAGTTTCATTCAATTTCGAGCTCTATACGTCCATCAACCAAGTTTTTTAGGAATTGTAAACTTTCCAACGAATCTGGTATTCGTTGGAAAAATTTCCAACGAATTTCCAGATTCGTAGGAAATTTCCAACGAATTCTGAATTCGTTGGAAAGCTTTCCAACGAATTCAGAATTCGTTGGAAAACTTGCAACAAATTTGCGACGAAAATTTTATTTGTTGCAAAATTTGCAACAAATTTTTTTTTTGTCGCAAACTTGCAACAAAATTTAGCGACAAAATATATTTTGTTGCTAATTTGCGATGAAAACTTTTTGTTGCTAAAATCGTTGTTAATTTGCAACAATTTAATTTCTTATTGCAAATTTTGTTGGAAATTTTGGGACGAAAATTAAATTCGTTGCAAACCTTCGTCCCTAAAAGGCTGTTTTTTTGTAGTGAAGGGATGCTAGAAACAAGGCTTGCTCTCTCTCCTTCTTCTCCTTCCTTGATCCGGCCACTAACAAAAGCTCCACCAAGAGAAATGTTTCGGCCAACTAGAGGAGAGGAGAGAAATAGGGCCGGCCACCAAAACCAAAGAGGAGAGGAAAGAAAAAGAATAGAAGTTCACCTCTTGAAGGCTCCTCTACCTCCTCTTTTATAATCCTTGGTTTTGGCAAATAAGGAAATTTTAATAAAAACTTCCTTAATTCTTTTGCCATGAAAATGAAAAATTTATTTAATTAAAAATAATTTTTCTTCTCACAATTATAATGGCCGGCCACACCTATTCTCCAAGCAAATAAAAATTTTAAACACAAATTAAAACTTCCTTATTTGCTTCCGGAAATTTTATAAAAAATTTCTCTAATAATTTTAATCCCTTCATGATTGGTTAATAAAAAGGAAATTTTATAAATTAAAATCTTTCTTTTAAACATGTGGATAAAAAAAAAAGTTATCTCTAAAAATTAAAATCTCTTTTAATCTACAAATAAGGAAAGATATCAAATCTTTTCTTAATCTCTTGTAGAAACTTATAAAAGAGAATATTTAATTTTTAAACTTTCTTTTAAATCATGAACATGGTTAAAAAGGAAAGTTTTTCTTAAAATTTAAAATCCTCCTTTAATCAACAAATAAGCAAAGATTTCAAATTTTAAACTTTCTTTTAAACATGTAGATGATTTTCAAATAAGGAAAGTTTTTACCAAAAATTAAAACCATCCTTTTAAACTACAAATAAGGAAAGAGATTAATCTCTTCTCTTAATCTTTTGTAGAAAGCTATAAAAGGAAATTTTTAATTTTTAAACTCTCTTTTAAAATCATGATATCCACATAAGAAATAATTTTAATAAAAAATCCTTTTTAATATTCTAGTGGCCGACCACCTAAGCTTGGGACACATGCTTTGGCCGGCCACCTACGTGGCCCATCCTCTTGGTCTTGGCCGGCCCTAGCTTGGGTTCCAAGCTAGCTTGGCCGGCCCCATTGGATGGGTAAGATGGTGGGTATGCGGTGGGTATAAATCTCTATATACTAGAGGCTACGATAGAGACCGAGAGGAGGAATTGGTTTTGGTCTCCCGATGAAATTAAGCATCCCGTGTTCACCCCGAACACACAACTTAATTTCATCAATAATAATTCATTCCACTAAAGAATTATTATTGAACTACCGCACCAATCCCAAATTACATTTTGGGCTCCTTCTTATTATGAGTGTGTTAATCTCCCTGTGTTTAAGATAACAAATGCCCACTGATTAAGTAAGTTACTGACAACTCACTTAATTAATATCTAGCTCCAAGAGTAGTACCACTCAACTTCATCGTCATGTCGGACTAAGTCCACCTGCAAGGTTTAACATGACAATCCTTATGAGCTCCTCTTGGGGACATTCTCAACCTAGATTACTAGGACACGGTTTCCTTCTATAATCAACAACACACACTATAAGTGATATCATTTCCCAACTTATCGGGCTTATTGATTCATCGAACTAAATCTCACCCATTGATAAATTAAAGAAATAAATATCAAATATATGTGCTTGTTATTATATTAGGATTAAGAGCACACACTTCCATAATAACTGAGGTCTTTGTTCCTTCATAAAGTCAGTTTAAAAGGAACGACCTCAAATGGTCCTACTCAATACACTCTAAGTGTATTAGTGTAATTATATAGTTAAGATAAACTAATACCTAATTACACTACGACCTTCCAATGGTTTGTTCCTTTCCATCTTGGTCGTGAGCTACTGTTTATAATTTATAGGGAACCAATAACATGATCTTCTGTGTGTGACACCACACACCATGTTATCTACAATATAAATTAATTGAGCAACTACATTTATCATAAATTTAGATATTTGACCAATGTGATTCTTATTTCTAGATAAATATTTATACCAAAAGCTAGGCTTTTAGTATACACTCAAACAATCTCCCACTTATACTAAAAGACTAAGCTGCCATATCTGCTGCCATACATCTGATTCCCATGCCTTTCAAAAAGCTCTTGCCTTAAGGACCTTAGGTTATCATCTGATGCAATCTAGGCGGCAACAACTTCTCCTCGTTATACAATTCCTCGTATTGGGTAGTACTTGCGCTCTATTGTGTTTACTTGCCTTATAGACTCATGGTTTCTTCGAGTTTGTTACTGCACCATTATTATTACAATAAATTGTAATAATCTTTGGACAAACTAGAAATCATATCTAAGTCTATCTTGAGGTAATTAAGTCATTCAGCTTTTATGGCTACCTCAGAGGCTTGTCATATACTCAGCTTCTATGGTGGAGTCCAGAAAAACACCTATGCTTATCACTCTTCCATAGTTATGACTTTTCCTCCTAAAGTAAACACAAAACCCCGAGGTTGACTTATTATTGTCCCTATCCGATTGGAAGTCAAAATCCGTGTAACCCACAGGGACCAAATTAACTGCCTTGTAAGCTAGCATATAATCTCTAGCACCTCTAAGGTACTTTAATATATGCTTTACTGCAGTCCAATGTCCTTGTCTAGGGTTACTTTGATATCTGCTAACTATGCCCTTGGCAAAACAGATTTCTGATCTCGTGTATAGCATACATTAGGTTGTCTAACTGCCGAAGCATAAAGAACTGCCTACATGTCCTCTATCTCCTTTGATGTCATTGGAGACATCTCTTTAGATAAAGACACTCCATGCATAAAAGGTAAGAAACCTTTCTAGGAGTTTTGCATGCTTAAAATGAGCAAGGATTTTTCCGATGTATCAAGCTTAGGATAAGTATATTTTTTCTTGCGATCCTTTGATCTCAAAAATATATACATTCTCCCAAGTCCTTTATATCGAATTATTTGGACTACCATACCCTTACTTCTGATAACATTTTGATATTGTTTTCCAACTACCAAAAATGTTATCTACGTATAGTACAAGAAATACCACTACGTTTCCATCACACCTTTTGTATACACAAGACTTGTAACAACCCACCCTTCTTACTACTACTCTCTAAGGGCGACCGTTACCTAACTCCTACTCTACTTACTAGTGTCACTTATGCTATTATTAGCGACACTTAGATTTATCACGGTTCAGAGAAATCCCTACCGAAAAATTTCGGCAGAGTCTCCCCTGTACCGGTGACCAAATCTATAATACACAATATATATATACACAGCCACATGCGGCTGGATCACAATTTATTCACAACCACGCAGTAATAAATCATATCATAATCAAAAAATAATCTAGCAACATGAACTAAACTCAATCTCCCAGAATGAAGCATAATAAGCTACAATGCACATCCAACTCAATCATAACTCATAATTTCATAACAGAAATAGGGAAAATGAACTAGACATAAACTCTAAATAAATAAGTCTTGCTAGTCCCCTCTGGACCTCTCCATAGTTCAGTCACCACACACATCCATCATCACCACCACCCTGTCGCCTCCCTTCATATCTTAGCTTTTCCTTTATCTGCAGTAGGAGGAAAAAGAAAAGTATCTATAAGCGAAAACGCTTAGTAAGTACTAATCTATCTCACAAAACTCGAAATGCATAAATGAAATGCATAAGTGCTGAAACTGAAATAATAAAGCTATCTGCATGTGCTCATGGTATACAGAAAATGAACGGAATACAAATCATACTCAGTATCAGCAGGATAACAAGAAACTAACAATGTAAACTTAGAATCAAAGAAACTAACCATTCTTATTTATTCTAAGCATGTAACTTGTTTCATTTCTTATATCCTTGTGTTAGAAATTAATCTTTTAATTCCTATCTTTTACTCACTTCTTCTTTCTTTCTTTCTTAACTTTTCTTTTCTTTGGGTTTTCTTTTCTTGGGCCCAGGCTTAGTACCAACTCATGCGCGTTCCCTAATAGGTTGGGGTTGCGAGCCACCAATCCTAAAAGAGCAGACCTCGGTCTACCAGGGCCAAGACCTCGGAAATGGTCACCTGGATTTGTTTAACGACAAGCTCTTGGATGTCGGGTACTAGCCTCTTACTTTAATTTACTTGTTATCTCTTTTTAATTAGACCTTGGTCTTTTTCTTTACTCATACTTCTCATAATCCTTCATTAGAGCTTATTAGAATCCTTTAGATATATCTAACAAGTATAGGATTACAACTAACCAAGAATGCTATATAAAAATAACACAAAAGAAAACCAATCTGAACTCCCTAAGCCTGTTATAAAATAGAGCAAAGGAAAGCAAATATGAACTCTCTAGGCATGCTATAAAATAAAGCAAAGGTAAGCAAATCTGAACTCTCTAAGCATGCTATAAAATAAAGCAAAAGAAAGCTAATCTGGACTTTCTAAACATGCTGTGATAAGAGCAAAAGAAAGCTAATTTGATCTTTCTAAACATGCTGTAAACTAGGCAAAAGAATGCAACGTTAAACTTTCTAAACATGCTGTAAAATAGGGCAAAAAATGCTACTTTAGGGATTCTAATCATGTTATAAAACATAGATAAAGAATACTACTTTAGGGCTTCTTAAGCATGCTGTAAAATAGGCAAAGGATGCTACCTTTAGTGATTCTAATCATGCTGTAAAAACAAACAGATATAGAATGCTACTCAACTTCTTAAACATGCTGAAAAAAAACAAATCTCTAATCAACTTTAACTATGTACAACATGACCTTATAGCAAGGAAATTCATGTACAACATACAACTCAAAGAATTCAACAGCAAGCCAAGAAAATGCATCCTTAAGTGAACTCATGGCAGCAACATGGGATAACTATAATGATCTGTTCGGTATGATCCTAAACAGGGCAGCAAAGAACCAACCGGAAACTCAACTGTGCATGGCAAAATCCCTAGCAACAATTAAGGATTGAATGCATAACACAACAACCCTAGCATACAATTCTACATGCTTAACTTAAATCATTCATCTTCTTCCTATAAGACTCACGGCAGAAAACTAAAGAAACCAAAGTCCCCCAATCCTTTTCACATAGAACTCACGGCAGAAATTTGGGAACAAGGAATCTCATGGCATAATTTGGAACAAGGAATCTCAACAAAGCAAGGAAGAAAACCCTAGCATATTCTTCTACTCGGCACAACAAGATCCGGAAGCAAGGAAACGAAACTCGAAATCCGGAGCAACTCCTACCGCAGGTGAGTAGTACTTACATAAAGCTTCTTGCACTTACTACCGAGAAGAAGGAAAGGGAAAACTTTTTAGGGTTCGGGCGGATCCTCTCGGCAACTCCTTTGTGTTCCCGAGCTTCTCTTCTTCGAGACAACCACCGTGGATGAAGACTAGCCGGAGGGAAGCTTCGCCGGCGCCGGGATCTCAAGACCTAGCTGCCTCTAGGTTTTTCCGCCGAGGTTGCGCCGTCGCGAGGGAGAAGAGCGAAGAGGGGTTTTCGGGAGAAATTGTTTTGGTTTTTGGAAAATCAAAACCTAATTCCCTTTCTTATACTCGAGTTATAATTAATTACTATCTATGCTTTAACTTTATTTCTCCCCATACTTAGTTAACAAAGCGTGCGCAGCCCAGTTGGTTGGCTGTGTCCGGTTAGGTCGGGTCCAACCCGAGGTCATGGGTTCAAGCCTCGCCTTCGACTCTTTTTGTCAAAATTTCTTTTATTTTGTAAAAGTACTAAACGACCTCCAAAAATTGCGTAAAAATACTCTAAAAATTTCTAAAAATCTCTAGAATATTTTAAAAGCATTTCCAAATATTTTTATGGACATTTGGAACTTGAAATAGGAAAAATTGGGTCGTTACAAGACTTATCCGTTTACTCAATAAATCCATAGGTCTTGATTACTTTGATAAACTGGATGTTCCAAGACCTTGAAGCTTTGCATCAGTCCATAGACTGATTGAGCTTGCACACAAGATGCTCTTAGCCCTTTGCAATGAACCCTTCTTGTTGCTTTATATGGATGCTTTCTTCAAGACTTCCATTAAGGAATGTTGTCTTGACATCCACTTACCAAATAGATAAAAGTATCCGGATAGACTTAAGCATGGCTACCAGTAAAAAAGTTTCCTTTTTCATCTAGCCTTGCTTTGAAAGTTTCTACCTTCCTGTCTATCCCTCTTTTCCTATTATAGACTTTTTTATACCCAAAGGCTTTTACACCATTTGGTGGTTCTACAAGCTTCCAGATTTTATTAGAATACATATATTCTAATTCTGTTATTCATTACTCTTTGCCAAGATATTGCATCTTTATCTTGGAGTGCTTCGTCATATGTCCGGAGATCAGGTTCATGTCCTCAAGGGATCGAGTCCAAAACTCTCCCAAAACATGAATCTTTTTAGGTTGCCTAACAACCCTCCCACTACGACAAGGCACTTTCTGCAATTGTGTATCATTTGTGATACGTGTTGCAGTTTCCTTGTGGTATCTTATCTTATACAATTGGTACTAGATTAGACATGTCTTTTATTATTTCCTTAAGAACAAATTTTCTTATGGGCACGTGGTTTATTACATAGTCCTTTTCTAAAAATCGGTCATTGATGCTAACAATGACCTTCTGATTTTTAAGACTATAAACCTACTTTCATTTCTCTAGGATAACCCACAAACAAGTGAATTCCTGTCCAACTTATCATTGTCTCTCTTCAGCATATGTGCTGGACTACCCGAATCCGAATATGCTTCGAAATAGGCTTACGCCTATTCAGCAATTCTATATGAGTAGAGAGTTCTGACTTTGGAAGGTGCTATATTCACTTCCATTTCCATATTATATCCTAAAAATGATTTTGGTAATATTCTAAATAACTCATCAATCTACTTATTTCCATAAGAGTCCTATACCTTCCTTTTTTTACACCATTCTGTTGGGGTGTACCAGGTGCAGTTAGTTGGAATTGAATCCCTACTTCTAATAAGTGACTCCTAAATCCTCCCAAGAGGTACTTGCCACTATGTTCTAACCATAGTGACTTTTCCTTTAACATTTCTCCGCATCAGCCTTGTACTATTTGAACTAATCAAAGTACTTAGTCTTGCGGTACATTAAGTAAATTTATTTGTATCTTGAATAGTTGTCTATAAAATAGACGAAATATTCAATACTACCTCTTGTCTAGATAGTCATAGGATCACACAAATCAAAATGAACCAATTTCAACATATCTTTGACTCCATACCCCTTAGACTTAAAAGCTTCTTGGTTATTTTTTCTTCCAAGTAAGACTCACAGGTTGGAAAGATTTCCACTACCAATGAACCCAAAAGTTCATCAGCTACCAATGAATCCTACTCAAGTTAATATAACCTAGCCTTAGATGCCAAAGATATTAATGGTTCATTTCCGAAGATTGCTTTCTCTTAAAATTAGAAGATGTGTTACTAATTTCCATTTGTTGCATCGTGGGAGTTATTGGATTTATAAATTGCCAACCAACGTACCAGAACAGATAACTTCCCTCTTTTTCTTAATAACAACTTTGTTATTAAAAGAGACAGAATATCTAGTTCTTTGAATAGTTTAGAAACTGAAAACTAGTTCTTTCTAAACTTGGTGCGTAAAGACAATTACTCAAAAATCCATGTTTTATTCTTATCAAAAGATAAACATCTCCCACTGTAACAGCTACCATTTTTACAGTAGTGCCCATGTGGACGGTGTTTTAATTTTCATTTAGTTGCCGGGTTTCCTGGAACCCTGCAATGAATTGCGGACATGATTGATGGCATCTACACTCTAGGTTCTGGTAGATAACACCACTAAACATGTTTCAACTAATGAATTAAATACACCTATATTGTTCTTAGTTCTAAGAAGACAGTCTACCTTAATGTCCAAGTCCTATTTCCAATCATTACAATTGGGACTACTAAGTTTTTTCTATAGTATAACAACTAGGGGATTGACAAACATTTTAAATCCTAAGAATCACAAAAATATTTGGTCAAGATCAATTCTTTAAAATCCCCATGAATTTTGTATGCCACGATAGTGTGGACGTATACAAAATCAAAGAGGAGATTTTATCCATTAATTTTATTATCTCGTCAACTTTACTTTATGACGAAGAAAATTAATGTTGATCTGTCTTTGATCAAATATTTGGTCAAAACTTTTTGAATTTAAAATAACATTGATTCCTCAAACAATATTATTTAAATTCACCAACACCTCAAACACCGTGAATTTTGCATGCCACGTTAGTGTGGACGTATACAAATTCAACATTTGTAAAAGGAGGGTTTTAACCCATTAATTTTATTATCTTGTCAACCTAACTTTTTGACAGATAAAATTAATAGTTGGTATCATTTGGTCACACAAATAATAGAAGTGACTCCGATGGGGAGGATACTGTTAGATGTGTCTAAGTATATACCATTACTTGACACTAAGTCCATTAATAAGATTATGCCCATTCCGTTGGGGAAGATCACACGCTCTTAATTAACTTCCTATAGTCATCCAAAAATGGAAGTCTGTTCTAGTGATCCACAAACAAGCTCATTCGTTATGGAGGAAGGCACTCAGAGCCAACGCGCAAGCTTGTTTGCATCACTTACAAACCAGTAATGGAGACCATGGGATTTACTTAAAAATCCCTCTCCCACTTAGTTATTTATAAATGAGGAATTTTAACTATGCTAGTCTACCTAACATGCATACTAACAAGCACACACAACACAGCATAAAAAGCAATAAATAGAAAAATAAATTTTCAACTATTATGGATTTTATCTATTGTTGTCCTAGCTGTTGCCATCTTTGGCCACCGCCACCGGGTCTAGTTGTCGCATCCATCTTGCTCCTTGTTCCGCTGCGCCTCTGGTCCTCAAAAGGTTCCACGCCTTGCAAGATTCGATCCGCGACATAAATAGAATTTTACATTTTGATCCTTTATTCCTCGAAGGAATGTACATGTAAACTAGATCGAACATAAAATAAAATTTCCATCCATCGATCCTATATTCCATAAAAGGAATGTACATGTAACTAGATCAAAAAAAAATAAAATCCTAATAAAACAAAATACAGCTCCTGCTGTATTTTATAATACAATCATGCACACACAATAAAATGCCCTTGACATGCCCAAGGGTCCAATCACACACATAATAACTATAAGTCATAATAGTTGGATCATGCATCCACAAAGTTAGCACATCCTATTATTAACCTGCCTAAATTATGTATGACATGTGCATAATTAAACTAATACCAAATACACAGAGGCAAAACCCTAGCTCTGATACCAATTGTTGGTTGCTACTCGGAAAACCTAGAGGTTCCACTGTACAAAAATTTTGTACAAAGGTATGAACCTTTTCCTAGCTACCATGTGTTCTTTTAAATTAAATTTTTGATCGCCTGCGGAACTTAACACGTTTGATCCAAAACTTAATCTATTTGTTCTTTTAGGTTTTGACTTGGATCTCCTGCGGAACTTAACACGTTCGACCCAAATCACCTTAAGTTATTAATTCCATTAAATATTAATTTCCATAATTGGTTCCCAGTACTGACGTGGCGAGGCACATGGCCTTCTTGGATATGGGAGCAACCACCACCGACTAGACAAAACCTTTTATAGAAATCTAATATTTAATTTCCTAAAATAACTTTAGGTTAACCAAAAAGAACAATCAAATCAAGAGGAAAAATAAAACAAAAGAACACAACTTCGAAAAACATATTCGAAATACTAGAATCGTAAGCCTCTTGTATTTGGTATTATTTCCATAAATAACTAGTATGATGCGGAAAAGGAAAAACTTCTAGTTATACCTTCTAGAAAGACCTCTTGATCTTCTACCGTATTCCTCTTCTAACCTCGGACGTTGTGTGGGCAACGATCTTCCGAGATGAGAAACCACCAATCACCTTCTTCTTCCTTGCAAGTTTCGGCCATCAAAACATCTTCTAGGATGAAGAGGTTCAGCCACCACCACCATGCTCCAAGGGATGCTAGAAACAAGGCTTGCTCTCTCTCCTTCTTCTCCTTCCTTGATCCGGCCACTAACAAAAGCTCCACCAAGAGATATGTTTCGGCCAACAAGAGGAGAGGAGAGAAATAGGGCCGGCCACCAAAACCAAAGAGGAGAGGAAAGAAAAAGAATAGAAGTTCACCTCTTGAAGGCTCCTCTACCTCCTCTTTTATAATCTTTGGTTTTGGCAAATAAGGAAATTTTAATAAAAACTTCCATAATTCTTTTGCCATGAAAAGGAAAAATTTATTTAATTAAAAATAATTTTTCTTCTCACAATTATAATGGCCGGCCACACCTATTCTCCAAGCAAATAAAAATTTTAAACACAAATTAAAACTTCCTTATTTGCTTCCGGAAATTTTATAAAAAATTTCTCCAATAATTTTAATCCCTTCATGATTGGTTAATAAAAAGGAAATTTTATAAATTAAAATCTTTCTTTTAAACATGTGGATAAAAAAAAAGTTATCTCTAAAAATTAAAATCTATTTTAATCTACAAATAAGGAAAGATATCAAATCTTTTCTTAATCTCTTGTAGAAACCTATAAAAGAGAATATTTAATTTTTAAACTTTCTTTTAAATCATGAACATGGTTAAAAAGGAAAGTTTTTCTTAAAATTTAAAATCCTCCTTTAATCAACAAATAAGGAAAGATTTCAAATTTTAAACTTTCTTTTAAACATGTAGATGATTTTCAAATAAGGAAAGTTTTTACCAAAAATTAAAATCATCCTTTTAAACTACAAATAAGGAAAGAGATTAATCTCTTCTCTTAATCTTTTGTAGAAAGCTATAAAAGGAAATTTTTAATTTTTAAACTCTCTTTTAAAATCATAATATCCACATAAGAAATAATTTTAATAAAAAAACCTTTTTAATATTCTAGTGGCCGGCCACCTAAGCTTGGGACACATGCTTTGGCCGGCCACCTACATGGCCCTTCCTCTTGGTCTTGGCCCGCCCTAGCTTGGGTTCCAAGCTAGCTTGGCCGACCCCATTGGATGGGTAAGAAGGTGGGTATGCGGTGGGTATAAATCTCTATATACTAGAGGCTACGATAGGGACCGAGAGGAAGAATTGGTTTTGGTCTCCCGATGAAATTAAGCATCCCGTGTTCGCCCCGAACACACAACTTAATTTCATCAATAATAATTCATTCCACTAAAGAACTATTATTGAACTACCGCACCAATCCCAAATTACATTTTGGGCTCCTTCTTATTATGAGTGTGTTAATCTCCCTGTGTTTAAGATAACAAATGTCCACTGGTTAAGTAAGTTACTGACAACTCACTTAATTAATATCTAGCTCCAAGAGTAGTACCACTCAACTTCATCGTCATGTCGGACTAAGTCCACCTGCAGGGTTTAACATGACAATCCTTATGAGCTCCTCTTGGGGACATTCTCAACCTAGATTACTAGGACACAGTTTCCTTCTATAATCAACAACACACACTATAAGTGATATCATTTCCCAACTTATCGGGCTTATTGATTCATCGAACTAAATCTCACCCATTGATAAATTAAAGAAATAAATATCAAATATATGTGCTTGTTATTATATTAGGATTAAGAGCACACACTTCCATAATAACGGAGGTCTTTGCTCCTTCATAAAGTCAGTTTAAAAGGAACGACCTCAAATGGTCCTACTCAATACACTCTAAGTGTACTAGTGTAATTATATAGTTAAGATAAACTAATACCTAATTACACTACGACCTTCCAATGGTTTGTTCCTTTCCATCTTGGTCGTGAGCTACTGTTTATAATTTATAAGGAACCCATAACATGATCTTCTGTGTGTGACACCACACACCATGTTATCTACAATATAAATTAATTGAGCAACTACATTTATCATAAATTTAGACATTTGACCAATGTGATTCTTATTTCTAGATAAATATTTATACCAAAAGCTAGGCTTTTAGTATACACTCTAACAATGAGTGTGTGGTCGGCCACACTAAAGGGTGAAAATGTTTTCATTTAGTTGTATTGATGTGTGGTAATTGTCTCATCTTCTTCCTTGCTTTTTCCTTCTCTTCTCTTGTGGTTGCCGAGAGCTTTTGATGAAAAGAGAAGGTGGTTGAGTGGGTTCCAACACAAAGGAAGGGTGAAGGTCACAAAGGAGGATACTACTTCTTGAGTGTAAGAGATTCTTTTGCATCCTCTCTTTTTCTTCCTTTCAAATCCTACCCGAGAGCCCTAGAAAGTGCTAGCACACTTGGGGTGCTCTCCTCTCCATCCTTGAGTGTTAGAGAACACATCTTGTTCGTGTGGATATCACTAGAGAGTTGTCTACGTTGACAACTTCGAGATCCGGCGTACCTTGGACTTGCGGGATTGCGAGGGCACGCATCGAAGGTATATATATAACTCTTATGTACTGTAGATTTGGAGTGTGAAACTCGTATTCGTAGTTTTAGAAATTTTTCTTTGAATGGATCCGTTGGCTTTGGGGCTTTCGGGGTTTCCGCGACGCGAAAACGCGGTTTTCGCGGCCCAAAAAACCCAACAACATCATCAAAGGTTACATGAGTGTGTGCCTCCTCATGAGGGAGTCCAAGAGTTGTGACCCTTGGTTAACCATGGAGATAAAAACTCCTCCATTAAGTGGCCGACCACTTAAGTGTGCATTTGGTGTGCTTGTGTAACTCCATCTTCTTCCTCCTCTCATCTTTCTCCCTCTCCTCCTCCTTGGCCGAAACCTCCATGAGTGCTAGCACACTCTAAGGTTTCCTCTCCACCTTTTTGTTCGTGTGGATACACATAGGGGTGTTCACTTGACACCCTTGAGATCCGGCGAACCTTGGACGAGCGGGATAAGCGAAGGTCTTCGCTTCAAAGGTATAAATTCCTTAACATGTAGATCTAGTGTAGATCTAGGTTAGAAAACATGTACATGAAATTTTTGTTCTTTTAATATTCGCACGGATCCGGTGGCATGGGACTTCGGGGTTTTCGCAACGCAAAAAGTGATTTTTTGCGGCTCGAAAGTCCCAACAGCTACAACAGGGACCTAGAGGAGGAATTGGTTTAGGCCTCCTGATGGGCTTGGGCTTCCTGTGTTCGGCCCGAACACCCAACCCAAGTCTATCACTAATAACCCATAGCACTAAAGGGTTATTATTGAACTACCACATAAATCCCATATTACAATATGGGCTCCTTCTTATCATGAGTGCGTTAATCTCCCTGTGTTTAAGATATCATATGTCCGTTAATTAAATGAGTTACTGACAACTCAATTAATTAACATCTGATTCCAAGAGTAGTACCACTCAACTTTAGTATCATGTCGGATTATGTCCACCTGCAGGATTTACATGATAATCCTTATGTGCTCCTCAAGGTGACATCATCAGCCTAAATAATTAGGACACAGATTCCTTCTATAATCAACAACACACCATATAAATAATACTATCTCCCAACTCATCTGGCATATTAATTTAATGAATAAATCTCACCCATTGATAAGTTAAAGAAATAAATACTAAGTATACATGTTTGTTATTATATAGGGATTAATAGGATGCACATCCAAAATAATAGAGGTTCTGTTCTTTTATGTAGTCTGTATAAATCGAACAACCTCAAGCGGTCATGCTCAATACACACATAGTGTACTAGTGTAATTTTATAGTCAAGACAAAGTAATACCAAATTACACTACAACTATTTCAATGGTTTGTCCCTATCCATTTTGGTTATGAGCTACTATTTATAATTTATAAGAAATCGATAACATGATCTTCTGTGTGGCACCACATATCATGTTATCTATAATTTAATTAAATGGATAACTGCATCAACATATATATAAATATAAAATGCAAATATATGACCAAAGTGATTCTCATTTCAAAATAGTTCAAAACAGATGTTCATACAAAAGCTAGGCTTATAATATACATCCCAACAATTGGAACTGAATTCAAAATTTGGTGATCGTGTTTCTACACTCCTATGCACAATAGAAATTTAAATTTTATTTGTGATTTAACAATTAAATCAAAGGAGTGTTCGTATGGTTTTTAAAACAAACATAAGCATGATCTTTATCTAAGCATGCATTATAATCTAACTGCATAAGTAAGATCCTAAAAGCATAACAAAGATGCACTATCATATGATTGATTCATATAATGCTAATTTAATCATTTTATTTATATATGCTAAACTATCTAAAATAAACATATTAGATCATTTAAGCATAACATAAATAAAATTATTAACATGCATTAACATACATATGAATCATAGTACAAGTATAAACATACCTTCCAAACAGCTTGTGTTTGGGATGACTCCAACTATTCCGGTTGTAGCGAAATAACTCCTCATTGTTGTCAGAAGCTCGTACTTCCTTCGTCTAATCCGGTCCTTGATCAGAGTCCTCTTTTCAACACTTGATCGCACTAGAGATCAAGTGTCATTTTTCATCGAGACGATCAAAATGACTTCCTCGAAGATGAGGAAGGGGCTACCCAATTATCCCTTCACAAGGGGCTGTCTAATAGCCCTCAATAAGGGGCTACGCCTTCTAAAATTCTGTAAGAAGGTGGGCAACAACAATGCTTCTCGAAGAGGAGAAGTAACAACAAGGAGATGCAATTTTTGTTGGAAAGGAGGAAGAAGATCTCTATCTTCTACGCTTGAAAGGGGCTGCCAAATTTCTCTAATCAAAAAGACACACTCACACACCGTAAGGAGAAGTTTATCTATCCGTACTACTCTCTAAAGGAGAAGAGGATAAATGTGGCTACCGTATTCTTTTCTTCTAGCTCTAAGAAAGAGGAAAATTTTTCCAAAATACCCAATGAGCCAAAAATGTTGGCAACCATGAACTTCATGGAAAAAATGGAGTTAATAGGGAGTGGAAAAGTGGAGGAGTGGAGAGATTAAGTGGGAGAATGGAAAACGTTGTGGAGGAAAAAGAAAAACAAATAATTTTTCTCTTTTCTTTTCATTACACATTGAACCAACATCCCCTTTTTCTATTTTTTTTCATGATGTAATATTTAATGTATTACATTTCCTCGTGATGCAAACATTAATGTATTATATTTCCTCTTGGGCTTGAACTTTCAAAGTCCATTATCTCTTCCATCTTTACCTATTGGATTTTTAGAACTTTTCTAGAACCCAATAATACAAGTCCATTATAATCATATCAACGATCCAATATTGTTGACATGATAAATGCATTTGCTCACTATTACAATAATATAAATCTAATTTATAGAGTTTATGTGAAACTCTTTCACTCTCCTTGTTTTCATTGATTGGAAATTAATCTAACATTTGATCATATCAAACTTTATTTGTCAATTCACTGTTTGATCAGATCAAACTTTATTCACCAAATTCAACTACTTGAATTTGATTTTCTCAACGGGAAATAGGGAAACCAATACTTTTGTGACCCTCAATGGTTCAGGGGTATAACTAACTGTGGGTTCACAACTCTTTGTGATTCAGGATTATACTTATCCTATGATTAACTCCTTAATTATAGGACGTCAGAGCTAATTCTAATTAACACCCAATAAATCATGGTAACAGCGTCTAGCAGCACCGCCCCATGATTCCCTAGGTATCATTGACTAGTGTCTGCAAGAACCAATCGAATATGGTTAATGTACAGTCTGATCCCTTCATCTCATATATCACGATCGAATATACAACCATTGGTATATCTATGATTGTATGTTGATTCAACAACCATGTGATATATCTTATAGTGATATCGCATGTATAATTAGGAAACTCCTTTCCTAAAGTACATCTTACAACTCTGATCAAAGACTTCATTCACTATAAAATAATATATTATATAAGATATCCACACCTGTAGGTGTACGGTGAATCCTCGACTATAATACACTGACTCCTATATGCTTCATTACTACACCCAATCTTACCACCTGATGACCCTATTAGAGTCAGTAAATGAGTCAAAGTGCAGCCCCAACATATAAAGTCTCAATGTTGTCCCGGGTCATAAGAATTACTAGTGTACAACTACAACCAAAGACTTATCCACTCGATAAATGATAACTACTTGGAAAGTCTGTGTGAGGGATGTTCGATGAACTCATCATATGATCACCCATCTGTATGTTTGAACATTTCTATGTCCTTACCAATGAAACATGGTACACTACATCACAGATGCTAGTCTCTAGCTTAAGCAGCCTTTTATCCTTATTTATTAAGTTGTCCAATTGACTAGGAACAAATTTAGAATATACAGTGAATATTAATGTATTTCATGATGACCATCATATGTACCACCACATCTTACTATAGTATATTCAAGGACTTTATCTATGCATATAGCATGGGTATAAAGATAAAGTAATGTCAAACTGAATTGAATTATATTAAAATAAAGGTTATTTATTTACAAGAGTCAATAAAGCCCTAGCCAACAGTTGGCTTTATATGGCACCTACTCTAACAAATGTCAAGCAAGTTCATCTAATCATATCAAATGATTTCATTGGTGAGAAAGATATAAAAGTTATTTGAGTATGACCTAAGTAATAGTTCTCCGTGCTCAGTGCAATAATGACCTAAATTTATCAAGTATTAATCCCTAAGACTAGTCAAGTCATCATAAAATTATGTTTCTTGTGCTTCTAGCGATAGGCACTTACCTACCACATGCTTGGTTCATCCTCCTCAATCTACCCATGGTCTCAAAGTTGTGCTCGATATTAAGAGAAACTTAGCAGTTATTTCTCCAGTAATCTAACTCTATCTCAAAGGGGTAACTTGCAAGTTTAAACTCACGACAACTATTTTTTTTATATCCCTTATTCGTTCATTTTTTTCATCGTCATTTTTTTCTAAGAAATTGCAAGAGGTAACACTTGAACACAAATGCACATAAATGTAAATATTGAGATATTTTGATTTTTTCCAAATGAGCTGACAAGATTCGAGCCCTATCCAGTAATCAAAATGTAGTTTAAGGAATCACCATAGAAACACTAGTACTAATCAAATTTTATGAATCATGACTATTTTCAGAGTTATCTACAATCAAAACTAGGCATAGTGTATAGAAATCCTAAAATAAGGCCAATACTTAAACTCTTACAGTAAAAATATTGCTCACTTCATCTATCATAGATAGAAAAAGATAGATCACTAAATATACTAGTACCATAAGTAACCAATAAACCACATAAATCTAGAATAAATGTGCTAGTATTTTGTATTAAGAGACAAGTAGTCATAATGTGATGAATGATGCAACTAGAAAAATTTTATTATGCAAAAATAAATGTGCAAAAACTAAGAAATGTGACAAACAGTAAACAAAACCCAAACATTCTCTCAGACTTAAACTCTTCATTATCCCAATGAAAACTAGAAATAAAATATGGAGGAGATTTTTGAAGTTAGAGAAGTTACCAAGTGATGAGCTTCAAATGAATGAGACATTGATGTTATGAAGATACTACCCTATCGGTGATTTGCACTCTTCCACAACATTGAATCCTATAAAAAGAAGATAGATAAGAAAAATTAAGGTTATGAGTTATTATGAATAAAGAAAAGAGACTAGAATGAAACTAAAGACATAAAT
Organism: Zingiber officinale; assembly: GCF_018446385.1. Lineage (NCBI taxonomy): Eukaryota > Viridiplantae > Streptophyta > Magnoliopsida > Zingiberales > Zingiberaceae > Zingiber > Zingiber officinale. The sequence goes on from NC_055995.1 coordinate 49,843,838, forward strand.
GAAAATAACATTGAACTTGGGTTGCCTCCCAAGAAGCACTTGTTTAAGGTCATTAACTCAACCCCTTATTTGGTTCACTTAAATAGTGATCTTGCCAGAGTGAGATGCCTCCAGACTTTCCGGCTAATGGCCCATAATGCGAAGGGAGCTTTCATCGTGAACATCACATCTAGAGGAATTGCTCTCTCCTTCTTTTCCTTAAAGATGCTTCTTGATGGTTGGAGAAGGTTCACATGAAGTGCCCAGGCCAAGAGCGTAGTTATCATAGTTGATGTTGAGGCCTTGTTCTGATGAAAATGAAGTATAGGCAAAGGTGGGAGTGTCCAGCCTTGGGGTCTCCGACTTTCCACCACTTCCCACTTGGAGGGTTGCACACAAATATTAACATATTCTTCTTCAATAATCCCATCATCACTCAAGCATGTACTATTAGAAGATGCAGCAAGAACAACAACAAGGTTAGCTAGAGATGCATCAATGGTCCTATCAGTGTCCAGAGTATCATCAAATACATCATCACCATACATAGCAATTGAGGAGTCCTATAGAGCTGTAGAATCATAATCACAGTCACCTTTAGCTTTACATTCCATCCCCTCCAAATCATCCTTTAACTAAGACTCTGAATTTGTACTTGACACATCATCTTGCTGTAGGGATCAAAGAAACAAGATCCCCTCTTGCATCAAGAGCTCTTCTAATTCTTGTATTTTGGTCTTCATATGACTAGGAGTAGGAATATTTGAGTCTTGGGAGTCTTCCTAGTCAGTCAGCTCATAATGTTGCAACTGTTGTTGTCCAACTAATGGTGAATCATCTTGAATTTTTGATGGAATCTAATTTGCTTGAGAAGACTACTCAACACTTTGAATGTTGTTATACTCAAAATCTTGATAATCTATTCCATCTTGATTGTAGTGTTGAGTTGAGTCAGAGTTATGCTGCAGTAATAGTAACTGCTCATTCCCCTCTGAAGTATGCTGGGGTTGAATGTTCTAAGTTTGTTGATCACCCTAGTCGTAACTAGAAGTACTAGGAACTGAATCATCCATATCTTGATGCACGGGTTGGAATAGATTTTGAAGTTCTGTGAAGGAGGTAACATTATTTTGGAAGAAGTGACATATAGCAGTTGGATGGGATGAGTTGCCACAAACCATCCAGATATCATCAGTTGATTCTATGGAATGGTCAGTTTCATTTTGAAAGAGGTGGCATATTGCAGATGGATGGGATGAACTACCACATTCAGTGCAATTGTTCACATAATGTTTGTCATCTGAACTATCTCTTACATTGAGCCCTCTAGATTGCCAAGAATAACAATGCATGGCTAAAGAAATTTTCAAGTCTCACCTGAAACAAAAGTAATAAACTCACAAGATATAGTGAGTAATCATTACATAACACATGGATATAAGAGATCTAAAATAATCAAGGCACTCAACCAATTTTTGTTTTGAATAAACAAAAAAATGCAGAAATTAAAAATAAGAAAGAAAGTGCATAATGAAAATAGGAAAGAAAATGAAATAAGTAAGTAAAAAATAAAAATATCTAGAGTAATTCATATGCTAATCAACTAATATTAATCGAAAATAGTCCCCAGCAATGGCGCCAAAAACTTGTTACGAACTACAAGTGCACGGTTTCATCATTAGTAATAAAAAATATCAGACCCACAGGGACTATTAATAAAGCACTAGTTAACTTCGCACGGTGAATTATCTAGACAATTGAAATGTTGGTTGAGAAAGAGAGTAAGTATGAGAAAGGTTAAGGAGAAGGAGAGAGTAGAAATAAAAGAGTGAAGTTGGATTTGGGGATGGATAGCTGCTAGGATTTTGGTTTCACCATGATGCTAGTTAATGCCCATATACATTATTCATATCCTTAACTCCATATTTACATTCATGTAGGGATTCTAACAAAGTCTGGCACAATCCCGTACATGTTGCACTGGAGAGTCTACCCGAGTCCTAACGCCATTAAGTAAAGAAGCAACTCTATAAAGTCGGGTTAAAGGGTTACCCTCTATCACAGGGCCCCATGGTCATACGTTCCTAGACTTATCTAATGTACTTCCTAACAGTAGCACCAGAGTATCTACTTTAATTGGAATGCCCTAATAAGGATTAGTCTCTATGTTAAGATCTTTTGACTCTAGAAAGTGGGTAAGTATTGATGCCCTCTATCACTAAGGGCATAATATGTCCGGTTAAATGGGTATCCTCTATCACTAATGATCCCCCGATTATCCAGTGTAGTAGCAACCTTAATATAGAGACGAATCCACCACAATCCACATGCATCTACCACACACACATTTCCTCAAACATGTACAAGGCACAAAACACATAGATCATGGCATAAACACTTCATTGAATAAGAAAATATCTAAATACATAGTTCATACATCCGCAATCACATCATAGCTACTTCTTACATCCTATATCTAAAGATCTACTCCATAGTAAAGGAAATACAACCAAAGACAAAGAAAGAAGCAAACTACAACCTAATACAAAGAAGTAGAGAGAGGAGAGTGCTTATCCTTAAAGCATGGCATCCTTGGAGGCATTCCCTTGCTCTGGAGGTGGACGGATCATCAAAGATGAGGCTTCTAGGGTTCTACCAAGGGGAAGAACCCTTCTCTAAGGAATGGGGGCAAGCCCCAAGCCAAAGATCCATAAAAAGGGGAGAAAAATTCCTTTTATAGCACTTGGCACAACCCTTGCATGGTCGTGTGAATCCACACGACCATGTGCTACCTTGGCTTTAGTCTGATGGCACGACCGTGTGGTCCACACGGCCATGTGCTGCCTTGGCTCTAGTCTGATGGCACGGCCATGTGGTCCACATGGCCAAAGTCTTCTTCTTCTCTGAAACTTCCACATGGCTCATGTGGATTAACACGGTCGTGTGGATTTCACACACCCCTTGCATGGCCCTTAGCATGGCTATGTCTCATTGCAACATCTTTTAGACCATCAAGATGGGGGTTTCTTTGGTTTAAGTCTTTAGAAATGTTATAGATCTTGAAGTTTTCTACATTTTGATATAAAGAATAGCCTGTAACTCTAACTGAACACAAATTTATGGTCATTTTAGTTTTGTTCTATTGTGTTATGGCCATTTTAATTTCGGTCTGTAGTGTTGAAAATTCCACACAGCCTCCACATGGCCGTGTGGATTCCACACGACCTCTACACGACCTCCACACGGTCTCCACACGGTCATGTGGATTCCACACGGCCAGAACATGGAAAAATTTGATTTTTCACATGCCCGTGTGAGTTTCACATGGCCCGGACACTTTGGAAGCTCTAGACTCCATTTAAGCTCTGTTTTTGCTCCAAATCGCATACTATCAATCAAAATAAGAAAAGAGTAGATCTCTGAACAAAAGGAGTGGAAATATAACATTATAATGAAATAGGGTGCAATAAATATATATTATACTCATGAAATACAAATAGATATGCGTCAAAACATGCATACAAGTGTATAAAATCTATGCACATCATGTGATTGTTAGTGAGCACCCCCGGAGAGATAGTAGCTGCATGGGCCCGAACATCAACCCATATCTATGCGAGCGACCCTTGGATCCTTATCTAGTGCTCGAGGGTGAGGGACACCGAGTCGCCCGTATTGCGATACTCGTAGATCGGTAAATGGATAATCGTCGTTATTTGCCTCTAGCTGCTAGAGCCAGAGGGGTCTGAAGTCGCCCTGCCTAAAGATCAGGACGTCGAAACTGGTCGGATCCAGGACACTTGGGCCGCCGACAAAGATGGTGGCATGAAGGTGACCGACGGCGGCTAAATTTGTCCCCTAAGGTAGCACAGACAATGAGTGTGTCCGATCGGATGATATAGAAGCAGGGAGCTCTGTGACTCCCTTTTCGAGAGGAGGAATGGAGGTCTCACCCTGCTCAGAGGAGGGTCATAGACAGCTAGTGTTGGGGTCTACAAGGTAGAAGTTATAGATTGGGAGGACCCTTCCGCTCGACGTCTCTTGCGATGTCGTAGCGGTTCGCCGAAAGTAGCTGACTCCAAAGCCACCACGATCGGAAGCATCAACGACCATTCTGGTGGAGGGTTCAGTGTGTCAGCCGCTGCATCACTCAGCGGGGTCAGACTTCTCCCACGGCTGGCTGGTGCTTACGTCCCCTCGGCTTCGCCGAGGAAATCCTCGTGAGAGCCGACTGGCTACAGGCCATGACTCTCCAACTCGGCCACGGCCGTAACATTGATCTCTGCATCCGCGAGCTTGCACTTGCTAGCCAGACGTGCTTGCAACATGATTCAAGCTGTAAAAGAGGAGGAAAAATCAGTTAGATTCAAAATTGTGGAAAGCAAGGGCATACCTAGGCTGGACAGAAGTTTCATGCAGATCGAACTCAAGCCGAACACGTAGAGGAAGCCCTCTAGCAACAACTTATGGATGTGGTACTTCTGACCGACCAAGATTGAGACTGCCTGGAGATAGTCCGATCGGCTTTTATACTTCCTGAGCAGTGGTGGGTTCCTCACTTTTAACTTCCAGCTAGTCGAACAATCTGACAGTTCAGGAAAGCGAACGAAGAAGTAGTGGTCCCTCTAATGCTTATTGGAGGATGATATTTTATCAAAGAAAACCAAGCCCACTCAGCCTTGGAACAGAAAGATCCCCGACTCGGACAATTTTGGGTAATAGAAGTAATGGAAGAGCCAAGGAGTTAGAGGAATGTCATGCAGACAGAACAAAACTACGACCCCGCATAGCAGCCGAAAGGAGTTCAGCACTAATTGATTAAGAAAAATATGGAAATATTTATAGACTACAGAGAAGAAAGGGTGGACAGGGAATCACAGACCAGTGGTGAACTGATCCTTAAAGAAACACAAAAAACTCGGTTGAGGTGCATGCAGCTGATTGTACGAGGAAGGAATGGCAACTTCGTAGTCGGATGGAAACTCATAGATGGATTTCAGGCTTTCAATATCATCGACATCGAACCTGGACTCGGTGGAAGTATACCAAAGCCTAGGGACAAGGAAAGGAGGTTGTGAGGAACTGGCCATTGAAAATAGAGGCAAGGAAGAACAATGAACAAATTCAAATGAGAAAAAGTAAAAGAGCTTACGGGAAAGATCACCGGAGAAGAAGAAGAAGCGAGGTGTCGCGGATAAAGCTTGAAGACTAAAGTGTGAAGAAGGAAGAAGATGGCGACGCACGCGGGTTTATAAGCCTCGCGGCCGATCGACCCGAGTCATCCAATCTAGGGTTGCAAAAAACTAGGAGAAGATCCAGCCGTTGAATTTGAAAAGGCGCCTGTCGCGTCACCAGCGGATATCCACCTGTCACATCAAACCTAAGATGACAGAATGAGGGGCACATGGCATTTAATCACTGGGAGTCATTAATGAGGCTTAATTAAAAGGTATGGTCGCGTACTCAGTAATAATATCTGAGATTTGCACGATCTTCAAGAAATCTAGATGACGTCAAGACGTTCAGCTGAGGAGGCACGAAGAAAGGAGAAAAATCACCAAAGGTTGTCGCTCATCATCCCGACCGAGTACAGATAAAGGACCAGCACATAGCCAAACGACCAAGGCACAATTTTCTTTGATAGGCATGGTCTAAGTGGCAGTTGTGGGTCTAGCCTGGCGATATGAAGCCGAACGATGAATCCGTGGAAGCCACCAAAGACTCTACTAGTCCAGTCAGTCAGACTTGCAGCCTCCTTCAACTAGACTTGAGGGGGAGGCTTATGATGTGGTGATTGTAACACCCATAGGATATCTAGCAAGTTGCATATTTTTACCATGGTTTAAAATAGGCCTTAGGTGGAGATTAGTAAAAAAATAATAAAATAGAACCAAAAAGAGATGACCAAGGTTTGAACCTTAGACCTCTTACTAGATACATGTATGTGATAACCAATGAATCAAGAGAATGTATTGTTAGGAAAAGAAGGGACAATATAGTTAAGAGTAAGAGAAGGTTTCTTTCATTTAGGAAGAGAAGTTGGAATTGCCTTCTCCCTCTCAAAGGAAAATATGATTCTTACTCTCTCTTTTCATTAAGGGTTGAATAAAAGAAAAGAGAAGGAAAAATTCATTTTCCCTTCTTCTTTTCAAGAGGAAAAAAAGGAGAAAAGAAAGAGAAAACATTCATTTTGCTTCTCTTCCTCCTCCCTCCTCCTCTCCACCGAAACCCTCTTCTCTCCCTCACCATTGCCGAACCAAGCAAGAAGCAAGCTCCCTAGGAAAAGCTTCACAACCAAGGACTTCTTCTTCTAGGAAATTAAGCGAGAGGATGTGAGTATCCCCTCACTGCAGTACAAGTAGTTGTCGGTTTGTTTCGTATGAAAATGTTTTTTTTAAACCCTAGAAATTTCCTTGTAAGCTATGGCCAAGATAGATTGGTGGTCACTTAGGATTAACAAGTTTACAAGTTATACTTTATGTTGTACAAAAACAAAGAAGAATCTAGAACCTCACCTTGAAGTTTCGGCCAAGACAAAAAGAGAAGGTCTAGAGCAACGTTTCTTTTGGTAACATGCTTGTCTATGCTCTTATATGATGTAGGATCTTTCATATGTTGTTAGTTCAAGTTTTAAGGCTTTATATGTTGTTAAAAGAATAGGAACCCTAACCTAATGTTTCGGCCAAGATGAATCATACGGTTTAGGGCAAAGTTTTGAAAAGAAAACATATTTGTTATGCTCCTTCATGATGTATGTTTTTCATAGGTTTATAGCTTAGTTCTTTTCATGCTCCATGTTGGATGAAATTTGGAGAAATCTATCTTCAAGTCTCGGCCAAGGAATAGAAATGAAGTTTAGAATAAGGTTCTTTTATGATAACATGCTTTGATAAATGAACTTTTATGTGATGATAGTTTTAAGTCTTATGCTCCATGTTGTATAAAAAAAAATATATGAAAACCCTAGTAGTAGTTTCGGCCATGACAAGACATGAAGCTTAGGGACAAGATTTTAACCTAATCATGCTTGTTTATGCTTATTCATGAGGTATGATATCTTGTATGTAGTTAGGTGAAGTCTTTATATTACATGTTTCACTAGAAGAAATGAAACCCCACTTTTAAGTCTCGGCCAAGAATAGAAATGAAGTTAGAACAAGGTTTTCTTTTATGATAACATGCTTTGATGAATGAACTCTTATGTGATGATAGTTTGGGTTTATGTTTCATGTTGTATAAAAAAAAAAAATGAAAACCCTAGTGAAGTTTCGGCCAAGGTAAGATATGAGGCTTAGGGTTAGAATTTAAAACCTAAACATGGTTGTTTATGTTCATTCATGAAGTATGATACCTTGTATGAAATTAGGTTAAGACTTTATGCACGAGAAGACTTGAAACCCTACTTGTAGGTTTCGGCCAAGGTAGAGTGTAAGCTTAGAGTTAAGTTTTCTAACCTAATTATGCTTAGTTATGTTTCTACATGTTGTATGATCTTGTGTATGAGATTAGATAAGTCTCCATGCTACATGTTGTACAAATGAATCTTAGAACATCACCTTAGGGTTCGGCCAATCAAGTATATGAGTTAGAGCAAGGTCTTGAAATGTAACTATGCTTGTTTATGCTTCTTTATGATGTATGATTATTTATCTATAGTTGGTTGAAGTTTCATGCTCCTTATGGTGGCCAAAGGTTAGAATTCATGCTAATAAGGTTTCGGCCAAGATTGAAAGAATAGGTTTGGGGAAAAGTTCTTGAATCTAACCATGCATGCTTATGTTTTCCTCATAATGTATGATTCTTGATATATGGTTAGTTTAAGTTTCCATGCTTTATGATATGTTACATGCTATGATTTCATGAGATGATATGCTATGTTTCATGGAATGATATAGGCTACACTTCATGATATGATATATGCTGTGCTTCATGATATGATATGCTATGCTTCACGATATGATATATGCTAAGTTTCATGAGATGATATGCTATGCTTCATGATGTGATATATGCTATGTTTCATGTAACATGCTATGCTCTATGTTATGATAAGAACATGTTATGGTTTATGAGATATGTTATGAAAGGCTTATGTAAGAAGAAAAGCCTAAGAGATGCTTCCCTTGAGTTGGGATTAAGAGCTCTCTTCAAAATATGACACGTATGATAAGACAAGAATATGATATGTATGATGACATGATAAGAAATATGATACATGATATGCATGACATGCTATTTTACTTTATGTATGGCTTGTACCAAGGGTGGGCTCCATAAGCGCCCCGAGGTCGATGGTCTATGAAACGGGGCTCGTAAAAAGGGATGAGCTCCTTAGTATGCCCCTAGGTCGACGGACTATGAACGGACCTAGATCCCTAGTAGGTTCAAGGCTAGCTACCCTGTCCTAGGGATTGCGCGCATTTATATATGTATGTGGTACAAACCGGGCCCTTATGTTGATATTATGTTCAAGTATGTATATGATATGAAAAAAAAAAACAACACATGTTGCATATGTTCATTTCATTATGCATGTTTTCAAAGGAACATCTTGCATCTACATGTACATGTTATATGATTTCCTTCACATTTATTTACTTTTGGAATCATGTTTATGATGTTGGATGATCATGTTATTAGTTCATGTTATGTATTCACATGTTATGATATGTTTCATGTTATGACCTCACAGGCTATGATATATTTTATGTTATGTTCTCACATGCTATGATATATTTTATGTTATGTTCTCACATGCTATGATATGGTTATGTTATGTTTTTTTGACATGCTATGATATGTTTTATGTGTACGTATGATTTATGGTTTTATGAGTAGGAAAGGAGCTTACTAAGCCTTAGGGCTTATACTTTTTATGTTTCCTTGTACTGCAGAGAAAGACAAGGAATGGATGAACTAAGGGGAGCAGCAGGAAAGGCAGGAAGTGTGTGTGGAAGTGGCATGGTGGATAGATCTAATTTAGTTTAAAACTTTATTTTGTTGAATTGTGCATGTGAACTAAGTCTGGACCTTATGTTTATGCTGATAACTTGAACTAGTCTGTTATGCATTTATGATGTTTTATTTCATGTCAGTAGATTTATAAGATCATGATTCATGTTCAAGTAGTAGATACAGATTAAGCTATGCATGAGTATTAGTATGATTTACGGTTCACATGCCATGTTAAAAAGAAAAAAAATGCATATGATAAATATCTTCCGCTGCCATGAGATCATATGCACATGTATGTTAGGTAGTTGTAAGTAACCCCGTCCCTTAGGGTAGCCTTAGCGCCCCCGGAAGGGGCGGGCGTTACAGTGATAGAGGGAGGCCCACTTGGCACGGGGTCATCTACCAAGGTAGAGGTCAAAGTCAAGGGGGGCAATGCCTAGGTCTCAATGGGTTGAACGGACGACAATTGCGATGGTCGGTTGAGACAGTCAGGGCCCGAACTGGTGGGAGGAATGTCCGAGCCTACCACCCGTCCTGCTCGGGATGATACATAAGACAATCGACGCTCAGTACAGAGCAGTAGGATGCCAAAGGAGATAGGATAGCTTGTTCAAATGGAGGAGGCAATGTTACTACACAGTCATCGTATGGAAAAGCAACTGTGGTCGACAAGCGAAGGGGTCCCGGTTGAGCAGCTACCCCGCTCAGCCTAGCAATGAGACTTGGTCAAGGATGGAGCGGAGTCCCGACCAAGTGGCTATCTTGCTCGGCCAAGAAAGGGGACCACTACAGTATCTCTTGACATCCTTTTGGGAGATAGAGCCGCTGAGACAAGGCATGGTCGATAGGCAGATCGTACGGTAGAAGCTTCTACTGTCTTGTCAGGGATATGCATGTCCTATTAAGGTATGGTGTCAGAGGTACTTTCCTGATAGGTCCTTTGATAGGATGTATTGGAGAACACACTCATGCCTCGAGAAGCATGCACATCACCCACCAAGGCTCTATATAAAGAGGGGGTCATCACCGACGGAGGTACGCGTGATTACTGTTTGGTGCTAGTTCTACTATTTCTCCGCTTCTTCTGCAGTTCCAGTGACTGACTTGAGCGTTGGAGGGCCAACGTCAGGGACCCCTTCCCTGGCTCGATACTAATGTTACTTGTTTTGCAGAGCACTGCGAGATCTATAGTCAAGCGGAGCAAGATCTATAGTTGAGCGGAGCAAGATCTACAACAAAGCCGCCACATCCCCAATTTTCCACTTTCCTGCTTTCGGACAGGATCAATAAACATAAATAGGATCATAAAGATAAACTAGCAACACTTGTGTTGCTAGTTTTAGGAAATCAACAACACTTGTGTTATTGATTTATGAAAATTAGCAACACATAAAATTAGCAACATTGTGTTACTAATTTCTGAAAATCAGCAGCAACGTGGTGTTGATTATTTCTAAAAATCAGCAACACTTGTGTTGCTGGTTTCTGAAAATTTGCCCTATGTTGTTGATTTTTGGAAATCGGCAACACCATGTTGTTGATTTTCAAAAATCATCATTAAAATTGGAGAAAGTGTCATGGGTGGAATCGAGATATGATGCATTCAATGGCCTCAGAAGCATGCTTTCTACACTAAGGAACATTGACTCCCTCCTCTTGATCCTACTATGGGGCTCGGTGCACTATAGACCCCATTTGGTGGCAACGGCTGTCAGGGAGGCCTACTCTCCATTCTTCAAATTGGAAACAACAATCACATTGTGAGGTTGCAATAAAGGATGGTAGAAAAAGAAGGACAAGCCACGCTAGGGATCTAGATGCGGGAATTCTCGACGGGTGAGGTTGAGGACTAAGGAGCTAAGGGAAGAGTTGGAGAGCACCAGGGCATGGAGGGCGACGTGGAGGTAGCTGCCAGTTGTGAGAGAGTGAAGGAGATGGTGGAGGAGTTGAAGGGGTGGTTCAGGATGCTGAGGAGTGGAAGTGAGATTATGGAGGCAAGGAAGAAGTTGCTGTATCTTTATAGTAGGAGATAAAAAGTTTGAAGGTAGAAAATGAAGAAGAAGAAGAAGAAGTCATTGGTAAAATCTTTGGATGGATGAGGAAAAGGAGAAGGAGAGAAGCTTCTATTTCATCTAGAAATTATACAAATTCTGATGCCATAACAAGAGATCATTTGACATTGGATAGTCTTTATTTATTGCTAGGAAAAGGTTAAGTTTGTTTGATGTGTTTAATCTCACTATACTCTAAAAGATTTTGTAGGTGATCACAAAGGGAATTTATTTGTGATTGCAAATAGTGTTGGAATCTAGCGTGCTAAACACGCGGAAGCGCAGCGGAAATTTACTAAATCCTCCATCCAGCAGATTCATGCGAAGGGAATAAACATTGCATACAAACAATATATACTAAGTTAGATGATAGGATTATACCCTTGATGCGTGCACATGATCTCCCGACAGCTCGGATCTCAGCACGATCACACGTCCGCGCCTCTATGGTATCCACACGAACAAGTCTTATCTTTGCTTGTCTCACAAACAAAGTAAGATAGAGAAGACATCACAAGGTTGTGCTAGCAACCACAATGGTGATTTCGGCCAAGAGGGGAAAGGAGGAAGGAGAAGAATGCCAAGGGTCTCAACACATGAAAACTCTCTTAAAAACTCATGAAAAATATCATCCAAAATGATATTTATAATCATCCCATGGTATACCAAGAGTCTCCACCCTTTCATCTTCTAATCTAATGGCTCAAAATTAACCATTCAATCCAATGGTTCAATTTTGACAATTCAACTTCCTTGGTGAACTCAAGTTCACCCAATGAGTCCAACCCATTGATTCTTAAGCAACTCGACTCAATCCAACAATTGGATCCCTTTGAGTTTAACTCAATGAGTAAAATTCGGATTATACTTAATCTAATGATTCATCACATGAACCCATCTCCATATCAACTTGTTCTTTGTGTGTGACCCTATAGGTTCTCGTAACGTTGGCAATGTACCCAAATTACCATTTAGATACATAAGCAATGAGTGGCATCTAGCAAGGCATCATTGCTACCCAAGTGGCGAGAAAGTCGAGATCCGACCTAACCTGTCCGTGGCTATTATCTTGTATGACTTGGTCCCTCTATCCTTGATATCTAGATTGATCAATGAGGCATAGACCGTGTCATCTATCAAATAAGCTCAATATCTCATATTGACTCATTTACACATGGTCATCCTTTCTTGTGTCCTACTAATCAAGGGGCCCACAGATATCACTTCCGTCATATGGAAGGGATAGATCCCATCTACATCACTCACATCCCTCCGCATAATTCATTGCATACTAAGTGATCGACTTTATAGTTCACCCTGTTACGGGTGACGTTTGACGATACTAAAGTATACAACTCCTTATGTAGGGAACCGTAGTGACTTCAGGTTTAAGGACTATTCATACCAATAGTCACATGAGAATATTTATGACACTCATATAACGATCCATGAAACATTCTCATGGTGGGTCATTCAGTATATATTCTCTAATATATACCCATATGTTAACCTGATATCTCATATCCATAGCTTGTGAGATCAAGTCATCCGTTGACCTACATGCTAGTCTCAACGCATTAATATTGTCCTTGTATATTAATGCTCGACTAGGAATAGTTTAAAGTAGCGTTCTCTACAATATCTCACTGTCAATTCAACCAATTGATATATTGTAGATTAGAACCTTCTACTCTAGGACATTATTATACTTATTCAATCGGCATTGAACTGAAATAAATATAATAACCATAACCTTTGCCTTTTATTAATAGTGATATATGATACAAAATGTGCCATTTACAATCATCTCATAATTGGTATTAGTGCTACAATCTCCCACTAGCACTAGTGTCAATTACTGAGGTATCAAATACTCATTGACCTAGTGTGACCATCATGCTTTCCCTGTGCCAAAGCCTTGGTCAAAGGATCAGCAATGTTAGCATCGGTCTGGACTCTACATATCCTCACATCTCCTCTATTGATGATCTCTCGAATGAGATGGAATCGCCTGAGTATGTGTTTGGATCTCTGATGAGAGCGAGGTTTTTTAGCTTGTGCAATAGCCCCATTGTTGTCACAATAGAGGTCTATTGGGTTCGCTACACTAGGAACAACACCAAGCTCTATAATGAACTTCCTGATCCAAACAGCCTCCTTTGCTGCAGCTGATGTAGCAATGTACTCGACTTCTGTTGTAGAATCAGCGACTGTATCCTGCTTTAAACTCTTCCAGTTCACAGCATCACCATTTAAGCAAAATACATACCCTGATTGCGATATGTAATCATCCTTGTCAGTTTGGAAGCTAGCATTGGTGTAACCCTTTACAACAAGCTCTTCATCGCCTCCAAAGATCAAGAAATAATCTTAAGTCCTTCTCAAATACTTACGAATATTCTTGACTACTGTCCAGTGACCTTCACCTAGATCTGACTGGTATCTGCTGTCATGCTTAACATATACGAGACATCTGGGCGAGGACAAAGCATGGCGTACATGATAGACCCTATAGTAGATGCATAAGGAATATGATCCCTATGGTCCCTTTCTACCTTAGAAGAGGGCATTGAGTCTTCGAAAGACTCACACCATGTGACATAGGTAGGAATTCCTTCTTGGAATTCTCCATAGCAAAACGTTTAAGCACCTTGTCAATGTACGTACTCTGACTTAGGCCAAGCAATCTCTTAGATCTATCTCTATAGATCTTAAGGCCTAAAATATAGGTTGCCTCACCTAAGTCTTTCATTAAAAAACAATTCCCAAGCCAAGTCTTCACTGACTGAAGAGTAGGGATATCATTTCCAATGAGAAGTATGTCATCTACATACAATATGAGAAAGATGATTGTGCTCCCACTAACCTTCTTGTAAACACAAGGTTCATCTTCATTCTTAATGAAACCAAACGTTTTGATCTCATCATCGAATCGAAGATTCCAGCTTCTAGAAGCTTGCTTTAATCCATAAATAGATCTTTGCAACTTACAAACCTTTCCAACATGCTCTGGATCTACAAAACCCTCAGGTTGTGTCATGTACACATCCTCGAGTAGATTTTAGTTAAGAAATGTGGTTTTGACATCCATCTGCTTGATCTCATAATCATAGTAAGCAGCAATAACAAGCATGATCCGAATAGACTTGAGCATCACAACTGGTGAAAAGGTTTCATCATAGTCTATACCATGAATCTGCTTGAATCCTTTAGCCACCAATCTACCTTTGTAGGTATGTATATGACCATCCATGTCAGTCTTCACCTTGAAGACCCACTTACACCCAATGGGTTTGATCCCTTCAGGTGGATCAACTAAAGACCAATAAGCTCATTAAGCTCATTAAGACCAATAATCTCTACATCGCCGTGGTCAAACAAGAGAAAAGAATATCTCTCAGGTTGACGACGAATCCTATCAGATCTACGTAGAGCATGTGCTACTTGAACAGGTTGGTGTTCCACAACTTCTTGTGGTGTAACAAGATCCTGATCCACAACATCTTGTGGTATCTATTCAATTTCCATCAAGGTGTCAGTGCTAGTTTGTGTATCTTAAATTTCTTCAAGATCGACTTCACTCCCACTAGTTTTTCTAGAAATAAATTCCCTTTCTAGAAATACACTAGTCCTGGCAACAAACACCTTGCCTTGGGTGTGATTATAGAAGTAATATCCCTTTGTTTCCTTGGGATATCCAACAAAGTAGCACTTCTCAGATTTGGGCCCTAGTTTATCTGAGACTTGTCGTCGAACGTAATCCTTACAACCCCAAATCTTCATAAAAGACATATTGGAACTCCTCCCTGTCCATATCGTATATGGTGCCTTTATGACGACTTTGGATGGAACTCGGTTAAGTGTGAAAGTGGTTGTTTCTAGAGCATGCCCCCATAAGGAAGTAGGAAGATATGTATGACTCATCATCGATCGTACCATATCTAATAAAGTACGGCTCCTCCTTTCTGATACACCATTCCATTGTGGTGTTCCAGGTGGAGTGAGTTGAGATATGATCCCACACTCAACAAGATGGTCATGAAACTCTTGGCTAAGGTATTCCCCACCTCGATCTAATCGAAGCATCTTAATACTCTTATCAAGTTGGTTTTGTACTTCATTCTTGAATTCTTTGAACTTTTCAAATGATTCTGACTTGTGTCTCATCAGATACACATAGTCGTATCTACTAAAATCATCAGTGAAGGTAATGACGTAATGATAGTCTCCTCTAGCTGCTATTCTGAAAGGGCCACATACATTAGTATGTATAAGTTCTAACAGAGCATTAGCCCTTTCGCCATGTCCACTAAATGGAGTCTTTGTCATCTTGCCTCAAAGACAAGATTCGCATACCTCATATGATTCAAAATCAAATGAGTCCAACAGTCCATCCTTATGTAGTTGGGATATACGACTCTCATTTATGTGACCTAAGTGACAATGCCAGAGATATGTTTGGTTCAGATCATTAGATTTGAACCACTTGGTATTTCTGTTATAGATCGGGTTTTCAAAGTCTAGAACATAGAGTCCATTTATCAGAGGTACACTGCAATAAAACATGTCATTTAAATAAACAGAACAACATTTGTCCTTTATTATAAATGAGAATCCCTTCTTGTCTAAACAAGAAACAGAGATTATGTTTTTGGTTAAAGAAGACACATAACAACACTCTTCTAGTTCTAAAACAAACCCAGTGGGCAAAGATAAGGAGTAGGTTCCTACAGCGACGACGACAACTCTTGCATCATTGCCTACTCGTAGGTCCACTTTGCCCTTTGTCAACATTCTACTATTTCTCAGCCCCTGCACATTAGTACAATTGTGAGACGCACATCCGGTATCTAATACCCATGAAGAAGAAATAGACAGATTGACTTCTATAACATATATATCTGAGGCAGAAGTCTCACTTCTCTTCCCTTTCAGTTCCTCTAGGTACCCCTTGCAGTTCCTCTTCCAGTGTCCGGTCTCACTGCAATAGAAGCAGGTTCCTTCCTTAGCAACCCCACCTATGGGTTTCAGTGCATGAGCCTTGCCCTTGCCTTTGGCTTGGGTCTTACCCTTACCTTTAAGCTTCCACTTGCCTTTGCCTTTAGATACCATCAAAATGGAACTAGGCTTTGCCTTCTTAAGGTTGATTTCAGCAGTTCTCAACATGCTTAACATCTCAGACAGTGGTTTGTCAATTTCATTCATGTTATAGTTCATAATAAATTGACTATAACTGTCAGGCAACGACCGCAGAATAAGGTCAGTGGCCAATTCTTGTCCTAGTGGGAATCCCAACCTTTGTAGAGTCTCCACATACCCGATCATTTTGAGCACATATGGCCCAACGAGACTTCCTTCTTGTATTCTACATTGAAACAGTACTTTAGAGATATCAAATTTCTCATGCCTTGCTTGTCCTTGATATAGTTGTCTAAGATGTTCAACCATATCAAAAGCATCCATGTTCTCATGTTGCTTCTAAAGCTCAGAGTTCATGGTGGTGAGCATGAGGCATGACACATCTAATGCATCATCTTGATGCTTCTTGTAAGCATCCCTTTCATCTCTAGTGGCAGTAGTAAGGGGTGCTTTAGGAATAGGCAACTCTAGGACGTACAGTTTCCATTCTTGCTTGAGAACTATTCTCAAGTTTCTATACTAGTCCAAGAAATTAACTCCATTGAGCTTGTCCTTATCAAGGACAGATCGCAAAGAGAGGGTATTCATTGTACTTGACGACATGGTAATCTACAACAGTGAAATGCAGAACTTAGTATCATTTATCAATCATTTATCAATCATTTAATTAGGCCTTTAATTAAATGATTCTCCCACTAAATTCTAAAGCTTGATAGGAGCAAGTCACTACTAGCTCTAAACCCAAAAGCAAAGACATTCAAGTGGGACAAGATCCACATTATACCTCATCTTGAGTTAGCTTTGGCTAATCACCCAAGACTTGTATAAATTAGGTAGGCAATGTGTACCAATTGGACAAGATCCATATTATACTTTATCTTGAGTTAGCTTTGGCTAATCGCCCAAGACTTAGTACAACTTAGGTAGGCAACGTTTACCAATTACATCCTATGTAACTCTTGTATCTTTAGGTGAACAAGACTATTTGTTCATTTTCCCATCTTATGAAATCCATATTATAATTCATCTTGAGTTAGCTTTGGCTAATCTCCCAAGACTAGTATAATTGAATTTCATCATATGGGATATGCCTCTAAGCTCTCAACTTAGTTAAGTCCCACCCAAAGTTCAATAGTCAGACATTACAATTGTCCAGTCGCACTCTACCAAGATAAAATGAGTCACTTTGCTTTGGCAAATCTGACTACAAATAATCGAGGTAGTAGTGAGTACCAAACTTTGGTAGGCATATATAAATGACCTAATTACTATAGCTACACATGCATCACATACATTCATGGCATATCATGGCATATATCAACATATACACAAATTTAAACGTGGCATGGTTATGGCCCCTATAAACTATGATCTTCTCAAGCCAATGAGAAGAGCGATGAGTCAACCTAGGTCTAAGCTGCTTCTCCAAGCACTTCCTTGGTTGTCGTGTGTTGTTGTCCTTCCTTCCTTTTCACCCGTCATTCAGAAGACTAACTCTTTCTAATTTTGTACATTACAAAATCTAAAGAAACTCGAGTTACATTCGAGTGTAATCTAATTACAATAAGAATAAAAGGGATGAAGGCACGACACGCAGGCCGTATTATGAATTACAACATTACACACATTCAATCACATTAGGGTTAAAGGGTCATAACCATGCACCATGTCATATATATTCATAATATTCTTATGACATAAATTTACTATGATTTCAACAAATAAATTATGAGCTGCAACGCCATGACGGTCACACGGCAACTTTGGTCACACACGAATAAATTACAACTACATTTTGTTCTAAATAAGACATCTTTGGCCGAGACCTTGTTGGTCACACACCAACTTCGTTTTGTTCCCAACAAAACACCCATATCTGTCAAGACTCAGGATTTGATTGAGACTCAGAATCTGGCCAAGACTCACAGTCTGGCCGAGACCCATAATCTGGCCGAGAGTCTTGTGTGGTCGAAACTCATAAGTTTTTGCAAATCACAGTAAACCCTATCATGCAATTCCTATATCATATATAAAAATTCAAAAACATAGCATAGCCCTTCGCAAGTGGCTCTGATACGACTGTTGCGATCTAGATCCTCTTATCCAATAGATCCATGCGAAGGGAAGAAATATTTTCTGAAAATAATCTATACTAAGCTACATGATAGGATCAACGCATTAATATTGTTCTTGTATATTAATGCTCGACTAGGAATAGTTTAAAGTAGCGTTCTCTATAATATCTCACTATCAATTCAACCAATTGATATATTGTAGATTAGAACCTTCTACTCTAGGACATTATTATACTTATTCAATCGGCATTGAACTGAAATAAATATAATAACCATAACCTTTGCCTTTTATTAATAGTGATATATGATACAAAATGTGCCATTTACAATCATCTCATAATTGGTACTAGGGCTAATACTAACAAATAGTAGAGCACAAAAAGAACACAAGCATTCTCTAAATTTTATTGATCATTTGTTTGTCTAGTGTTCAATCGAATCAACAAGTTGAAATTTTTATGTGAATATCAAAATCACAGCAATATACATCACCTATCTATGAATCAAACATTCACCTACTCCATCTATAGATCCTAAGATTTCAATGGCTCGTACTCTCCCAAGTACACCTCTAGATGAACCACCAAGCTCGACTTGCCAATGCTCTCATGGTGGTATGACATGCAAATGAAGTAGGCCATGGTCTACATCATCAATGTAAAGAGGATCACCAACCCTAGCAGGAGGAGCAGTGACAACAGTAAGGTAAATCGTTGCTAATTTTCAGAAATCAATAACACAGTGTGGAACCACAAACTTTAAGAGGTCATAACTTTTAAATGGGATCGAATCACGAGATATATAATATATTAAATCAAAACTTATTTAGAGATCTTCAATTTTATATATTATGTATCTAAATTAAAAGTTATGATCTTTCAAAGTTATAACTTATAGTTGTAGCAGCTACGATTTCGTAGCTACTACAATGTGTTGTTGATCTTTAGAAGATCAGCAACACATTGTAGTAGCTATGAAATTTATAACTTTGAGAGGTCATAACTTTGATTTGGGATGAATTAATAGAACGTATAATATATCAAATTGAAGATCTCTGAACAAGCTTCGATTTGATATATTGTGTGTCTCATGATTCAATTCCAGTCAAAAGTTATGAGCTCTCAAAATTTACAATTCAACACATTATTATTGGTCTTTGTTATTGAATTTCTTAAGACTAGCAACATATTGTTGTTGATCTTCTGAAGATTAGCAATCTGTTGTAGTAGATATAAAATCGTAGCTGCTATGACTATAAGTTATAACTTCGAGAGACTATAACTTTTGATTCAGGTTAAATTATGGAATGCATAATATATCAAATTGAAGATCTCTGAACAAGCTTCAATTTGATATATTGTGCATCTTGTGATTCATTCCAGTTAAAAGTTATGACCTCTCAAATTTTTACTTCAACACGTTGTTGCTGGTCTTTATTACTGAATTTCTGAAGACCAGCAACACGTTGTAGCAACTATGAAATTGTAGTTGTTACAACTACAAGTTATAACTTCAAGAAGTCATAACTTTTGACAAAATGCATAATTTATGAAATCAAATATTTCTGAACAAGCTTTAATTTGATATATTGTGCATCTAGTGATTCAATCTTAGCCAAAAGTTAAGACCTCTTAAAGATGAACTTATAGTTGTAGCAACTATGATTTCATAGCTACTATAATATGTATATTGGGTAAAATTTGAGAGATCATATCTTTTGACTCAAATTGATTCATGAAACGCATAATATATCAAATCAAAGATCTTTAAATGAAGTTCAATTTGATATATTGTGTGTCCCATAATTCAATCCTAATCAAAAGTTATGACCTCTCAAAGTTATAACTTGTATTTGTAACAACAACCATTTTTTAGATGCTATAACATGTTGTTGATCTTATACAAACCAGCAACCATCAGCCAGTTTCATCTCAAAAGTGGTTGATGGACCTAGAGATGTCAAATTCACTCCAAACAAAGTCCTATGTGCTTGGCTCAGTCTCTTTATTACAATAATGTTGTCAACACCATCGCGATACACTATATTGAGTACAATAATTTTTTTTCAACTAGATTCAAGTATGATATATGATGTCAAAATGCATTATAAGAGTCACAACGATCATACTCACTGATCGACATCATAAATAAGTTCCTTGGACTTCCATTTTTCCAAAGATGTCAATTTTTTTTTTATATCAAATTGGTATATACTACTAATTGTTGCTTTGCCTAAATTCTTACACTCTTCTAGTATATTATTATTGTAAAACTCAATAAAATATTATTGTAATTTTATATTATGACCATTAAACATCATCTCAAATTGTTCAGAGATCTTCAATTTGATATATTAAGCGTCTAATGGTTTATGCATCTGATGGTGATCTTCAAAAGACCCTAACTCTTCATGTTGTTGATCTTAAGAAACTAACAACACATTATAATAGCTATGAAATCATAGCTACTACAACTATAAGTTATAATTTTAAAAGGCAAAAAAAATTTATTCAGGTTGAATTATGGGATGCACAATATATTAAATCGAAGTTCATTCAAAGATCTTCGATTTAATATATTGTACGTCCAACAATTTAGTCTGAATTAAAAGTTATATCCTCTTAAAGTTAAACTTGTAGTTGCAGTATTTACAGTTTCATAATTGTTACAACATATATACTGGATAAATTTTGAAAGGTCATAACTTTTGACACATTGAATCATAGGACGCACAATATATCAAATTAAGGATCTATGAACTAGCTTTGATTTAATATATTGTTTGTCTTGTGGTTCAATGTCAGTTAAAAGTTATAGTATCTCAAAGTTTAAGTTGCTACTGACTTAAAGTTATGGTCTCTGAAATTTTAAGTCAGCAACAATGTTGTTGCTAGTCTTCGTGTTGAAAAATTTTTGACATAAACTTAAACTTTGGGAGACTATAACTATTGACTAAAATTGAACCACGGGTGTATAATATATCAAATCGAAACTCGTTCAAAGATCTTTGATTTAATATATTGTGTGTCTCATGATTTAATATGAGTCAAAAGTTATGTCTCTCAAAATTTATCCAGTATACATGTTGTAACAACTACAAAATCGTAGCTGCAACAACTACAAGTTTAACTTTAAGAGGGTATAACTTTTGATTCAAGCTAAATCATTGGATGCACAATATATGAAATCAATCTTTGAAAGAGGTTGATTTAATATATTGTGTGTCTCGTAGCTTAATCTGAATCAAAAGTTATAGCTTCTCAAAGTTATAACTTGTAGTTGCAGTAACTACTATTTAGCAGCTGCTACAACGTATTGCTGGTTTCTTAAGATTAGCAACACGAAGAATTTTTGGTCTTTTAAAGATCAATAACACATTATTGTTGACTTAACCATTGGATGTATAATATATCAAATCGAAGATCTCTAGACAATTTTAGATGGTGTTTGATGGTCATACCATAAAAATACAATAATAGTTTTATTGAGTTTTACAACAATAATCCACTAGAAGTGCACAATAATTTAGACAATGCAACAATTAATAGTATAAAATAATTTGATATTCATAGAAGTTATAGCAACAATTAAAGATCTTTAAATGAGATTTGATTTAATACATTATGTGCCCTATAGTTCCATCTGAGTTAAAAGTTATAGCATCTAGAAGTTATAACTTGTAGTTGTAGTAGCTATGATTTCGTAGCTACTACAACATGTTACTGATCTTTGAAAGACCATCAACAATGTTATTGCTAACTTCTTTGAGAGACCATAACTTTTGAGTGAGATTAAATCATGGGATGCACAATACAGTGTGTTACTGATTTTTCAACGGCATAAAATCAATAATAATGTGTTGCTGATTTAAACTTTGAGAGATCATATATCAAATCAAAGATACATAAAATCACAATACATTTGACTCGGATTGAACCATAAGACACATAATATTTCAAATCAAATATCTCTAAATGAGCCTTGATTTGATATATTGTGTATCCCATGATTTAATTTTAGTCAAAAGTCATGATCTTTTTAAGATCAATAGTAAAATCAACAACACAATACATTATGTTGTTGATTTTAAAAAAGCAGTAGCACAATGTTGTGTTTCTGATTTTTTCAGCAACATAAAATCAACAACCAAAACATTGTGTTCCTAATTTCAATATCTCAGCAACACAATATTTTTTGCTAATTTTTCAGTAGTAAAATCAGTAATACAATATATTATGTCGCTGATTTTTCGAAATCAACAACATACATAACATTGTATTGTTGATTTTTGATTGAAATTAAACCAAGGGACACAAAATATATCAAATCAAAGCTCATTTAGATATCTTTGATTTGATATATTATGCATCTCGTGGTTCAATCCGAGACAAATGTTATGATCTCTCAAAGTTTAAGTTAGCAACACATTACTGATTTTATGTTGCTGAAAAATCAACAACACAATGTATTATGCATCTAGCGATTCAATCTCAGTCAAAAGTCTTGGTCTCTCAAAGTTTAAGTCAGTAACAACGTTGTTGCTAATCTTTTGAAGATCAGCAACACGTTGTAGCAGCTATGAAATCATAGCTATTACAACTACACGTAATAACATTGAGATGTTATAACTTTTGATTTGGATTGAACTATAGGATGTATAATATATCAAACTAAAGATCATTCAAAGAACTTTGATTTAAAATATTGTGTCTCATGGTTCAATATGGTTCATTCTAAGATATTTGAACAAACCTCGATTTGATATATTATACTCCAGTAGTTCAACCTGAATGAAAAGTTATTGACTTTCAAAGTTATAACTTATAGTTGTGGCAACTATGATTTTGTAGCTTCTACAACCTAGTGCTAATCTTCAGAAGATCAGCAACAATAAAGACCAGTAACACAGTCTTCTGCAGACCAGCAACCATTAGCTAGTTTTATTCCAAAAGTGGCTAATGGATTTAGAGATGTGTGATTCACTCCAAATAAAGTCCTATGTACTCAGTTCAGTCTCCTTACACACTCATGCCATCAAACATTATTGCGATACACTATTATTAAGAGGAGTGAAAATTTTCAACTCAATTCAAGTATGATAATTTTTTCCAACACGAAGACCAACAACAACGTTGTTGCTTTGGGCATAAACCCTCATGGTTTTATTTTTCGACTCTATCCAAAATGCCTCATACCAATGGAGATATCATTCTCTTATAAACTCATGATCTTTCCCATGTGTTTTCATTGTGAGACTATGGTTGCAACCTTGCAAACCCAACAATCCCCCCCCCCTAAACGAAGGACCACAAGGTTCCCCTCAAGCAAAAAAGTCTATCTATTTGAAAAGTTTGATTCTTGACCCACCAGTGTACACAGTCGGCAGTTAGACCTTCTAGCAGTCCGGGACCTGATACCAATTGTAGAACCAAAAGAATTAAGATATTTCCATAATGGTATGATATTATCCACTTTAGGCATAAACTCTCATGATTTTATTTTTAGGCTCTACTCAAAAGACCTCATACCAATGGAGATATCTTTCTCTTATAAATCCATAATCTTTTCCATATATTTTCAATATGGGACTATATTTCTAACCTTGCAACCTCAATACTTTTAAAACTTATTTAACATACACGTAGTAACTACAAAACTATTGCTGCTATAATAATAAGTTCAACTTTAAGAGATCATAACTTTTGACTCGAGTTGATCCATAAGGCTTACAATATATCAAATTGAAAATATCTGAACAAGCTTCAATTTGATATACTTTGTGTTTCATGATTCAAAATGAATCAAAAGTTATAACTTTTCAAAGTTTACAATATGCATATTGCTAATCTTAGAAGATTAGGCCCACATTAGGATTTAATACTGATTCTTCCAATAATATTTTAACACCTCCAGAGAAATCGAAATAAGCAATGGATGATATCCTTGGACTCCTACAACCTTAGAAATCCACAGGATCTAAAATGGATCAAATCAAACTTATCTAAGCCCATTAGTAGGTTTTAGTCAAAATTCAATGATGGACCAAGACAGGTCTAATTGGACTCATTTTAGATATTGTCAATATCTGAGACTGCAAGGAGTCCAAATATACCCTCCATTACTTATTTCAGCTTCTCTAAATGTGTTAAATTGTTATTAGAATAGTCAGCTAAAAAATCCCAACATGGGTCTGATATGAATCATATCAAGTCGACGTTAGGCCTGATATGAATGATATCAAGCCGACACATTGGGCTTGATATGAAATCATATCAAGCCCACGTTGGACCTGATATAAAATAAAATCAGACCCAACATTATTTTTGATCTTCTAAGATCAGCAACACACACGTTGTAAACTTTGAAAGATCATAATTTTTTATTCAGTTAGAATCATGAAATACACAATATATCAAATTGAAGCTCATTCAGATATCTTCAATTTGATATACTATGCGTCTTGTGGATCAACCCGAATCAAAAATTATAGTCTCTCAAAAGTTACTTAGCATACACGTTGTAGCAACTACAAACCCGTAGTTGCTACAACTATAAGTTTAGCTTTAAGAGGTTATAACTTTTGACTCGGGTTGATCCACAAGACGCATAATATATGAATTTCAAGATCTCTAAATGAACTTCGATTTGATGTATTATGTTTCATGATTCAAAATGAATAAAAAGTGATGACCTTTCAAAGTTTACAATATGTGTGTTGCTAATATTATAAGATCAACAACAATGTTGGGTGGGCTTGATATGTAATCACATCAGGCCCAAGTTAGGATTTAATGTCGATTCTTCTAATAATATTTTAATACCCTTGGAGAAGTCAAAATGAGCAATGGATGGTATCATTGGACTCCTTGAAGCCTGATGTGAATCCAAAGAGAAAGATATCTCAAGAACCCACAATGAATGGAAGAGGAAAGAAAGAAAGAACTAAATCGATAAGATTGATGAAAAGAACCTTGACCCAATGCTTAGGAAAGCATGAACCTTGGTATAGAAGATGGTAGACGCCACAACCTTGGGATGGAGGTTGATAAGTCTTTGAACGCCACAAGGAAATGTCTTGATAAGTTCTAATTCAATGAAGAACCAACAAGTGAGAGCCTCACCATGCTTTAGATTGAAAAATATGTCAAAGATACAGGTGTGGCCATCACCCCCTTTATTTATAGCTATAAGGTGACCAAAAAACCCTAAAAGACCAAAAGAAAGCCCATTTAGTAAAAGCCTATTTAGACTACTTAGCCATTTTAAGCTTATAGCTTTATTACAACCCAAATAAAAGTAAAAATTGAGTTTAAATTAATCCTACAAATCCCTACTACATAGACATGAGACTTAAGTGCTAATTAAGCTCATCTAAGGCTTGAATTAGGTTGACTATGCCGAATGACTTGCTCTTGGTCAAACTTTCTTCAATGGTAGCTTTGGCCTTCACATCTTCAATTAGTACATTAAGTGCTTCCTTCATCTTTCTAGCCTTAGCCCTTGTAATTGGACTTCCCTTGATGCATAATGGATCATCATTAACATCTAGAGTGGGTTGACCATGATCCATATCGTTAGCTTGTTGCTCTCTTTCTTTGACTCCATCATTACCCCTTTCCCCAAAAGGATTCGTCCTCAAATCTTGATCACCTACATTAAAGGGAGAAAGATCAGAAACATTAAATGTAGCACTCACATTATACTCACCAGGTAAGTCAAGCTTGTATGTATTATCATTGATTCTAGGAATGACTCGAAATGGACCATCTCCTCGTGGATGCAACTTAGTACGACGTTTAATAGGGAATCTTTCCTGTCTGAGGAGCTGGACAAGACGGAGATCCGAGAGAAAAAACCCACTACTGATGGAGAATAATGCCTAGAGAACGCCGATCCGAGAAACCCAAAGCGGATCCAAGAAGATAAAGCCCCAGAATGTCCTCTCGATGCAAGATACTAATAGCGATGAAGAGATCCAGTCGAAGAACACTGACTTCGGAACTTCCAAGGCTTCTTGCGCACAAGAGACCAACCAACACTACCGTCAGTGACCAAAGACCGGGGTGGGAATCCCTGGCTAGGTCCTCCGACGCTCAAGTTAGTGATCTCTCTTGGTGTGGAAGAAGGAGGAAGAAGATGAATAGTGGTTAAAAATTAGGGTTATGAATGTGCGCAATGATGTGAACTTACCTAGCCAACGGAGAGGATTCCCCTTTTTATACCACTTCATATAACCTCCGTAGTCATGAAGTGGACCTCGGTTTGTTAGCGTTTGTTATGAGATGACGTAAGCTGTGTACTTGTGGTAAATGACTTTTAAAGAATCTTCTTTGTACCCCAAATGTACCTTCTTTGTCGTCTAGTACCTGTAAAACAGTCTGAAAACACATTTCCCGTCAAAATATATATAACACCTGTTATACAATCATATACTGCAATCATTAACCATTTTATTTAAAATATTACTTCTCTTCTGTATCACAAGTTCTTTTAAAGTATTTCTATCTTTCCTACTCGCGCCTCCTATTTTACTATATATAACTTTGTTCCTTGTATTGATCGGGGCTGAGCTTAATTAAGTTTGATCAATTATTATTACTTCTTATGAGGCTTAGTGCTCGTTCGTGCTACTCTAGGTTTATTATCCTAACTGGCACCGGATTATATCTTATTAAGTATGTATCAAGTATCTTATCAAGGTACTATTAAGCCTGATCGATGTTTGGCTCTCCTTTTTAAAGGTATGTCTCGACCGATATTGGCCTGCCTCCTTTGAGGTATATCTCGGCCGATATTAGCCTACCTCCTTTGAGGTATATGCTGATCGATATGTGTCTACTTCCTTGGAGGCATATCCCGACCGATATTGGCCTACTTACTTGGAAGTATATCCCGGCCGATTTGGCCTACCTCCTTAGAGGTATATCTCGGTCGACATTGATCTAATCACTCGAAAGTATATCCCGGTCGATATTGGCCTACCTCCTTAGAGGTATATCTCGGTTGGCACTGATCTAATCACTCGGAAGTATATCCCGGCCGATATTGGCCTACCTCCTTAGAGGTATATCTCAGTTGACAGTGATCTAATCACTCAGAAGTATATCCCGGCCGATATTGGTCTACCTCCTTAGAGGTATATCTCGGTTGACACTAATCTAATCACTCAGAAGTATATCCCAGCCGGTATTGGCCTACCTCCTTGGAGGCATATCCCGGCCGATATTGGTCTACCTTCTCTGAACTATAGCCCGACCGATATTGACTTACCTCCTTTGAGGTATATGCAGATCGATATGGGTCTGCCTCTTTGGAGGTATAGCTCGGCTGATATTGGCCTTCCTCCTTAAAGGCGTATCCCGACCGATATTGGCCTTCCTTCTTGAAGGCATATCTTGGCCGATATCGGTCTGTCTTCCCCGTTTGGTTACTCCTTTCCCTTCCTTATCGGGGACCCCTGAAACCTAACCCATATCACTAGCCTTCCCTTCAAGTCTAGTCGAAGGAGGTGTAGACGATTGACTAGACACAAGTCTGAGTTTATTTTTTCCTACCCGTGACTTCGCCACAGATATTGAAGCGACCTTACAAATTTTATGTACAACTATCTCATGACCTTGTGTATAGTGATCCCGCGAACCTTAGTACAGTGATTCCTTGGGTCCTTTGACCCTTTAAATAGGGTTACAACCTTCTCTTCGTTCACCACCCATCTTAGTTCTTTTCCTTCCTTGTTAACTTTCCCTGCTAAGAGTATGGTCTTGGATCCCCCTCTTTGGGGGCAACTTTTGTTGCACAAGACGAGATCTATATATGAGTTTATTCAAGTTTTTGTTGGGTTTTTCGGACCGCGAAAACCACTTTTTCGCGTCGCGGAAACCCCGAATCACCCATGCCACTGGATCTCGTGCGAAGAAAAATTTTGAAAACACGAGTACGAGTTTCAAACTATGATCTATAGTAGATCTACAAAGAAAAAAATATTTTACCTTCGAAGCGTGCCCTCGCAAATCCCGCTCGTCCAACGGTACGCCGGATCTCAAAGTTGTCAATGTAGACAACTCTCTAGTGATATCCACACGAACAAGAGGTGTTCTCTAACACTCAAGGATGGAGAAGAGAGCACCCAAGTGTGCTAGCACTCTCTAGGGCTCTCGGGTAGGATTTAAAAAGGGGAGAAAGGAGAG
Organism: Zingiber officinale; assembly: GCF_018446385.1. Taxonomy (NCBI): domain Eukaryota; kingdom Viridiplantae; phylum Streptophyta; class Magnoliopsida; order Zingiberales; family Zingiberaceae; genus Zingiber; species Zingiber officinale. Next base: position 49,872,224 of record NC_055995.1, read on the forward strand.
AAAGAAAAGGGATCTCACATAATCCTCTAGGTACCCTCCTTTGTGACCTTCACTTCACCCTTTTCTTGGAACACAACTCATACACCTTCTCCCTCCATGAAAGCTCACGGCAACCACACCAAAGGAGGAGGAAGAAGCTAGGAAGAAGATGGAATAATTACCACCTAATCAATTTCCACAAAAAATGAAACCTCCTTTCATTATGTGGTCGGCCACACATGGGTAACCCCCCACATTAAATGGAGGATTGTAACCTCCTTGACAACTAGGAGATGATGTGGCTGCCATGTAGGATGAGTCATCCTCCATGAAGTGGCAATTCATCAAGTCAAACTTGATGTTTCAACTTCCCATTTTGGTCAAGTCAAAATTGACCAAATCTCTTCCATGTTGAGTTGAATTCATTCTTTGATTCAAGCCAATTTCAATCTAATGAATCTCAATTCATTAATATAAATTAACTTAATGAATCAAATTTAAATTACACTCATTCAACAATTGAATCTAATTGAGTCTAACTCAATAAGTCTAATTTAAATCAATCTGAATCCAATTGGTTCATCATATGAACCTAATCCAATTGCTTCATCATATGAACCTAATCTCCATCCACTTGTTCTTTGTGTGTGACCCAATAGGTTCTTGTAACGTTGGCAATGTTTCTAAACTCCTTTAAAAGCATAAGCAATGAGCGGCATCTAGCAATATATCATTGCTACCCAAGTTACAAGAAATGTTGAGATCCAACATCACCTTATGACTATTAATTGTGACTCCTCACAATATATGACAAATGTCCTTCTATCCTAGACATCTAGATTGATCAATATGAGGCATAGACCGTGTCATCCTCTGATCAATCTAAATCCTGAACTCCAAGTAGACTCACTAAATCAAATGAGCTCAATATCTCATATTGACTCATTTAGGCATGGCCATGCACTTCGTGGTCTCACTCTATCAGGAATACCGATGTCTCTCCCGTCATATAGGAGGGATAGATCCCATCTACATCAGTCACATCCCTCCGCATAATTTGTTACATACCCAGTAGTCGCCTTTATAGTCCACCCAGTTACGGGTGACGTTTGACAAAACCAAAGTACATAACTCCTTATGTAGGGAACCATGGTGACTTCAGGTCTAAGGACTGATAGTCATACTTAGTCACATGAGAAAGTATATGACACTCATATAACGATCCATGATACTTTCTCATGGCGGGTCATTCAGTATACATTCTCTAATGTATACCCATGTGTCAACTTGATATCTCTATATCCATGACTTGTGAGATCAAGTCATCGAGTTGACCTACATGCTAGTCTTATTGCATTAACATTGTCCCTGAATGTTAATACTCGACTAGGAATGATTAAGAGTAGTGTTCCCTATATCATCTCACTATCGGTTCAGCTAACCGATTGATATAGGTATAAACATTCTACTCAAGGACGTTATTATACTTAGTTTATTTGGCACCAATATAAGTAAGTATAATAACCAAAAACCAAATGCCTTTATTAATATAGAATATGATACAATAAGTCCAAAATACAATCATCAAATGATTGGCTCTAGGGCTCTAGCTAACAATCTCTCACTAGCACTAGTGCCAATCAGTGTAGGCTCTAAGCCCAAATGACCTAGTGTGACCATCATGCTTCCTCTTTGCCAAAGCCTTGGTCAAGGGATCTGCGATGTTAGCCTCTGTAGGTACTCTGCAAATCTTCACATCTCCTCTCTCGATGATCTCTCGAATGAGATGGAAGCGCAATAGTATGTGTTTGGTCCGCTGGTGTGAGCGAGGTTCCTTCGCCTGTGCTATAGCTCCATTGTTGTCACAATAGAGCTCAATAGGGTCAGCAATGCTAGGAACCACCCCAAGTTCAGTGATGAACTTGCGAATCCAAACTGCTTCCTTTGCTGCCTCTGATGCAGCAATATACTCAGCCTCTGTCGTAGAATCAGGTACTGTGTCCTGCTTCGAACTCTTCCAGCTCACAGCACCACCATTAATGCAAAATACGAACCCCGACTGCGATCTATAGTCATCCTGATCGGTCTGGAAGCTAGCATCACTGTAACCCTTTACAGCTAGCTCATCATTACCTCCATATATCAAGAAATATTCTTTAGTCCTTCTTAAGTACTTAAGAATATTCTTGACCGCTATCCAGTGACTTTCACCTGGATCTGACTGGTATCTGCTCGTCATGCTCAAAGCGTACGAGACATCAGGTCGAGTACATAGCATGGCGTACATGATCGATCCTATGGCTGAGGCATAAGGGATCTGATCCATGCGGTCTCTCTCCTCTCTAGAAGAGGGACCTTGAGTCTTCGAAAGACTCACGCCATGTGACATCGGCAGAAATCCCTTCTTGGAATTCTGCATGGCAAACCGAAGGAGTACCTTGTCAACGTATGCACTCTGAGTTAGGCCAAGCAATCTCTTAGATCTATCTCTATAGATCTGTATTCCTAGAATGCGGGATGCCTCACCTAAGTCCTTCATTGAGAAGCAACTCCCTAGCCAGGTCTTGACAGACTGAAGCATAGGGATGTCCTTCCCAATGAGTAGTATGTCATCCACATACAATATGAGGAAGACAACTATATCCCCTACAACCTTCTTATAGACACAAGGTTCATCTTCGTTCTTGATGAAACCAAACTATTTGATTGCATCATCGAATAGAAGATTCCAGCTCCGAGAAGCTTGCTTTAGTCCATAAATGGACCTATGCAGCTTGCATACTCTACTAGTATGCTGTTGATCGACAAAACCCTCAGGCTGTGTCATGTACACATCCTCGAGTAGGTTTCCATTCAGAAACACAGTTTTGACGTCCATCTGCCAGATCTCGTAATCGTGGTAAGCTGTAATAACAAGCATGATCCGAATGGACTTAAACATCGCTACTGGAGAAAAGGTCTCATCATAGTCAATACCATGAATCTGCTTGAAACCTTTTGCTACCAAGCGACCCTTATAGATAAAGTCCATCCATGTCAGTCTTTCTCTTAAAGACCCACTTACACCCTATAGGTTTTACCCCTTCAGGTGGATCAACCAAAGTCCATACTTGGTTGGTGTACATGGATTCCATCTCAGATCTCATGGCTTCTAGCCATTTCTCATAATCTGGTCTCATCACAGCTTCCTGATAGGTGGTAGGCTCATCCTCTATGAGCACAACGTCATCATGGTCAGACAAGAGAAACGAGTATCTCTCAGGCTGACGACGTACCCTATCAGACCTGCGAAGAGGTATGTCTACTTGAACTGGCTGTTGTTCCTCAACTCTTTGTGGAACAACATCATCCACAACACTTTGTGGTTCCAGTTCAACTTCCATCGAGGCATCAGTGCTATTGTTCTCATCTTGAACTTCTTCAAGATCGAACGCGCTCCCACTAGTCTTTCTAGAAATAAAGTCCCTTTCTAGAAAGACCCCAGTCTTTGCCACAACTACCTTGTGCTGACTGGGAATGTAGAAGTAATATCCCTTAGTTTCCTTGGGATATCCAATGAAATAGCACTTGTCGGATTTGGGTCCTAATTTGTCTGAGACTTGACGTCGTACGTAAGCCTCACAACCCCAAATCCTCATGAAAGACACCTGGGCATCTCTCCCAGTCCATATCCTATATGGTGTCTTTATCACGGCCTTTGATGGAACTCGGTTGAGTATAAAAGCTGTCGTGTCTAGAGCATAGCCCCAAAGGTATGCCGGAAGATCTGTGTGACTCATCATAGATCGTACCATATCTAATAGGGTACGATTCCTCCTTTTGGATACACCATTCCACTGTGGTGTTCCGGGAGGAGTGAATTGGGATAGAATCCCACACTCAGCTAGGTAGTCACGAAACTCATGGCTAAGGTATTCTCCACCTCGATCTGATCGAAGTATCTCAATACTCTTGCCAAGCTCGTTCTGTACTTCATTCTTGAATTCTTTGAACCTTTCAAAGGATTCTGAATTATGTGTCATCAAGTACACATAACCATATCTACTGAAATCATCAGTAAATGTGATGAAGTACCTATAACTGCCTCTAGCAGTGACATTGAAAGGGCCACATACATCACTATGTATGAGTCCTAACAAATCAGTCGCCCTTTCGCTATGCCCACTAAAGGGAGTCTTGGTCATCTTGCCTCGCAGGCATGACTCGCATATCTCATATTATTCTAAATCAAATGAGTCCAGCAAACCATCCTTATGGAGCTGGGATAAGCGCTTGTAATTTATATGACCTAAGCGATAGTGTCAGAGATAGGTTTGGTTCAGGTCATTTGACTTGAACCTCTTGGTATTTATTTTATAGATAGGGCTCTCAAGGTCTAGAAAATAGAGTCCGTTTATCAGAGGTGCACTACAATAGAACATATCGTTTAAATAAACGGAACAACATTTGTTCTTTATTATAAACGAGAATCCTTTCTTGTCCAAATAAGAAACTAAAATTATGTTCTTAGTCAAGGCAGGCACATAACAACAATCATCTAATTCTAGTACTAGCCCAGAGGGCAGAGATAGATGGTAAGTTCCTACAGCAATAGCAGCAACCCGTGCTCCATTGCCTACTCGTAGGTCTACCTCACCCTTCGTCAATGCCCTGCTATTTCTCAGCGCTTGTACATTAGTACAAATGTGCGAAGCACATCCGGTATCTAATACCCACGATGAAGAAATAGAGAGGTTGACTTCTATAACATGTCTACCTGAAGTAGAAATCTTATTTCTCTTCTTCTTAAGATCTTCCAGGTATTCTTTGGAGTTCCTCTTCCAGTGCCTTGCTTGTCCTTGATATAGGTGACAAAGATGTTCAACCATATCGTAAGCGCTCATCAACTCATGTTGCTTCTGAAGCTCAGAGTTCATAGTCGCGAGCATAAGACAGGACACATCTAATGTGTCATCTTGATGCTTCTTGTAAGCATCTCGGTCTGCTCGCGTGGCAGTGGCAGGAGGAGCCTCCGGAATGGGCTGCTCCAGAACGTACAGTTTACGTTCTTGGGTGAGAACTATTCTCAGGTTCCTGTACCAGTCCAGGAAATTTGCTCCGTTGAGCTTGTCCTTCTTAAGGATAGATCACAGAGAGAAAGTGTTCGTATTTGACGTCATGGCAATTCTACAACAGAAATAAATGCAGAAATAAGTATCATATTCTTAATCATTTAATTAGGCCTTTAACTAAATGATGCTCCCACTGAATTCTATAATTCATGTGGGACAAGATCCACATCATACTAACCCTTGAGTTAGCTTTGGCTAATACGCCCAAGATTTAGTATGATCGGTAGGTAACGATTACCAATTACATCTCTATGCAACTCTTGTTTATAGGATGAAATCCGCATTTATATTAAAACTCGAGTTAGCTTTGGCTAATACGCCCGAGAATTAATATAAACGTGATTTTGTCCTACCTTTCCAACCATTGGAAGAATGCCTATAGTTGTACTCGATCCAATCGAGTAAACTAGGAATACTCAATCTAATTGAGTTTGTACTCGCCCATGCGTTGATAGGCGGGACCAAGATTGTCCCTCCGTACCCTACCAAGATAGTATGTGTTGCTCTGCTTTGGCAGATTCAACAACATCATGCGATCGAGGTAGTGGTAGGTATCACGGCATGGTAGTTATTTTGAGTTGTCGTGATTTAGATCTAATCTAAATGATGTTGTATCATATACATGAAATAGATCTAATCTAATCGATAGAGTGTATCTTGTACACGATGTAGATCTAATCTAATCGTAAGGGTGCATCTTGTGCACGATTTAGATCTAATCTTAATCGCTAGGCACTAATTAATTACTTAATTAAACATGCGTCATATACACAAGTAATTAACTAAGTTTTGTGATTAATCATGGCCCTACTACGATCTTCTCAAGCCAATGAGAAGATCAGATGGTCAACCTAAGGTCAACTTCTCAAGCGCCTTCCTTTTGACCACCTTGTGTTGCTCGCGCCTTCCTCGTAACTCCGTCACGAGTAGACCTTCCACAGCTCCAATTTTGTACATTATAATTTTGAAACTCGAGTTACATTCGAGTCTAAATCTAATTTATAACCAGAATAAAAGAAAGGCACGACGCGCAGGTCGCGAAAAATAAACCAAAAATAAAATAAAATACAACACGCACATCACATCACGGCGCGCAGGCCGTATTATGAATTACAACACAAATTGTCCAATCAAATTGGGTCTTTGGGCCATGACTATCACAAAATTAATATATAATTCAAAATTATATACTTTTCATAATTTTCTGTAATTTTTCATAATTTTACAGATTTTATGAGTAAAATTTTCCCAGCGGTCCCGATTAGCGATTTCGGGCGCAATCGCGGAGCAAATCCCCTTGCGGGGTTAGGGGCAGTACCCCTACCCGCGATCTAACCATCGCGAGTTGCTCCTAAGCGATCCTATAGCGCCTAAGTCTGCTGTCCCAAAACGATTTGGGTCGAAACATTGCCGTTTCGGAAAATTCTTCTCAGTAGTCGAAGCCTACAAGTGTAAAAACACTTGTGCTTCGCTTCTACGAGAAAAATACCCATAAAATCATAAAAATTAGGAAATTCACAGAATGTTAAAGTATTCATATTTTTCATAAAAATACGAATCTAAACTCGTACTCGCTTCGCACGTGGCTCTGATACCACTGTTGGGTTTTTCAGGCCGCGAAAATCGCTTTTTCGCGTCGCGGAAACCCCGAATCACCCATGCCACTGGATCTCGTGCGAAGAAAAATTTTAAAAACATGAGTACGAGTTTCAAACTATGATCTACAGTAGATCTACAAAGGAAAAACATTTTACCTTCGAAGCGTGCCCTCGCAAATCCCGCTCGTCCAACGGTACGCCGGATCTCAAAGTTGTCAATGTAGACAACTCTCTAGTGATATCCACACGAACAAGAGGTGTTCTCTAACACTCAAGGATGGAGAAGAGAGCACTCAAGTGTGTTAGCACTCTCTAGGGCTCTCGGGTAGGATTTAAAAAGGGGAGAAAGGAGAGAAAGAAAAGGGATCTCACATAATCCTCTAGGGACCCTCCTTTGTGACCTTCACTTCACCCTTTTCTTGGAACACAACTCATACACCTTATCCCTCCATGAAAGCTCACGGCAACCACACCAAAGGAGGAGGAAGAAGCTAGGAAGAAGATGGAATAATTACCACCTAATCAATTGCCACAAAAAATGAAACCTCCTTTCATTATGTGGCCGGCCACACATGGGTAACCCCCTCATTTAATGTGGCCGGCCACATTAAATGGAGAATTGTAACCTCCTTGACAACTAGGAGATGATGTGGCTGCCATGTAGGATGAGTCATCCTCCATGAAGTGGCAATTCATCAAGTCAAACTTGATGTTTCAACTTCCCATTTTGTTCAAGTCAAAATTGACCAAATCTCTTCCATGTTGAGTTGAATTCATTCTTTGATTCAAGCCAATTTCAATCTAATGAATCTCAATTCATTAATATAAATTGACTTAATGAATCAAATTTAAATTAGACTCATTCAACAATTGAATCTAATTGAGTCTAACTCAATAAGTCTAATTTAAATCAATCTGAATCCAATTGGTTCATCATATGAACCTAATCTCCATCCACTTGTTCTTTGTGTGTGACCCAATAGGTTCTTGTAACGTTGGCAATGTTTCTAAACTCCTTTAAAAGCATAAGCAATGAGCGGCATCTAGCAATACATCATTGCTACCCAAGTTACAAGAAATGTTGAGATCCAACATCACCTTGTGACTATTAATTGTGACTCCTCACAAAATATGACAAATGTCCTTCTATCCTAGACATCTAGATTGATCAATATGAGGCATAGACCGTGTCATCCTCTGATCAATCTAAATCCTGAACTCCAAGTAGACTCACTAAATCAAATGAGCTCAATATCTTATATTGACTCATTTGGGCATGGCCATGCACTCTATCGAGAATACCGATGTCTCTCCCGTCATATAGGAGGGATAGATCCCATCTACATCACTCACATCCCTCCGCATAATTTGTTACATACCCAGTAGTCGCCTTTATAGTCCACCCAGTTACGGGTGACGTTTGACGAAACCAAAGTACATAACTCCTTATGTAGGGAATCATGGTGACTTCAAGTCTAAGGACTAGTAGTCATACTAATAGTCACATGAGAAAGTATATGACACTCATATAATGATCCATGATATTTTCTCATGGCGGGTCATTCAGTATACTTTTCTAATGTATACCCATGTGTCAACTTGATATCTCTATATCCATGACTTGTGAGATCAAGTCATCGAGTTGAACTACATGCTAGTCTTATTGCATTAACATTGTCCCTGAATGTTAATACTCGACTAGAAATGATTAAGAGTAGTGTTCCCTATATCATCTCACTATCGGTTCAGCTAACCGATTGATATAGGTAAGAACATTCTACTCAAGGACGTTATTATACTTAGTTTATTTGGCACCAATATAAGTAAGTATAATAACCAAAAACCAAATTCCTTTATTAATATAGAATATGATACAATAAGTCCAAAATACAATCATCAAATGATTGGCTCTAGGGCTCTAGCTAACAGTTTTTGCTTCGGCTAACTCTAGGGTTCAAGGAACTATCCCAAGAGATGGAGTTTCTCAAAGTCTAGAATTTTCATCCAAAGGTGCCAATGCTCTGAAGGCTCAAGAAACTTTAGAGAGGTTTTCGTTACTCATGGAGGGTCAACTAAATAGCCCATGGATGTCGCGAGAATGGCACAGCACATTTTACCGATGGGCTAAGCTGGGTGGCTCTAGTTGCAGAACTCCAGGGCTTGAGGAGGGGAGAGGCTCTTTCTGTTAGTTAGAGTCCTAGAGCCAATCATTTGATGATTGTATGGACTCATGTATATCATATTCTTGTATATTAATAAAGGCATTTGTTTGGTTATTATACTTATTTATATTAGTGCCAAATAGACTAAGTATAATAGCGTCCTTGAGTAGAAGGTTCATACCTATATCAATCGATTAGTTGAATCGATAGTGAGATGATATAGGGAACACTACTCTAAATCATTCCTAGTCGAGTATTAGCATTCAGGGACAATGTTAATACAATAAGACTAGCATGTAGGTCAGCTCGATGACTTGATCTCACAAGTCATGGATATAGAGATATCAAGCTGACACATGGGTATGCATTAGAGAATGTATACTGAATGACCCGCCATGAGAAAGTATCATGGATCGTTATATGAGTGTCATATACTTTCTCATGTGGCTATTAGTATGACTATTAGTCCATAGACCTGAAGTCACCATGGATCCCTACATAAGGAGTTATGTACTTTAGTTTCGTCAAACGTCACCCGTAACTGGGTGGACTATAAAGGCGATTACTGGGTATATAACGAATTATGTAGAGGGATGTGAGTGATGTAGATGGGATCTATCCCTCCCATATGACGGGAGCGACATCGGTATTCTTGATAGAGTGAGACCACTAAGTGCATGGCCATGCCCAAATGAGTCAACATTAGATGTTGAGCTCATTTGATCGAGTGAGTCTACTTGGAGTTCAAGATTTAGATTGATTAGAGGATGATCAATCTAGATGTCTAGGATAGAAGGACACTTGTCATTATTTTGTGAGTAGTCACAATTGGTAGTCACAAGGTGATGTCGGATCTCGACATTCTTGTAACTTGGGTAGTAATGATGTGTTGCTAGATACCGCTCATTACTTATGCTCCTAAATGGGTTTAGGGCATTGCCAACGTTACAAGAACCTATAGGGTCACACACTTAGGACAATTAGATGGAGATTAGGTTCATATGATGAACCAAGAGGATTAGATTCATTTGATGAATCAAATTGGATTAAGAGTAATCCTAATTGGGCTAACTTGAGTTCGACTCAAGTTGATTCATGTGTTAAATGAGTCTAATTTAGATTTTGACTCATTGAATCAATTTAATTTAATGAATTAGATTCATTATATTAAGTTGGCTCGAATCAAATGGTTGGATTAGATACACCATGGTAGAGATTGAGTCAAGTTTGACTTGACTTGAGAAGGAAGACCAAAGGTCAATTTTGACTTGACCTTTTTCCACCTCATTGGTGAGTTGACATTAGGTGGACCAATAATGATGTTCCACATCATCATGGGTGCCACCTCATGGAAGTGACAAAGCCACTCTCTTAATGGTTTCATATTAATTGCAATTAATGTGATTTTATGGTTTCATATTAATTGCAATTAATGCAATTAATGTGAATTTTGAAATGTGGCCGGCCACTTTGTTTTGGGTGAAGAAATTCATTTTTCATTCACTTGTGTGTATCTTCCTCCTTCTCCCTCTCAAGCTCTCCCTCTCCCTCTCCTCCCTTGGCCGAACCACATAGGTGCTAGCACACCTTGGTTTTTGGTCATTTCCATCTAGTGTGTCCGTGTGGATACTTCTAGAGGACCGGCGCTTGACGGTCTTGAGATCCGGCATCATTTGGACGAGCGGGAACGCGAAGGGCATCGCATCAAAGGTATAAATGGTTTATCCTTATGTAGATCTACTGTAGATTAAAGTTTTTCAAACTCGTACTTGTATTTTCGTTCGGTTTTACCTTGCACGAGATCCGGGGCTTGGGCGATTCGGGGTTTCCGCGACGCGAAAAGCGGTTTTCGCGGCCCGAAAAACCCAACAGTGGTATCAGAGCCACGTGCAAGGCTTGTACGAGTTTATTTTTATTTTTATGAAAAATAAAACCTTCTGTGATTTTCTGTAAAAATTAGTTTTTTATGTTTTTATGGGTAATTTTTCCTTATAGGCGAAGCACAAGTGTCTCGGCACTTGTAGGCTTCGGCTATCGGGAAGAATTTTCCCAAACGGCTTCGTTTCGACCCAAAATCTTTTGGGACAGCGGACTCGGGTGCCTTTAGATCACAACGGAGCAACTCACGATGGTTAGATCATGGGTAGGGGCGCTGCCCCTAACCCCGCAAGGGGATTTGCTCCGCGATCGCACCCAAAATCGCTAAAAACGAACCCGTCGGGAAGATTTTTCCGAAACGGTAATGTCTCGGCCCAAATCGTTTTGGGACAGCGGGTTTAGGCGCTGTTGGATCGCAAAGGAACCCTCGCGATGGTTAGATCGCGGGTAGGGGCACTGCCCCTGGGCCCCGCAAGGGGATCCGTTCCGCGATTGCGCCCGAAACCGCTAAACGGGACCGCCGGGAAATTTTACTTGTAAAATTGTAAAAAATTATTTTTAAAATTACAGAAAATAAGAAAATATATAATTTTGAATTATATATTAATTTTGTGATAGTCATGGCCCAAAACCCAATATGTTTGGTTGTGTTGTAATTCATAATACGGCCTGCGTGCCGTGATGTGTTTTCGCGTGTCGTATTTATTTATTATTCGCGACCTGCGCGTCGTGCCTCGTCTTTTATTCTTGTTGTAAATTAGATTTAGACTCAAATGTAACTCGAGTTTCAAATTGTAATGTACAAATTGGAGCGGTGGAGGGTCCACACGAGACGGAGTTCCGAGGCGGGCACGAGCAACACAAGGTGGTCCAAGGGAGGAGCTTGGAGAAGCTGTTGACCCTAGGTTGACCATTCGATCTTCTCATTGGCTTGAGAAGATCGTAGTAGGGCCATGACTAAATCACAAATAGATTAATTAATTAATTATTATGTATTTGATGCATGTTTAATAGTTAATTAATTAATTAGTGCCTTAACGATTAGATTAGATCTAAGTCGTGCACATGATGCACCCTTGCGATTAGATTAGATCTAAGTCGTGCACAAGATGCATCCTTCTCGATTAGATTAGATCTAGATCGAACCAACTCTAAATGCCTAACCGTGCCGTGATACCTATCACTTCCTCTGTCACGCCCCAGAGGAGTCTCTGTCCGAAGAAATTTGGGCAGCATCTCCCCTGTACGGCGGACAATATGAAACTTTCTACATATCACATATACATCAGCCACAGGCGGCTGGAATGATAACAAAAAAATAAAGACAAACACCACGCAGTTAATAAAGATATCCATAACAATAGGACTCTGACTCAAAATCCACCCTACTCCACTACACTCGTAAAGCTCAAATCCAACGAACTCACCTCTTCTGCCGTCCAGGCAGGCACGTAGTAGAATGAAATCCAATATCATATCAAAAATCCATCAAAAGGTATCACTCCATACAATATCCATAGGAAAAATCCAAAGACAATGCTAAAACAAAGTCTGATATAGAAAAAGGTCAAAATAAAACAAATAACGAACTAGTAGAGAACTGGCTCTACGTGCAGATGGGGGCCAGCGACTGGAACTGCTCCGGACAGCTTCAACCTGAAAATATCAACAATGGAGGCGGGGTGAGTCCAACACTCAGCAGGTACAACTGATATGCATAATAAAACAAATAACAGACAACACTAATCATACGTACAGTCTCCTGAATATGAGGAGGATAAATGCAACTGAAATGAAATCAGAAGATAACTGTACTGACCGGATCAAAGTATAAAGGTAACAGGTCGTCAGACCGAGTGAGTCATAATCCTGTATGCATGTCAATCAATGCATCCAAACAAATGCAGCATATAAGTGCAGCAATCATAAGCAAATAAAAATGCAATAAATGCATATGTCAACCCCATACTCTGAAATCAATGCTCCTGTGCAATGACAGAATAAACGGGATGCTGTCGGAGTACTCCTGTCCTGTGACCCCAAATCATAAATGGGGGAGCTCAATGCTCTCATCTCCCGGTACACGATGACGGGGAGGATATCTCTGCCGGCTACCACGCTGAGTCTCCTGACCAACGGAGCCAAACAAAGTCCACCATCTGCCGGCTACCACGCTGCAACCAAACAGAGCGGAACTGACTGCCGGCTACCACGCTGAGTCCTCAGACCAACGGAGCCAAACAGCAGAACCGCCACACACCTGTCTGATATACCACTAACCCATGGGTGGTGGTGGTGTGTGCAGTACATGTAACTGGCGATGGGCTCAACCATAGCGGAGCCAATAATCGCACAGCATGCAAACATGATGCATGACACTAAGCATGGCAATCTCATGAATATCATAGCAAGATCCATACATAAATACAAGGTGTACCACAAGTCAATATATCAAATGGAAGGTACACAAACAGATAGGGTATCATATAAAACCATAGGTCCAGAACATGATGTATCACATGGTTGGGTCACTACCGGAAGCATGTATGGTCAGATAAATAACAACATGCAGTGCATAATAAATAAACAAACAACATGTAACAGATCATGTAGTGACCAACCGAATAAAATGGAAAACACAATTCTTGCTATATGTTAAACACTTTATTATGCATATCGAAAGACATAAGTCAAAGTACCCGCCTCCAATAAGAAATGGTCCAGTCTGACTCCGAGATGCTCGTCTCGAATCAAAGTCCTGTGTTAAATCGCACAGTTTAGCTAATTTAATTATAAACAAATAGCTAAACAAATTCCTAATCCACTGACCAGTTATGGTTAGTTTCATTAACCCCAATTACACCATTACATAACTTTCGAACCTAAATTATTAATTATTACTAACTCAACTAGCAATAATCTACCACAAATATCAAAACCATAATCCTTACCTCTAACTCTCCTTCAGTCGTCTGTGATGGCAACTGATCCGATTCACAACGGAAAGACCGGAATCCAGCAACTTCAGACCGTTCGCTGCCAATTGGAAAACAAATTCCAAATCCAACTTAGTAGAAAACCTTATAGTAGTATACCTAAATCCATATCACTGTTGACCTTAACAAAAATCCTTACCTAACTCATAGTTGTGCTTGTTGATCCACCACAAAGAAGGATTGATCAATAACAGAGAAGAACATCCAAGCTCTGCACTGCTCGGAAGGATAGAGGTGCCGGAAAGGATTTACAGCGGTGCTGCTCGGTCAACAGTCGGGGTGGTCGAAGTGGCTCGGGAGCAAGTGTCGGCTAGGGCACAGGGAAGGACTCGGCAGTGGCTCTCGTCGTCGGCGGCAGAAGCTAGGGCACAGAAGAACCCAAACAGTGGTACTCGAGTGCCGGCGATCGGGGGTGGCCGGCGCTACTCAAGTGGCTGGCGTCGGCTAGAGGAAAAAGGTAGCAGGAACTCAGCCGGCGGCAGATTAGGGCAAGGAGTTAGTCCGGTTCGATTGTGCTCGTGCGGCGTCGCCAGAGGGAGAAGAAGAAGAAGTGGAAGGGAGGATGAAGTAGGAGGAGAGGAGGAAAACCGCCGGCCCGGCGGTTAGGGCTCGGACGAGATCGGCGGCGTCGGGGAGAAAAGAGAGCGCGCGGGCACGGCTCGGCAAAGAAGAAAAACGGCGACAAATGTAAATAAAAAGGAATAAGAAAATAAAAGGAAAAAGATTATATAAATATAATCTTCTCCTCGCTTAAATAGGGTAGCCTAAACAGATTTTTTTTTTTCCGGGCCCCGTTTTCATCCCCGTTAACTCGTTCGTACGAGCTTCGAAAAATTCCTGAAAAATTACCAAAAATTCCAGAAAATTCATTTATTAATATTCTCTTTTTTTTTTCCCGGTATTTTACATTCTCCCCCACTAATAAAAATTTGGTCCCCAAATTTCAGTATCTACCATCAGCAAGTACTAATAACAAGTAACAATAATAAATGCTGAACGGTAAATTAAATCACATACCTCAAATGAAAAGATGGGGTATCGAGCTCGGATCGTATCCTCGAGCTCCCAAGTAACTTCCTCATCCGAATGATGCTGCCATCCGACTTTAACCAGCCGGATAGTCTTGTTCCGCAACTGACGCTCTTTCCGGTCGAGAATCCGTACCGGAACCTCCTCATAAGTAATGTCAGGCTGAACTGGAACTGGAATATCTGTCAGCACATGCGTCGGGTCGGGCACGTATCTCATCAGCATGAATACATGGAATACATCGTGCACGTCAATCAAGGACGGCGATACTACCAACTAGTGAGCTACTGCTCCAATCCTTTCTAAGATCTAGAAAGGTCCAATGTATCACAGAGCTAGCTTACCTCTGAGGTCAATCTCTTCACCCCTTTCTTGGGTGAAACTCGCAAAAATACCTGGTCACAAATGGAGAACTCTAAGAGTCTCCCACTCCGGTCAGCGTAACTCTTCTAGCAGTCATATGCCTCTAACATCTTCTGTCCGATAGTATGGACCACTTTGCCTCACGTTGAGCTCTATGAGGTCCCAACAACTGGGCCTCTCGGATTCTCGTCCTGATTAACGACTGAGCAACTATGGTAACAAGACTACCCTACTCGGTCTATCCCTGCTCCTCAAGGTCTAACTCGAAGAAACTCTGAATCAAGTCTGTGACCACAACTCGGTGGCAAACTAAAGTCCCTATGGACTTCTGGCTAAGTGAATCGGCAACCACATTAGCTTTTCCCCAGTGATAGCTAATGGTACAAATCATAATCTTTCAGGAACTCCAACCATCTCCTCTATCGAAGATTAAGTTCCTTCCGAGTAAACATATATTTGAGATTCGGATGGTCAGTGAGAACCTCAATGTAATATCATACAGGTAATGCCGCTAAATCTTCATAGCAAAAATAATAGCGGCCAACACCAGATTATGAACTGGTTATTTCTTCTCATGCTCCTTCAACTATCGAGAAACATATGAAATACTCTACCGTACTGCATCAGAACAACACCCATATCCTGTAAAAACGTGTCGGTGTAGAGGACAAATCTGTCCTCTTCGAAGGGTAAAACCAAAACCAGAGCCGACACTAATCTCCGCTTCAGCTCCTAGAAACTGGTCTTGCAATCCTCAATCCAAGTAAACTTCACGCCCTTCATGGTCAAGCGTGTAAGTAACATAGCAATCTGTGAGAAACCCTCAACGTATCTCCGGAAATATCGAACCAAACAGAGGAAGTTGCGAGCTTCCTGTACAGATTCTGTCTAATCCCAACGGTAACAACCTCTATCTCCTGTGGAACCACGGTATACTACTACTGGTGACCGTGTGTCTCAAACATCTCGTAGGAGACAACTAAATCAGCACTACTGATAATCACATATAGACGTTCTCATCGAAACATCTCTAGATCTATGCAAAGGTGATGTGCGTGACTCACCGCGGATCCGAATTAGATCACATCATCGTCCACAAAGACAATGGAAACCGATCCAAACATCCTCGACATACCAGGATCATCGAGTCCCTGAAAATATCTAAGGCACTGAAAACCTATAGGGCAAAACCAAGACGCATAATGTCCGTATCACAGACATTCCTATACATAAGATCTACGATAATAAGTCGAAAAATCTGATCATCAATAACATAAATCACTAAAGAATAAATCCTCCAGTGTGAGAGCAACGCTCCATCACAGAAACATCACATATGTGGGAGCAACGCTCTACCACAAATAGACTGAAATATGTATCGCAATAAATATAGGAGCTATGCTCCGCTACCAGCAATCCATAATATGTGGGAGCAACGCTCCACCACAAAACAATACATAAGTGCCCCAAGGCACCTAACTATCCAGCTAGAGACTGTACAAGATTTCTCTACCACAAATCACTGTGGTTAACCTAGGCTATAACAACCTAGTAAACTAATCAAATCCATCATCATCTCTATCAGCATCCTAGTGGGTCATCCACTGATAGGAAAATTAGTTGATGGGTAAATCCAACAAATGGCATAATGCAGACACTCCACATCCTGCATTCAGCATAAGTAGAATCATCATGCTGCTACCAATGTATACACCTAGCACACATGCTCACACAACATATGTATGATCAACAAAATCCTCCAATTATTATACACCAAACATACTCACAACTCAGGTATAATCAGTATGATACCTCCAACAATACATACCGAACACGTGTCCAAAATCAATGTAGGTAAAATCAACAATACACCTCAAACAACGCTCATATGACATATCTTCACCTATGTCAAGAGTATAACCAGCATATACTTCCAATAAAGCATACTAAACCCAGGTGCACTCACAAATCAAACATAATCAAAAAGGTTACCTCAGATACCACACCAACCACATATGTACATATCACAACTCAGATTAAATCGACAAAATGCTTCCATCAAAACACCACCGATGTACTTATACTACATCTCGGATTTAATCAACAAGATATCTTCAATAATACATCCAGATACATACACCGAACTACATATCTATGATCCACAACAAACCTTCAACCATATCAGAACATGGATACATATACTACTTGCAAATGGACAGTCTACCACAGGACTCCTACAACCCATAACAACCATAATATGCATGCAACATAGACATGCAAAATCAGCATACCAGCTCAATCAAAGACCAACCTTATACTACCAACACTCATGGGTTACGGGTATATCTAAACCAAATTCATGCATATGTATCAAGCATGAATACATCAATCAAAAGCAACCCAAATAGAGCAACCTAATCATCCAATAACAACCCTGCTCTAGGTTCAAAGGAACCAGTATCGAACAAGGAAGATATACACACCATCGTATAACATTGCAAGTCAATGTCATACACTACCAAGACCATATCTAATGGAAAAAAATTTTATCATCATAAATCCAAATGTACTCTTCCAGTATACACTAGTAACGAGTGTATCCCATAAGTGTTAAGCAATTAGCTCTACACTTCCTTACATCAGCGGGGTCATATATCCCAATGCACCCTCTAAGTTATCCCACCAGATATATACAGTCCATGGTCAAAGTCTTCATGGAATAGGATACATCGATCCTCTATAACCTATCCAAGCCGACAATGATATACGGCTGAATCCGTCCTTTCCACGTCAGTACAAAGCATGTACTCAAATGTGCTCTAGATACATAACTAAGCACAAACAACCTAAAGGTTCAAACCTCTAAAAATAGAGTATGACAATCCTCTACTGATCAACCAACAAAACTAAATCATTCATCTACTAACTAATCAAGAATACCTTAATCCTCCACAAGCAACTAAGGTATATCAAACCACGATCAAATGGTATACTACATTATCAAATAACTAAATCAGTTCATGGGTCAATTCAACACTAATACATCATCTCAAACTAGAGAATGTCAATCCACATAATATCATATGAATAAATGTGTACGACCCAAAAGAAAAAGCTAGAATTCAATATCATCAAGACACCCTCATTTTTTTTTTTATCCTCAAAATATCAGCCCACTAATATCAGATGAATAAGTCTCTACTCTCCATGAGGGTAAGTTAGCATTCAAAACATCAAATCATTATTTATCCACATAGTTCAATATCAGATGAAACAAATATCAATTTTATCATCCTGTTAACTAACCACAATTAACCAGATTTATTAAAATCAAAAATCTCATAGGCACATAAACTCTCTAGCTTCCAATTTATAATCTGATCACCAACTATAAACATCAACCTGTGAACACCATACATGATACTCACTATATCACCATCAATGACAACCCAAATAAAAGATCATCAAAATAGTTATCCACTAAAAGATCATCAACAACCACATAACATTTACTCTCTTAAATCATTAGAAATCAACACATCAAAATATCTGATCTCACAATATCCCTCAACCTCAAACCATTCTCAACAATGATCAAACATGGTAACTCTCCTAATGAACAATTTTTCATCATATCGGGTATCCTAATATCCAAAAGATATGAGTATAAAACCTTCACTGGCTAAAACAACATAAATATGTAGGTATCATCCACTACCCAGTTATCAATAGCAGAGGCTGGTATGTGCCTCCATTTCCTACTAGTAGTAACAGAAGCTAAAATAACTGGTGGTATGATAAGAAAAATCACCAGAGATTATAATCCTTGATCTCTATTAAGGTCAACCATGCTCTATGGCTAACTCATCACAAAAAATATGTGCTACAGCAACCAGACAGGTACTAAATAAAGAATGCTAATACCTGTCATAAACTATAAAATTAAACATCATACCTATATACCGTCTGGAGATGTTCCGTCGCTGTCCAGTCCCCAAAATGACCTCGGAATTCCGTACGAGAAAAACAACACTGGATATCCATATGAATCAATAACGGAAGTCCATAACAAAATCGAAACGGAAAATCCGTGCAACCCAAAATAACTGCCCAGACTAATCTGTCTCGCAACTAGGGCTAGTATAAAAATGTCCAAAATACCAAATGCAAGTATCACACCCTGCTCTGATACCAATGAATTGGTATCAGATAAATCCCGAAAATCCAACACACGGAAATCAATAAATATCGCCAAACTTTGGCGCGCTGATACCCAATAAACTGATATCAGATTATTCAAAGTATCCATAATACGAAAACAAGGATCGTATAAATCTAGAACACACAGCAAGTATCGTATACCTGCTCTGATACCACTAAATTGTCACGCCCCAGAGGAGTCTCTGTCCGAAGAAATTTGGGCAGCATCTCCCCTGTACGGCGGACAATATGAAACTTTCTACATATCACATATACATCAGCCACAGGCGGCTGGAATGATAACAAAAAAATAAAGACAAACACCACGCAGTTAATAAAGATATCCATAACAATAGGACTCTGACTCAAAATCCACCCTACTCCACTACACTCGTAAAGCTCAAATCCAACGAACTCACCTCTTCTGCCGTCCAGGCAGGCACGTAGTAGAATGAAATCCAATATCATATCAAAAATCCATCAAAAGGTATCACTCCATACAATATCCATAGGAAAAATCCAAAGACAATGCTAAAACAAAGTCTGATATAGAAAAAGGTCAAAATAAAACAAATAACGAACTAGTAGAGAACTGGCTCTACGTGCAGATGGGGGGCCAGCGACTGGAACTGCTCCGGACAGCTTCAACCTGAAAATATCAACAATGGAGGCGGGGTGAGTCCAACACTCAGCAGGTACAACTGATATGCATAATAAAACAAATAACAGACAACACTAATCATGCGTACAGTCTCCTGAATACGAGAAGGGTAAATGCAACTGAAATGAAATCAGAAGATAACTGTACTGACCGGATCAAAGTATAAAGGTAACAGGTCGTCAGACCGAGTGAGTCATAATCCTGTATGCATGTCAATCAATGCATCCAAACAAATGCAGCATATAAGTGCAGCAATCACAAGCAAATAAAAATGCAATAAATGCATATGTCAACCCCATACTCTGAAATCAATGCTCCTGTGCAATGACAGAATAAACGGGATGCTATCGGAGTACTCCTGTCCTGTGACCCCAAATCATAAATGGGGGAGCTCAATGCTCTCATCTCCCGGTACACGATGACGGGGAGGATATCTCTGCCGGCTACCACGCTGAGTCTCCTGACCAACGGAGCCAAACAAAGTCCACCATCTGCCGGCTACCACGCTGCTACCCTAAATGCCAACGGAGCCAAACAGAGCGGAACTGACTGCCGGCTACCACGCTGAGTCCTCAGACCAACGGAGCCAAACAGCAGAACCGCCACACACCTGTCTGATATACCACTAACCAATGGGTGGTGGTGGTGTGTGCAGTACATGTAACTGGCGATGGGCTCAACCATAGCAGAGCCAATAATCGCACAGCATGCAAACATGATGCATGACACTAAGCATGGCAATCTCATGAATATCATAGCAAGATCCATACATAAATACAAGGTGTACCACAAGTCAATGTATCAAATGGAAGGTACACAAACAAATAGGGTATCATATAAAACCATAGGTCCAGAACATGATGTATCACATGGTTGGGTCACTACCGGAAGCATGTATGGTCAGATAAATAACAACATGCAGTGCATAATAAATAAACAAACAACATGTAACAGATCATGTAGTGACCAACCGAATAAAATGGAAAACACAATTCTTGCTATATGTTAAACACTTTATTATGCATATCGAAAGACATAAGTCAAAGTACCCGCCTCCAATAAGAAATGGTCCAGTCTGACTCCGAGATGCTCGTCTCGAATCAAAGTCCTGTGTTAAATCGCACAGTTTAGCTAATTTAATTATAAACAAATAGCTAAACAAATCACCCACTGACCAGTTATGGTTAGTTTCATTAACCCCAATTACACCATTACATAACTTTCGAACCTAAATTATTAATTATTACTAACTCAACTAGCAATAATCTACCACAAATATCAAAACCATAATCCTTACCTCTAACTCTCCTTCAGTCGTCTGTGATAGCAACTGATCCGATTCACAACGGAAAGACCGGAATCCAGCAACTTCAGACCGTTCGCTGCCAATTGGAAAACAAATTCCAAATCCAACTTAGTAGAAAACCTTATAGTAGTATACCTAAATCCATATCACTGTTGACCTTAACAAAAATCCTTACCTAACTCATAGTTGTGCTTGTTGATCCACCACAAAGAAGGATTGATCAATAACAGAGAAGAACATCCAAGCTCTGCACTGCTCGGAAGGATAGAGGTGCCGGAAAGGATTTACAGCGGTGCTGCTCGGTCAACAGTCGGGGTGGTCGAAGTGGCTCGGGAGCAAGTGTCGGCTAGGGCACAGGGAAGGACTCGGCAGTGGCTCTCGTCGTCGGCGACAGAAGCTAGGGCACAGAAGAACCCAAACAGTGGTACTCGAGTGCCGGCGATCGGGGGTGGCCGGCGCTACTCAAGTGGCTGGCGTCGGCTAGAGGAAAAAGGTAGCAGGAACTCAGCCGGCGGCAGATTAGGGCAAGGAGTTAGTCCGGTTCGATTGTGCTCGTGCGGCGTCGCCAGAGGGAGAAGAAGAAGAAGTGGAAGGGAGGATGAAGTAGGAGGAGAGGAGGAAAACCGCCGGCCCGGCGGTTAGGGCTCGGACGAGATCGGCGGCGTCGGGGAGAAAAGAGAGCGCGCGGGCACGGCTCGGCAAAGAAGAAAAACGGCGACAAATGTAAATAAAAAGGAATAAGAAAATAAAAGGAAAAAGATTATATAAATATAATCTTCTCCTCGCTTAAATAGGGTAGCCTAAACAGATTTTTTTTTTTCCGGGCCCCGTTTTCATCCCCGTTAACTCGTTCGTACGAGCTCCGAAAAATTCCTGAAAAATTACCAAAAATTCCGGAAAATTCATTTATTAATATTCCCTTTTTTTTTTCCCGGTATTTTACATCCTCGATCACATGTATTGTTGAATCTGCCAAAGCAGAGCAATACATATTATCTTGGTAGGGTACGGAGGGACAATCTTGGTCCTGCCTATCAACACATGGGTGAATACAAACTCAATTAGATTGAGTATTCATAGTTACTCGGTTGGATCGAGTCAACTATAGGCATTCTTCCAATAGTTGGAAAGATAGGTCAATATCACATCTATATTAACTCTCGGGCGTATTAGCCAAAGCTAACTCGAGTTTTAATATAAATGCGGATATTGATTCTATAAACAAGAGTTGCATAGAGATGTAATTGGTAATCGTTACCTACCGATCATACTAAGCCTTGGGCGTATTAGCCAAAGCTAACTCAAGGGTTAGTATGATGTGGATCTTGTCCCACAGAATTATAGAATTCAGTGGGAGCATCATTTAATTAAAAGGCCTAATTAAATGATTTTAAAAGAATATGATTTTCTGCAAATTTTTCTGTTGTAGATAACCATGACGTCAAATACGAATATTTTCTCTCTGCGATCTGTCCTTAAGAAGGACAAGCTCAACGGAGCAAATTTCCTGGACTGATACAGGAATCTGAGAATAGTTCTCACCCAAGAACGTAAACTGTACGTTCTGGAGCAGCCCATTCCGGAGGCCCCTCCTGCCACTGCCACGCGAGCAGACCGAGATGCTTACAAGAAGCATCGAGATGACGCATTAGATGTGTCTTGTCTTATGCTCGCAACCATGAACTTTGAGCTTCAGAAGCAACATGAGTTTATGAGCGCTTACGATATGGTTGAACATCTTTGTCACCTATATCAAGGACAAGCAAGGCACTAGAAGAGGAACTCCAAAGAATACCCGGAAGATCTTAAGAAGAAGAGAAATAAGATTTCTACTTCAGGTATAAATGTTATAGAAGTCAACCTCTCTATTTCTTCATCGTGGGTATTAGATACCGGATGTGCTTCGCACATTTGTACTAATGTACAAGCGCTGAGGAATAGCAGAGCATTGACGAAGGGTGAGATAGACCTACGAGTAGGCAATGGAGCACGAGTTGCTGCTTTTGCTGTAGGAACTTATCATCTATCTCTGCCCTCTGGGCTAGTACTAGAATTAGACGATTGTTGTTATGTGCCTGCCTTGACAAAGAACATAATATCAGTTTCTTGTTTGGACAAGAGAGGATACTCGTTTATAATAAAGAACAAATGTTGTTCCGTCTTTTTAAACGATATGTTCTATTGTAGTGCTCCTCTGATAAACGAACTCTACATTCTAGACCTAGAGAGCCCTGTCTATAACATAAATACCAAGAGGATCAAGTCGAATGACTTGAACCAAACTTACCTCTGGCACTGTCGCTTAGGTCATATAAATGACAAGCGCTTATCCCAGCTCCATAAGGATGGTTTGCTGGACTCATTTGATTTAGAATCATATGAGATATGCGAGTCATGCCTACGAGGCAAGATGACCAAGACCCCCTTTAGTGGGCATAGCGAGAGAGCAACTGATTTGTTAGGACTCATACATAGTGATGTATGTGGCCCTTTCAATGTTGCTGCTAGAGGCGGTTATAGGTACTTCATCACATTTACTGATGATTTCAGTAGATACGGTTATGTGTACCTGATGACATATAAATCTGAATCCTTTGAAAAGTTCAAAGAATTCAAGAATGAAGTACAGAACCAGCGTGGCAAGAGTATTAAAATACTTCGATCCGATCGAGGTGGAGAATACTTAAGCCATGAGTTTCATGACTATTTAGCTGAGTGTGGGATTCTATCCCAACTCACTCCTCCTGGAACACCACAATGGAATGGTGTATCCGAAAGGAGGAATCGTACCCTATTAGATATGGTACGATCTATGATGAGTCACACAGATCTTCCGACATATCTATGGGGATATGCTCTAGACACGGCAGCTTTCATACTCAACCGAGTTCCATCAAAGGCCGTGATAAAGACACCATATAGGATATGGACTGGGAGAGATGCCCAGGTGTCTTTCATGAGGATTTGGGGTTGTGAGGCTTACGTTCGACGTCAAGTCTCAGACAAGTTAGGACCCAAATCCGACAAGTGCTATTTCATCGGATATCCCAAGGAAACTAAGGGATATTACTTCTACATTCCCAGTCAGCACAAGGTAGTTGTGGCAAAGACTGGGGTCTTTCTAGAAAGGGATTTTGTTTCTAGAAAGACTAGTGGGAGCACGTTCGATCTTGAAGAAGTTCAAGATACGAACAATAGCACTGATGCCTCGATGGAAATTGAACTGGAACCACAAAGTGTTGTGGATGATGTTGTTCCACAAGGAGTTGAGGAACAACAACCAGTTCAAGTAGACATACCTCTTCGCAGGTCTGATAGGGTACGTCGTCAGCCTGAGAGATACTCATTTCTCTTGTCTGACCATGATGACATTGTGCTCATAGAGGATGAGCCTACCACCTATCAAGAAGCTGTGATGAGACCAGATTCTGAGAAATGGCTAGAAGCCATGAGATCCGAGATAGAATCCATGTACACCAACCAAGTATGGACTTTGGTTGATCCACCTGAAGGGGTAAAACCCATTGGGTGCAAGTGGGTCTTTAAGAGAAAGACTGACATGGATGGACTTATTTATAAGGGTCGCTTGGTAGCTAAAGGTTTCAAGCAGATTCATGGTATTGACTATGATGAAACTTTTTCTCCAGTGGCGATGTTTAAGTCCATTCGGATCATGCTTGCTATTGCAGCCTACCATGACTATGAGATATGGCAGATGGATGTCAAAACCGCGTTTCTGAATGGAAACCTACTCGAGGATGTGTACATGACACAACCTGAGGGTTTTGTAGATCCACAGCATACTAGCAGAGTATGCAAGCTGCATAGGTCCATTTATGGACTAAAGCTCTCGGAGCTGGAATCTTCGATTTGATGATGCGATCAAACAGTTTGGTTTCATCAAGAACGAAGATGAGCCTTGTGTCTACAAGAAGGTTGTAGGGGACATAGTTGTCTTCCTCATATTATATGTGGATGACATACTACTCATTGGGAAGGATATCCCTATGCTTCAGTCTGTCAAGACCTGGCTAGGGAGTTGCTTCTCAATGAAGGACTTAGGTGAGACATCCCGCATTCTAGGGATACAGATCTATAGAGATAGATCTAAGAGATTGCTTGGCCTAAGTCAGAGTACATATATTGACAAGGTACTCCTTCTGTTTGCCATGCAGAACTCCAAGAAGGGATTTCTGCCGATGTCACATGGCGTGAGTCTTTCGAAGACTCAAGGTCCCTCTTCTAGAGAGGAGAGAGACCGCATGGATCAGATCCCTTATGCCTCAGCCATAGGATCGATCATGTACGCCATGCTGTGTACTCGACCTGATGTCTCGTATGCTTTGAGCATGACGAGCAGATACCAGTCAGATCCAGGTGAAAGTCACTGGATAGCGGTCAAGAATATTCTTAAGTACTTACGAAGGACTAAAGAATATTTCTTGATATATGGAGGCAATGATGAGCTAACTATAAAGGGTTACAGTGATGCTAGCTTTCACACCGATCGTGATGATTACCGATCGCAGTCAGGGTTCGTATTTTGCATTAATGGTGGTGCTGTCAGCTGGAAGTAGGATACAGTAGCTGATTCTACAACAGAAGCCGAGTATATTGCTGCATCAGAGGCAGCAAAGGAGGCAGTTTGGATCCACAAGTTCATCACTGAACTTGGGGTGGTTCCTAGCATCGCTGACCCAGTTGAGCTCTATTGTGACAACAATGGAGCTATAGCACAAGCGAAGGAACCTCGCTCACACCAGCGGACCAAGCACATACTACGGCGCTTCCATCTCATTCGAGAGATTATCGATAGAGGAGATGTGAAGATTTGCAGAGTATCTATAGAAGCTAACATCGCAGATTCCTTGACCAAGGCTTTGGCACAGAGGAAGCATGATGGCCACACTAGGTCCTTAGGCCTTAGAGCCTATACTGATTGGCACTAGTGCTAGTGGGAGATTGTTAGTTAGAGCCCTAGAGCCAATCATTTAATGATTGTATGGACTCATGTATATCATATTCTTGTATATGAATAAAGGCAGTTGTTTGGTTATTATACTTATTTGTATTAGTGCCAAATAGACTAAGTATAATAGCGTCCTTGAGTAGAAGGTTCATACCTATATCAATCGATTAGTTGAATCGATAGTGAGATGATATAGGGAACACTACTCTAAATCATTCCTAGTCGAGTATTGACATTCAGGGACAATGTTAATAAAATTAGCATGTAGGTCACCCGATGACTTGATCCCACAAGTCATGGATATAGAGATATCAAGCTGACACATGGGTATGCATTAGAGAATGTACACTGAATGACCCGCCATGAGAAAGTATCATGGATCGTTATATGAGTGTCATATACTTTCTCATATGGCTATTAGTATGACTATTAGTCCTTAGACCTGAAGTCACCATGGATCCCTACATAAGGAGTTATGTACTTTGGTTTCATCAAACGTCACCCGTAACTGGGTGGACTATAAAGGCGATTACTGGGTATATAACGAATTATGTAGAGGGATGTGAGTGATTTAGATGGGATCTATCCCTCCCATATGACGGGAGCGACATCGGTATTCTTGAGAGAGTTAGACCACTAAGTGCATGGCCATGCCCAAATGAGTCAACATTAGATGTTGAGCTCATTTGATCGAGTGAGTCTACTAGAGTTCAAGATTTAGATTGATTAGAGGATGACACGGTCTATGCCTCACATTGATCAATCTAGATGTCTAGGATAGAAGGACACTTGTCATTATTTTGTGAGTAGTCACAATTGGTAGTCACAAGGTGATGTCGGATCTCGACATTCTTGTAACTTGGGTAGTAATGATGTGTTGCTAGATACCGCTCATTACTTATGCTCCTAAATGGGTTTAGGGCATTGCCAACGTTACAAGAACCTATAGGGTCACACACTTAGGACAATTAGGTGGAGATTAGGTTCATATGATGAACCAAGAGGATTAGATTCATTTGATGAATCAAATTGGATTAAGAGTAATCCTAATTGGGCTAACTTGAGTTCGACTCAAGTTGATTCATGTGTTAAATGAGTCTAATTTAGATTTTGACTCATTGAATCAATTTAATTTAATGAATTAGATTCATTATATTAAGTTGGCTCGAATCAAATGGTTGGATTAGATCCACCATGGTAGAGATTGAGTCAAGTTTGACTTGACTTGAGAAGGAAGACCAAAGGTCAATTTTGACTTGACCTTTTGCCACCTCATTGGTGAGTTGACATTAGGTGGACCAATAATGATGTTCCACATCATCATGGGTGCCACCTCATGGAAGTGACAAAGCCACTCTCTTAATGGTTTCATATTAATTGCAATTAATGCAATTAATGTGATTTTATGGTTTCATATTAATTGCAATTAATGCAATTAATGTGAATTTTGAAATGTGGCCGGCCACTTTGTTTTGGGTGAAGAAATTCATTTTTCATTCACTTGTGTGTATCTTCCTCCTTCTCCCTCTCAAGCTCTCCCTCTCCCTCTCCTCCCTTGGCCGAACCACATAGGTGCTAGCACACCTTGGTTTTTGGTCATTTCCATCTAGTGTGTCCGTGTGGATACTTCTAGAGGACCGGCGCTTGACGGTCTTGAGATCCGGCATCATTTGGACGAGCGGGAACGCGAAGGGCATCGCATCAAAGGTATAAATGGTTTATCCTTATGTAGATCTACTGTAGATTAAAGTTTTTCAAACTCGTACTCGTATTTTCGTTCGGTTTTACCTTGCACGAGATCCGTGGCTTGGGCGATTCGGGGTTTCCGTGACGCGAAAAGCGATTTTCGCGGCCCGAAAAACCCAACACTTTCAATCACCTTTGCACCATGGTCTGAATAGATCCATCCCCTTCCCCTTTCCCTTGAATCTTTCTGCTTCATAATTTTCTTCGTCCCGGGCAAGATATTGCCACTTCTGCGCCTTGACAAGCTCGGACGAGCTTCCTCTGCGCTAGGTAAAATGTTTCCACTTCTGCTCCATGGTAAGTTTGACTACAGTGGGACTAAAATTTTCTAAGCATCTCAAGAGCTTATATTTGTAATTTTTGTTATCTGTTTGAGCTTAATGTTTTGAGGGGAAATGTAATGTTATGTACTTGACCAGATTCTAACTGTAAAAATAATCTTTTGTATTGAATTAAGTGACTCTATTGAATCCTTTTGATTTATAAGAATAAATGTGATGTTGTGCTCATTACGGCTTCGTATATCCTATGTGTCATTTATCATGGCCGAGGCTATCTTGACCGCTGGAATACTTCCTTATTATATCTAACATTATACTAACTGATATTAGCTTATCTATCATAAACAAGAATGTCTCAGTTGATGTTATACTTATTTAGCATAACAGAAGTTATGTCGGCCAATATAAAATTATTGTGATCAATGCTAGTCTGCATTTTATAAGGATATTAATTTAAAATCTGTTATTCTCCTAAATCGCTATTCTTAAATATTTTTGTCCTTAGCCTGGGCTTAGTCAAACTCAGTCCCTCTCCCTTTATTATGTCTAGTTAACTACGTCTCCTTTCAAAACTTCCTGGTTGGTGATTGGCTCTTCCTCTGGTAAGAGAATGTTGGAAGCGTAGTACGAGGTGTTACCAACCCCAACGTGATCCGATCTGTCGCATCTAGTATAAATGTTTCTTTATGATTATATGACACATACTTTCTCTTGCTGCCACGTCATGTAAGCCTTTGCCTCTTTCCTGTGATCCTCAGCGTCTGCTGAGATAAAAACACTTTGATTTGACGACGGTTATGTTTTTTTTAAACCCTAAACCCTTTGTCTTCTTTTCAACTTTGTCCCGTCTTCTCTTACCTTAGAGTTCTTTTCTCGCTGTAGTTTTCGGCCAAACCCCGTGCTCACCGTTTCTCGGCGATCTTCTTTCTTGCTTTCAGTAAGTAATCTATTGTTTTGTTAGTCTCTACTCTTGTCTATGGCTGAGGAAGCAATTGCTCCTTGGTATGTCCACATGTCTTCTTCCTTTGACAAAAATGCTAGGCTTACCATCCGTCGTCAATATGAAATTCCCCGGGAGTATGGCATTATAATCCCAAAACCAGGTGATCGTCCTCATCGTCCCCCTACTAATTGCGTGACTTTTTTCAAAGATCAGTTGATAGGAGGTTTAAGATTTCACATTCCTCCTTTCCTGATTGAAATAAGCCAGTATTTTGATATTCCACTACAACAATTCGCCCCTAACGCCTTTCGTTATCTATGTGGTGCTTACATGCTATTTCATTTGCTAGATATTCCTCCTACTCCTCAAAATTTCTTCATGTTTTCTTACCCCAAGTGTTCAGAACCTGGTGTTTTCTTGTTCCAATCATGAACTAAAATGGTTCTTTTTGAGGATATGCCCTCGTCTCTTAAAGCTTGGAAATCCCGCTTCTTCTTCATAAAGTTTCCCGGACCCATTCCTTGGTCTTATGCTTAGAAATCCTCCTTACCCTCTTTGCCTGATGTTAGAGAGTTCCATCTTCATCCTACTTTTCCTATTTATTGTGAAAAGTTATTAAATCGTCGACTTTCTATTCTCAAGTGGCTGAGAATTGATCTTCTATACTTGTTTGGCCTAAGCCCCGTCAAACCTGATACACAAGGCTCCTTAGGTAAAACCCTGTTTCTTTCTTGTTGGTTTAAACTAACTAAACTATTCTTCTTTTCTATGTAGTGGAGGGCTTTTATGAGGCTCTGATCGATGAAGAACTGCGTCTGGAGGAGGACGCAATTCGTGCCAAAGAAAAAGAGCTTCTGGCTGCTATTACTCCTCTGCCTTTAACCGAAGAACCGGCTCCTTTAGCTGAAGTACCCAGCTCTTCGGGAGTTCTTGAGGCTTCTGAAGGTCTTCCCGTAGAAATCCCTGCTGTTTCTTTATCCACTGTTACTTCTCCAGTGGTTGCTGCTACCTCATCATCCGCCCCTCTTCCTATCATTGAACTCACATCTCCTGGTAGCCCAAGCAAATCAATAGTTGAAATTACTACTGGTAAGCATCTGGGCGCAAATTTACTAGAGTTCCTCCGTCAAAAAGGAGGCTTATCCTTCCTGCTGACGAACTGGTTTCAAAAGGTTTTGTTCTTGCTGACCTTCCTTTTGATGAGCCTACTGTTGGAGTGTATACTAAAAGCCTAGCTTTTGGTATAAACATTTATCTAGAAATAAGAATCACATTGGTCGAATGTCTACATTTATGATAAATGTAGTTGTTCAATTAATTTATATTGTAGATGACATGGTGTGTGGTGTCACACACAGAAGATCATGTTATCAGTAGCTTATAAATTATAAACAGTAGCTCACGACCATGATGGAAATGAACAAACCATTGGAAGGTCGTAGTGTAATTAGGTATTAGTTTATCTTGACTATATAATTACACTAGTACCCTCAGAGTGTATTGAGTAGGACCATTTAAGGTCGTTTCTTTTATACTGACTTTATAAAGAAACAAAGACCTCGGTTATTATGGAAGTGTGTGCTCTTAATCCTAATGTAATAACAAGCACATATATTTGATATTTATTTCTTTAATTTATCAATGGGTGAGATTTAGTTCGTTGAATCAATAAACCCGATAAGTTGGGAAATGGTATCACTTATAGTGTGTGTTGTTGATTATAGAAGGAAACTGTGTCCTAGAGATACTAGGTTGATAATGTCCTCAAGAGGAGCTCATAAAGATTGTCATGATAAACCCTGCAGGTGGACTTAGTCCGACATGATAATAAGGTTGAGTGGTACTACTCTTGGCTTAGATATTAATTAAATGAGTTGTCAGTAACTCACTTAATTAGTGGACATTTGATATCTTAAACACAGGGAGACTAACACACTCATAATAAGAAGGAGCCCAAAAAATGTAATTTGGGATTGGTGCGGTAGTTCAATGATAATTCTCTAGTGGAATGAATTATCATTGATAAAATTAAGTTGTGTGTTCGGGGCGAACACGGGATGCTTAATTTTATTGGGAGACCAAAACCAATTCCTCCTCTCGGTCCCTATCGTAGCCTCTTATTTGTAGAAGTTTAATACCCACCTATACCCACCTTCTATACCCACTAATAAGGGGCCGGCCAAGCTAGCTTGGGAACCAAGCTAGGGCCGGCCTAGGTATATTATTGGGTGGCCGGCCCTAGCTTGAACCCAAGCTAGTGGGGCCGGCCAAATTAAATTAAAAAGGGATTTTAATTTTAGTTTTTATTATGTGGAAGAAATAATTTTTAAAGAGAATTAAAATTAAAATATCTCTCTTGTAAAAGATCTACAAAAGATTAAAGAAAGAGATTAGATCTCTTTCCTTATTTGTAGATTGATGAGTTATTTTATTTTCTCTTTAAAAATTATCCACATGTTGATAAAATTAAAATTATAGAAATTTCCTTTATCAACCATGAAGAGATTTTTAAAGAGAAATTTTATTTTTAAAATTTCCGGAAACAAATTAGGAAGTTTTAATTTGTTGATTAAAACTTGTCTAATTTATTTCCTCTAGAAGTGGCCGGCCATTAGAGATTAAATTGGGAAATTTTATTTAATTTTTCTCAATTAAATCATGTCAAGGAAATTAAAGAAATTTTATTGTAATTAAATTTCCTAATTTGCCTAGGCCAAGGAATATAAAAGAAGGGGTGAGGGTGCCTTCACAAGATACAACATCTATTATTCCTCTCCCTCTTTTGTTCCTTGGTGTGGCCGGCCAACCTCTCCCTCTCTTCCTCTTGTGGTGGCCGAACCCTACCCTTCTATTGGAGCTCTTGTGGTGGCCGGATACTACTCGGAGAAGAAGAAGAAGAAGGAGAGAAAGCTAGTATCTCTTGGAGCTTGGTTAGTATTTTGTTTTTCTTCCTTGGTGAAGCTTCCTCTTTGTTGGCCAAACCTAGCTAGGAGGAGAAGAAGGTGATTGGTGGTTTCTCATCTCGGAAGATCGTTGCCCACACAACGTCCGAGGTTAGAAGAGGAATACGGTAGAAGATCAAGAGGTTTTTTCTACAAGGTATAACTAGTAAATTTTATTTCCGCATCATGCTAGTTATTTATGGAAATAATACCAAATACAAGAGGCTTACGTTCTAGAATTTCGAATATGTTTTTTCGAAGTTGTGTTCTTTTGTTTCTTTCTTTTCCTTGTGATTTGATTGTTCTCTTTGGTTAACCTAAAGTTATTTTAGGAAATTAAATATTAGCTTTCTATTAAAGGTTTTGTCTAGTCGGTGGTGGTTGCTCCCATATCCAAGAAGGTCATGTGCCTCGCCACGTCAGTACTGGGAACCTTTTATGGAAATTAATATTTAATGGAATTAATAACTTAAGGAGACTTGGGTCGAACGTGTTAAGTTCCGCAGGAGATCCAAGTCAAAACCTAAAAGAACAAATAGATTAAGTTTTGGATCAAACGTGTTAAGTTCCGCAGGCGATCCAAAATTTAATTTAAAAGAACACATGGTAGCTAGGAAAAGGTTCAGACCTTTGTACAAAATTTTTGTACAGTGGAACCTATAGGTTTTCCGAGTAGCAACCAACAATTGGTATCAGAGCTGGGGTTTTGCCTCTGTGTATTTGGTATTAGTTTAATTATGCACATGTCATACATAATTTAGGCAGGATAATAGTAGGATGTGCTAACTTTGTGGATGCAGGATCCAACTATTATGGCTTATAGTTATTATGTGTGTGATTGGACCCTTGGACATGTCAAGGGCATTTTATTGTGTGTGCATGATTGTATTATAAAATACAGCAGGAGCTATATTTAGTTTTATTAGGATTTTATTTTTTGATCTAGATACATGTACATTCCTTTTATGGAATATAGGATCAAAATGTAAAATTCTATTTATGTCGCGGATCGAATCTTGCAAAGCGTGGAACCTTCTAAGGACCAGAGGCGCAGCGGAACTAGGAGCAAGATGGATGCGACAGCTAGACCCGGTGGCGGTGGCCAAATATGGCAGCAGCTTGGGATGACAACACACGGAGGACAACTAGAGATAAAATCCATAATAGTTGAAAATTAGATTTTCTATTTATTGCTTTTATATATTGTTCTGTGTGTGCATGTTAGTATACATGACTAGTAGGCTAGCATAGTTAAAATTCCTCGTTTATAAATAACTAAGTGGGAGAGGGTTTTTTAAATAAATCCCATGGTCTCCATTACTGGTTTGTAAGTGATGCAAACAAGCTTGCGCGTTGGCTCTGAGTGCCTTCCTCCATAACAGATGAGCTTGTTTGTGGATCACTAGAACAGACTTCCATTTTTGGATGACTATAGGAAGTTAATTAAGAGCGTGTGATCTTCCCCAACGGAAGGGGCATAATCTTATTAATGGACTTAGTGTCAAGTAATGGTATACACTTAGACACATCTAATAGTATCCTCCCCATCGGAGTCACTGCTATTATTTGTGTGACCAAATGAAACCAACTATTAATTTGTCATAAAACTATGTTGACAAGATAATAAAATTAAAGGGTTAAAACCCCTCTTACAAATGATTGATTTTGTATACGTCCACACTAACGTGGCATACAAAATTAACGGTGTTTGAGATAATTTTATTTGTCATAAAGATACGTTGACAATATAGTTAATGGGTAAAACCCTCCTTTTACAAATGTTGAATTTGTATACGTCCACACTAATGTGGCATGCAAAATTCACGGTGTTTGAGGTGTTGGTGAATTTAAATAATATTGTTTGAGGAATCAATATTTTATTTTGAATTCAAAGAGTTTTGACCAAATATTTGATCAAAGACAGATCAACTATTAATTTTATTCGTCATAAAGTAAAGTTGACGAGATAATAAAATTAATGAATAAAATCTCTTCTTCGATTTTGTATACACAAAATTCATGGAGATTTTAAGGAGTTGATCTTGACCAAATATTTTTGTGATTCTTAGGATGTTTGTCAATCCCTAGTAGTCATACTATAGAAAAAGACTTATTAGTCCCAATTGTAATGATTGGAAATAGGACTTGGACATTAAGGTAGACTGTTTTCTTAGAACTAAGAACAATTTAGATGTATTTAATTCATTAGTTGAAACATGTCCAGTGGTATTATCTACTAGAACCTGGAGTGTAGATACAAGATGCCATTAATCATGTCTGCAATTCATTGCAGGGTTCCAGGAAACCCGACAACTAAATGAAAGGTAAATCACCGTCCACATGGGCACTACTGTAAAAGTGGTAGTTGTTGCAGTGGGAGATGTTTATCCTTTGATAAGAATAAAATATGGATTTTAAGTAATTGTCTTTACGTACCAAGTTTAGAAAGAACCTGATTTCAGTTTCTAAACTATTATAGATATTGTGTCTATTTTGATAACAAAGTTGTTATCAAGAAAAATAGGGAAGTTATCTATTCTTGTATGATGGTTGACAATTTATAATCCAATAACTCCCACGATGCAACAAATGGAAATTAGTAACACATCTTCTAATTTTAAGAGAAAGCAACCTTCGGAAATGAACCAATTATATCTTTGGCATATAAAGCTAGGTTATACTTGAGTAGGATTCATTGGTAGCTGATGAACTTTTGGGTTCATTGGTAGTGGAAATCTTTCCAACGTGCGAGTCTTACTTGGAAGAAAAATAACCAAGAAGCTTTTAAGTCCAAGGGGTATAGAGTCAAAGATATGTTGAAATCGGTTCATTCTGATTTGTGTGATCCTATGACTATCCAGACAAGAGGTAGTATTGAATATTTTGTCTAATTTATAGACAACTATTCAAGATACAAATAAATTTACTTAATGTACCGCAAGACTAAGTACTTTGATTAGTTCAAAGAGTACAAGGTTGATGTGGAGAAATAAAGTAAAAAGTCACTATGGAAGATCGTAGTGGCAAGTACCTCTTGAGAGATTTTAGGAGTCACTTATCGAAGTTGGATTTCAATCCCAACTAACTGCATCTGGTACACCCCAACAGAATGGTGTAGTAGAAAGAAGGTAAAGAACTCTTATGGAATAATTAGATAGATGATGAGTTATTCAGAAAATTACCAAATTTGTTTTAAGGATAAACTCTGAAAATGAAAGTGAACATAGTGCCTTCCAAGTCATAACTCTCTACTCATATAGAATTGCTGAATAGGCGTAAGCCTATTTTGAAGCATATTCGGATTCAGGTAATCCAGCATATATGTTAAAGAGAGATAATGATAAGTTGGATAGGAGTTCACTTGTTTGTAAGTTATCCTAGATAAACAAAAGTAGGTTTATAGTCTTAAAATCGAAGGTCATTGATAACATCAATGACTGATTTTAAAAGGACTATATAATGAACCACGTGCTCATAAGTAAATTTGTTCTTAAGAAAATAATAAAAGACATGTCTAATCTAGTACCAACTGTACAAGATGAGATACCACAAGAAAACTGCAACACGTATCACAAATGATACACAATTGCAGAAAATGCCTTGTCGTAGTGGGAGGGTTGTTAAGCAACCTTAAAAGATTAATGTTTTGGGAGAGTTTTTGAACTCGATCCCTGAAGGACATGAACCTGATCTCCGGACATATGACGAAGCACTCCAAGATAAATATGAAGCATCTTGGCAAAGAGTAATGAATAATAGAATTAGAATATATGTATTCTAATAAAATCGAAGCTTGTAGAACCACCAAGTGGTGTAAAAGCCTTTGGGTGTAAAGGTCTATAATAGGAAAAGAGGGATAGACGGAAGGTAGAAACCTTCAAAGCAAGGCTTGATGAAAAAGGAAACCTTTTCACCGGTAGTCATGCTTAAGTCTATCCGGATTCTTTTATCTATTTGGCAAGTGGATGTCAAGACAGCATTCCTTAATGGAAGTCTTGAAAAAAACATCCATATAAAGCAACCGAAGGGTTCATTGCAAAGTGCTAAGAGCATCTTGTGTGTAAGCTCAATCAGTCTATGGACTGATACAAAGCTTCAAGGTCTTGGAACATCCAGTTTATCAAAGTAATCCACACCTATGGATTTATTGAGTAAACGGATAAAGTTTTGTGTATACAAAAGATGTGATGGAAACGTGGTGGTATTTCTTGTACTATACGTAGATAACATTTTGGTAGTTGGAAACAATATCAAAATGTTGTCAGAAGAGGTATGGTTGTCCAAATAATTCGATATAAAGGACTTGGGAGAATGTATATATTTTTAAGATCAAAGTAATAAGGGATCACAAGAAAAAATATATTTATTCCAAGCTTGATACATCGGAAAAATCCTTGCTCGTTTTAAGCATGCAAAACTCCTCAAAAGGTTTCTTACCTTTTAAGCATGGAGTGTCTTTATCTAAAGAGATGTCTCCGATGACATTAAAGGAGATTGAGGACATGTAGGCAGTTCTTTATGCTTCGGCAGTTAGACAACCTAATGTATGCTATGCACGAGATCAGAAATCTGTTTTGCTAAGAGCATAGTTAGCAGATATCAAAGTAACCCTAGACAAGGACATTGGACTGCAGTAAAGTATATATTAAAGTACCTTAGAGGCACTAAAGATTATATGCTAGCTTACAAGGCAGTTAATTTGGTTCCTATGGGTTGTATGGATTTTGACCTCCAATCGGATAGGGACAATAATAAGTCAACCTCAGGGTTTTTGTGTTTATTTTAGGAGGTAAAGTCATAACTATGGAAGAGTGATAAGCATAGGTGTTTTTCTGGACTCCATCATAGAAGCTTAGTATATGGCAAGCCTCTGAGGTAGCCATTAAAAGCTGTATGACTCAATAACCTCAAGATAGACTTAGATATGATTTCTGGTTTGTCCAAAGATTATTATAATTTATTGTAATAATGTTGGTGCAGTAGCAAACTCGAAGAAACCATAAGTCTATAAGGCAAGTAAACACAATAGAGCGCAAGTACCACCCAATACGAGAAATCGTATAAACGAGGAGAAGTTGTTGCTACCTAGATTGCATCAGGTGATGACCTATTGATCCTTCCACTGAGGTCCTTAAGGCAAGAGCTTTTGATGGGCATGTTGAAGGGTTAGGAATCAGAAGTATGGCAACAGATATAGCAGCTTAGTCTTTTAGTATAAGTGGAAGATTGTTGGAGTGTATACTAAAAGCCTAGCTTTTGGTATAAACATTTATCTAGAAATAAGAATCACATTGGTCGAATGTCTACATTTATGATAAATGTAGTTGTTCAATTAATTTATATTGTAGATGACATGGTGTGTGGTGTCACACACAGAAGATCATGTTATCAGTAGCTTATAAATTATAAACAGTAGCTCACGACCATGATGGAAAGGAACAAACCATTGGAAGGTCGTAGTGTAATTAGGTATTAGTTTATCTTGACTATATAATTACACTAGTACACTCAGAGTGTATTGAGTAGGACCATTTAAGGTCGTTTCTTTTATACTGACTTTATAAAGAAACAAAGACCTCGGTTATTATGGAAGTGTGTGCTCTTAATCCTAATGTAATAACAAGCACATATATTTGATATTTATTTCTTTAATTTATCAATGGGTGAGATTTAGTTCGTTGAATCAATAAACCCGATAAGTTGGGAAATGGTATCACTTATAGTGTGTGTTGTTGATTATAGAAGGAAACTGTGTCCTAGAGATACTAGGTTGATAATGTCCTCAAGAGGAGCTCATAAAGATTGTCATGATAAACCCTGCAGGTGGACTTAGTCCGACATGATAATAAGGTTGAGTGGTACTACTCTTGGACTTAGATATTAATTAAATGAGTTGTCAGTAACTCACTTAATTAGTGGACATTTGATATCTTAAACACAGGGAGACTAACACACTCATAATAAGAAGGAGCCCAAAAATGTAATTTGGGATTGGTGCGGTAGTTCAATGATAATTCTCTAGTGGAATGAATTATCATTGATAAAATTAAGTTGTGTGTTGGCGAACACGGGATGCTTAATTTTATCGGGAGACCAAAACCAATTCCTCCTCTCGGTCCCTATCGTAGCCTCTTATTTGTAGAAGTTTAATACCCACCTATACCCACCTTCTATACCCACTAATAAGGGGCCGGCCAAGCTAGCTTGGGAACCAAGCTAGGGCCGGCCTAGGTATATTATTGGGTGGCCGGCCCTAGCTTGAACCCAAGCTAGTGGGGCCGGCCAAATTAAATTAAAAAGAGATTTTAATTTTAGTTTTTATTATGTGGAAGAAATAATTTTTAAAGAGAATTAAAATTAAAATATCTCTCTTGTAAAAGATCTACAAAGATTAAAGAAAGAGATTAGATCTCTTTCCTTATTTGTAGATTGATGAGTTATTTTATTTTCTCTTTAAAAATTATCCACATGTTGATAAAATTAAAATTATAGAAATTTCCTTTATCAACCATGAAGAGATTTTAAAGAGAAATTTTATTTTTAAAATTTCCGGAAACAAATTAGGAAGTTTTAATTTGTTGATTAAAACTTGTCTAATTTATTTCCTCTAGAAGTGGCCGGCAATTAGAGATTAAATTGGGAAATTTTATTTAATTTTTCTCAATTAAATCATGTCAAGGAAATTAAGGAAATTTTATTGTAATTAAATTTCCTAATTTGCCTAGGCCAAGGAATATAAAAGAAGGGGTGAGGGTGCCTTCACAAGATACAACATCTATTATTCCTCTCCCTCTTTTGTTCCTTGGTGTGGCCGGCCAACCTCTCCCTCTCTTCCTCTTGTGGTGGCCAAACCCTACCCTTCTATTGGAGCTCTTGTGGTGGCCGGATACTACTCGGAGAAGAAGAAGAAGAAGGAGAGAAAGCTAGTATCTCTTGGAGCTTGGTTAGTATTTTGTTTTTCTTCCTTGGTGAAGCTTCCTCTTTGTTGGCCAAACCTAGCTAGGAGGAGAAGAAGGTGATTGGTGGTTTCTTGTCTCGGAAGATCGTTGCCCACACAACGTCCGAGGTTAGAAGAGGAATACGGTAGAAGATCAAGAGGTTTTTTCTACAAGGTATAACTAGTAAATTTTATTTCCGCATCATGCTAGTTATTTATGGAAATAATACCAAATACAAGAGGCTTACGTTCTAGAATTTCGAATATGTTTTTTTAAAGTTGTGTTCTTTTGTTTCTTTCTTTTCCTTGTGATTTGATTGTTCTCTTTGGTTAACCTAAAGTTATTTTAGGAAATTAAATATTAGCTTTCTATTAAAGGTTTTGTCTAGTCGGTGGTGGTTGCTCCCATATCCAAGAAGGCCATGTGCCTCGCCACGTCAGTACTG
This sequence comes from Zingiber officinale, assembly GCF_018446385.1. NCBI lineage: Eukaryota > Viridiplantae > Streptophyta > Magnoliopsida > Zingiberales > Zingiberaceae > Zingiber > Zingiber officinale. The sequence continues at coordinate 49,911,771 of NC_055995.1, forward strand.
GGAACCATTTATGGAAATTAATATTTAATGGAATTAATAACTTAAGGAGACTTGGGTCGAACGTGTTAAGTTCCGCAGGAGATCCAAGTCAAAACCTAAAAGAACAAATAGATTAAGTTTTGGATCAAACGTGTTAAGTTCCGCAGGCGATCCAAAATTTAATTTAAAAGAACACATGGTAGCTAGGAAAAGGTTCAGACCTTTGTACAAAATTTTTGTACAGTGGAACCTATAGGTTTTCCGAGTAGCAACCAACACCTACATTGGCTGAACTTTACCCTTCTCTTAGTTTTCATGCCTCACCTTTCTCCAATGCCAATGCTTCTGGCGATGTCTCTTTCACCTTTCCCTTGTCTATTCCAACTTCTGGATCTTTACCCTCCTCACCTTCTTCTTATTTAGTCTTTGCTCCTCCATCTATTCCTAGTTCCTCCTTCTCTGCTGGTTCTTCTACTATTCCTGTCCTCCCCATATTGCTAGGAGGTTCCTTCGCTGACACTTGGGATGAAGTTCGTCCCATTTTTGAAGAACTCAATACTCCTGAAGCAATTGATCGTTTCTCCCATAAGGAGAATCAGGTATGTTTACTAACGTCTACTCTCTATTTCTTAGCGGTTATCTCATGGCCTTTTATTATATTTCTAGTGATGGATAGAAAACATCGGCTTATCTCGACTGATGCACAATTTATACAACGAAAACAAGAAACTAAGATCTGAGAATGATAAGCTGAGACAATAGGTTACTGAGTTATCTTCTGCCGCGTTTTTCGCTGCTACCAAGAAACAACTTGAAGCTCAGATTGAAAGTCTTCAAGCACAATTCAAATCGACTACAGATCTTAACCAAGAATTATCTTCCAAAATTGGCGAACTAAAGGCTGATTATGAAGCAGAGTTGGTTGAAAAACTCAAAGTCCTGCAGCTGAAGGAAGATGAAATAACTTCCTTGAACACCTCCCTTAATTCAGTTAAAATTGAGGTTTCTGTCAAAGAGAATGAACTGAAGACTTCCCAAATAGCTCTGGTGGTCTACAAGGTGAACGAAGATACTCGTTACAAGGAACGGGCCACCGCTATGATTGAATCTCCTGAATTCACTAGGCCGATCGTGAAGTCCATCTTATCAGCCTTTACAGCGGGAGCTAAAGGGGCGATTCAACAATTGTGAGAGGAAAGCTACTTATCTCGCGATCCTCCTCCTAATTTCCTAAATCGTCGCAAACTCATTGAGGACAAGCCTCCTGATCTATTCCCTCAGCTGACCTTAGTATGACTTAAATTTGAATCCTTGTAAAGGGGGACCAAAACTTTGTGATGACAATCTAACAAACTCATGTGAAGTTGATTATCCCTTTTTCACTGTTAATTTTACTCTTCCTTATGACGGTCATCTGTTTCGTTTAAATATATTAAATGTTGCTTGGTTGGTCATCATAAAACCTCACCCAACAGATTATTATGTTTAGACTGTTTCATCATGACCGGACGGTATATATCAATGCTGACAAATACCGTCCGATACTTTATAGATCAATTATGTCTCGTCCGATCTAGCACAGTTTTATTGTGATATTCCCAATATCGGTCGATTTGTTTTACTTGATTGATTTACGCTCATATCTTCGTATGTCATCTTATATATTAATCAAGTCTCATATGGTTTTATCATAGTGTATGTTACTTGACCTATCGCGATAAGCCTTTGGTTGACATATTTGGATGGTATTTATCTCGACCGATCTATTAGAACCGCCCGATTCATATTTATGGACCTCGTCCGGTAGCCTTTAACAAAGTCCTGTCTATTAACTAATACCTTGTACCCAACTTTTGCCTTATTTTATTAAACAAATAATCCGAACTTATAATCACTTGACCAATTTTTCTTTATATCCGTCAAACTTTCTTAAGAATTGTATCTAGGGAAACTTTATGCATTTTTTGATGAAGATTACTTAACTTTACCTCTCTTTCTTGATTTTATCCTTTAATATTATCACCCATTTATGATGATTGGAATTCCGAGTACTTTTTATTTTCTTGTTTTCTTCTGCTATCTCTGTTTGGGGGTTTTAGCACAGGGCCGAAAGGAAAACAAGGGTTTTAAGAAGTTCTCTTCCGCTTTCCCACTTCTCTCTTCCTTTCCCTTGATTCCTCTTCCTTCTACTGTTTCACTATGGCAATTTCCCCTCCTGCGTGGTTTCTCTCGTGTATTTCTGACCTTATAGATATAGAAGAAGTGGATTTAAAGGCGACCTATAGTTTTCCTTCTTATATAGCTCGTCCCGCTCCTCAGGATAGTCCACATCTTCCTCCTCTAGGGTGTATATCTATCTTCCGAGATCAAGTCCTACAAGGTTTTCGATTTCCTCTTCACCCTTTTTTCTCTAACGTTAGCCTCTATTTTAATATTCCACTTAATCAGTTTGTCCCTCAATCCTTTTCTATCCTTATGGGTTTTGTCGGGGTATCTAAACTGTTAGATTTTCCTTTATCTCCTCATCTTTTTCATCACTTCTTTGTTCCTCGTCGAGTAGATGTTGGTGTTTTCAAATTCCAATCTCGTCCCAAGGCCATTTTGTTCAACTGAATTCCTCCTCAGAGGGAATGGTATCACAAATTTTTCTATATGTGTCTCCCTTCTCCTCCTCCGTTTCCCATTCAATGGATATATGATCTACCTCCGCTTCCTAGCACCCATAATCTTCTTAATGATTCCTCTGTTGCCTTTGCCTTATCTAAACTGAGGGGAGCAAAATTCAGTTTACCGCGTCTAATTGTGGAGGGTTTGATGTTTCCTTTTGGGATAAGCAATATTGACACCCCTTTGGATGGATCTTTTGGTATGTATAAACATTTCATTCCACATTTACTGATTAGTATATCTCTTTTATAATGGTGTTTAATTCCTGTGTTTCAGTTGATGTTCTTCTTCTAGCTTTTATGTACAAGAATCCTGCTATGACTATGTCCTTTGTCAATAATCTTGGAGAAGAATGGTTGTGAGCTCGCCGGGCTAATCCTAATTCCTCTACCCTGGGTTTGCTATCTGAAGAAGAACAACGGGCAGAGGCTATCGCGGCCATGGAAGAGGAAGAAGAAGAGCCTTTTGTTGCCTTAGTCAAAAAGCCAAAGCTTACTGAGGATGCCTCCTTTAGCGATTTCTTTGGTACTTTTGTGCAAGCTCCTCTTGTCCCGGCGCCCATTTCTCTCGAGAGAGGTAAGGCACCGATAACTCCTACCCATATTATCTCTAATCCTTCTCTTAGGATGATGAGACCCGGTCTGCTCATCCCCTCTTCTTATGCTATTATTTCAGCTCCTTCTACTTCTGCTTCTGAGATGGCCATTATCCCTTTTATGTCTTCTGCACCTCTCGCATTGGCCTTGCCTCCTTTGGCTTCTGGGCCCCGGGCAAAACGGACACCCTGCCGGAGATCTACTCCAAGTGCCAGGCCCTCATCTATTCGCGTTTCCATGACTGAATCAGCCTCCCCTGCATTGCCACCTTCTATTCCATCTAGTTCTTCTTCTGCTTCTTTTGTTTCTACTATTTCTTTTCCTTCCATTGCATCTTCTTCTTCCCTACCTCCTTCTTCCTCCATTCCCCGACCTTTATTTAAATAGGCTATGGGTCTACCCTCTCAATTGGGACAATCCTCTGATCCACCTAGCTATGGTTCTTTACAACTGCAAGGCCTATTGGCCGAATCTTGGCTACAGGGCCAGGAACAACTAAGGGGCCTTAGTCTTCCACATCGAGCCGACCGCCATAGTCGTCAGGCAGTAGCTGTAAGTATTTCTGGTTATATGTTGTCAACTTTGTATCCTTATCTTTAACTGTATCATCATTTTGTTTAGTTCCTTGCCTCGAGTCTACACATCGACCAGCTACTTATGACTAGGGACCAGGAGAACAATAAGTTAAAAGCTCAACTAGAGACATTGAAAGCTACTTTACCTTCTTCTAATAACGACCTGGCTCAGTTGCAAGAGAAAGTGGCCTTGCAGGATCAACAATTGGGGGCCTTGAGACAGGAATTGGAGGAGTCACAGCAATTATTGAAAGACAAAGAGCTTGCAAGGAGAACTTTGGAGTTACAGGTGGATCGATTACATTCTGGTCTCCTACTGGAGATTGCTTTAAAGGAGAAAGCTCTCTTAGATGCTTCTCATAAAAGTCATATTTTAGATAAAGTAGAGAAGCTTCATAATGCCTGTCTTTCTAAACAATCTCAAGACCTGGCTTCTCATGATTTCGCTATCCTACAGGAACAAGATCAAAGAAAGGCTCAAGATGTTGAGTTGTCACTGCTCCAGAAGGAATTGGAACAACTCAAATTGGAAAAGGATGCTTTAAAAGAGCAAAACACTAAATTGCAAGCCGATTTTAAAAGTTATAAGGAACAAGAGAAGAGTCGATGGGAAGAGTGGCGTCTGGCTTATCTAAAGTCTCCGGCGTTTGCTCAAGAATTTGTCCGTCGAATAGTAGGTGCTCTAAATCATTCTGTGTCAGGAGTTCTTCGACAATTAAGAGAGGGTGGTTATCTACCCCAGGAACCTCCCCCTTCTTTCATAAGTCATCGCAGACTTAACGAAGAACTACCCGTAGATTTAAAAAGTCCTTTTAATTAATCATGTCTATGTATCTAAAAAGATTGTCCATAAAAAGACTTGTAATGGAAAAACTGGTAATGAAAAGAACTGTAACCAAAACTTGGTAATTAAGTGATTGCGATGTATAGGAAATTTTTAATACTTACTTGTTTCTCTATTGTGCTGGTTTGAGAATGCCTCTTTTAAAATGCTTCCGAGCATTGAGTATAAGTTTTATTCGAGAATTCCTTGCTTATCTCTTGAAGTTAAACCTTGTCTTAATGAATCCTTTTGCAGATAATATCTAGCGTGCTCCATATTTCAAAAGAATGAGTAATCCTGAATGATTTTAGATAAGAATTTGTATAAGACTCCTGAGTTCCGATTTGAGTATAATATTCCAAGTGATTTCAAATAAAGATTTCCATGTAAATGGGCCTCCAGATAGAAAATGTGCCATATGCATAGAATCCCCCTTGAACCCTAACTTCTGATCCAGTAAAATGTCAACCGATTTTGTGAACAAATCCATATAACTTTGTATTTCTCTTGCCAATATAATCCCGGTTGATTAGGCTTTGAAGTCTCCGGTTCCTCCTGCGAAGACCCGACCGAGTTACTTCATGAGATTTCCCGATCGACTATGTTCTGTGATGGTTTAAAGTCTCTGGTTCCTCCCATGAAGACCCGTCCGAGTTACTTCATGCGATTTCCCGATCGACTATGTTCTGTGATGGTTTAAAAGTCTCCGGTTCCTCCCATGAAGACCCGTCCGAGTTACTTCATGAGATTTCCCGATCGACTACGTTGATGGTTTAGAGTCTCCGGTTCTTCCCATGAAGACCCGTCCGAGTTACTTTATGAGATTTCCCGATCGACTATGTTCTGTGATGGTTTAGAGTCTCCGGTTCTTCCCATGAAGACCCGTCCGAATTACTTCATGAGATTTCCCGATCGACTATGTTCTGTGATGGTTTTGAGTCTCCGGTTCCTCCCATGAAGACCCGTCCGAGTTACTTCATGAGATTTCTCAATCGACTACGTTGATGGTTTAGAGTCTCCGGTTCTTCCCATGAAGACCCGTCCGAGTTACTTCATGAGATTTCTCGATCGACTATGTTCTGTGATGGTTTAGAGTCTCCGGTTCTTCCCATGAAGACCCATCCGAGTTACTTCATGAGATTTCTCGATCGACTATGTTCTGTGATGGTTTTGAGTCTCCGGTTCCTCCCATCAAGACTTGTCCGAGTTACTTCATGAGATTTCCCGATCGACTATCTTCTGTGATGGTTTAAAGTCTCCGGTTCCTCTCATGAAGACCCGTCCGAGTTACTTCATAAGATTTCTCGATCGACTATGTTCTGTGATGGTTTAGAGTCTTCGGTTCCTCCCATGAAGACCCGTCCGAGTTACTTCATAAGATTTCTCAATCGACTATGTTCTTATACCAATTTATGATGCTTGTACTGACCTTGTGATGGTTCTAAAATTTCTGGATTTTTCTTAGAGGAGCTGAATAGGTCTTTAGGATTTCCCACTGTTGATTGCTCGAAAAGAGATTATAAAAGTTCTGCCAATACTTGTCAATCTGTATGAACCACATTTATTTTCGTGGCGGTATTTGCCTTGCATTGCATTTTTTGAAAGAAATGGAGTACATGAACTGTAAGAATACTTGTCTTCTTCTCATCGGGAACTTACTTCAGATAATTATGATTTGTTCCTTCTGACATATTCTTAAGTAGCATGATCTTGTTAAGTCCGGTAAGGTTGTAAATGATTTGCACTCCAGGGACGTTCCAGAATTCTTCCTTCAGTATCTTGGAGATAATATGAACCTGATGCGAGCTTTTCCACCACTTTGTAGGGTCCTCCCCATTGTGGTGCCAAATTACTGACATCCCCGACAGGTTTAATACGCTTCCATACTAAATCTTCTACATGGAAAAATCTGGGGATGACCCTTTTATTGTAATTTTGTCTCATTCGTTGTCGGTATGATACGAGACGAGCAACAGCTTTGTCTCTAATTTCCTCTATCAAGTCCAGCTCCATGAGTCGTCAACCCTCATTGTCTGCATCATATAATTGCCTTCTGTCAGATTCTATTCCCACCTCAATGGTGCTTCCCCCCCATAAACTAATTGAAAGGGAGTGATTCATGTAGCTTCTCGAGGTGTAGTACGATATGCCCAAAGAACGCTGGGTAATTCATCTACCCAGCTACCTCCGACATGATCCAATTTGGTTTTTAAACCCCTTATAATTTCTCTATTGGTTACTTCCGTTTGACCATTACTTTGCGGATAACCACAGAGGTAAAGGCCTGAGTAATACAGTAACTTTTGCACCAAGCTAAAATTCTATCTCCTTGAAATTGTCTTCCAATATCAGAGACTAATTTATGAGGAATGTCAAATCTGCATATGATATTTTTCCACAGAAATTTAATAACTGCATCTTCAGTAATCCAGGCAAGTGGTTCTGCTTCTACCCATTTGGAAAAATAATCCACTGCTACCAATAAAAACCTTCTTTGTGCAGTTGCCATAGGAAATGGGCCTACTATGTCCATGCCCCATTGATCGAAGGGACATGAGACTATAGAGGTTTTCAACAACTGTGTGGGATGATGCGAAATATTTTGATGTTTTTGGCAAGACATACAAGTTCTTACCAACTTGTTGGCATCTTCATGTAGAGTAGGCCAGAAATACCCTGCTAATAAGATTTTACGGGCCAAGGATCTCCCTCCTATATGACTACCACATGAGCCTTGATGCACTTCCTGTAGAAAAAATTGTATATCTTCTGTGCCGATACATTTGAGCAGAGGTCTAGAAAAAGCTCTTTTATATAACTGTTCTCCTACCATAGCATACTGAGCAGCTCTCTTCTTAAATACCCTTGCTTGTTCTGTATTACTCGGAAGAGTACCTTGCTGTAGATACAATATAATTTGAGCTCTCCAGTCGCCTTGAATTTCTGCGTCAGCTTGTCTTTCGATACAAGATATTAACACAGTTTGTTCTACTGGCCGATCTAGACTCCATGACACTATAGGAGAGGCCAGTTTGGCTAATTCATCTGCTACCTGATTCTCAGCTCGAGGAACTTTTTGTATATTTACTTCTTTAAACTGGGACTTCAACTTATCGAATGCCTCAGCATATAGCTTGAACCTGTCATTATTAATTTCAAAATTACCTGATAGTTGTTGGGCTGCTAATTGAGAATCAGAATATATAAGTACACGATCTGCCCCTATATGTCGAGCGGCTTGTAATCCAGCTATCAAAGCTTCATATTCTGCTTCATTGTTAGTAGCTTTGTAATTCAATCTGATAGAGAGTTGAAGTCTTTCTTCTCTTGGAGATATAAGAAGAATACCAATTCCACTGCCCTGTCTAGTTGAGGAGTCATCTACATAAACTTTCCAGATGTTTTCTTCCTCAGGGCCTTGAACTTCTATAATGAAATCTGCTAGAGTTTGTGCCTTGATGGCTGAGCGAGGTTGATATTGTATGTCATATTCACCAAGTTCAGTGGTCCATTTGATCAGCCGATTTGATGCCTCTGGGTTGAGTAACACCCGTCTGAGAGTACTGTTGGTTAATACAATAATTTCATGTGCTAAGAAATATGGGCGCAACCTCTGAGCGGTCAATACTAGTGCATAAGCCAATTTTTCTAGTGTAGTATATCTACACTCAGCTCCTTTTAATAAATGGCTAGAGAAATATACAAGTTGTTGTTCTTTTCCTTCTTATCTAACTAACACAGAGCCTACAGCGTTTTCATTAGCCGACAAATATACCCAGAGGGTCTCTCCTACTATAGGCTTAGCTAATATAGGAAGAGTAGACAAATAATCTTTTAACTCTTGGAAAGCCTTATCACATTCCTCGTTCCATTGAAATTTGTTTGTCTTCCTGAGTATTTTAAAGAAATGGAAACTACGATCGACCGACCTGGAAATGAACCTAGACAAGGTTGTAATCCAGCCAGTCAGTCTTTGAGCTTCTCTCATGTTGCGCGGAGGCTCCATGTTCTGAAGTGCCTTGACTTTGCTCGGGTTGGCCTCTATTCCTCGCTCGGACACCATATACCCCAGGAATTTTCCCCCTTTTGCGCCGAATAAATATTTGCTCGGATTTAACTTGAGCTCATATTGTCTCAATGTCTTGCAAATATCCTCTACGTCCCTGCACAGATCAGCAGCTTGAAGAGACTTAATTAAGAGATCATCAACATATACTTCCATATTTCTACCAATCTACTTCTGGAAGACCTTATTCATAAGCCTTTGATTAGTTGCTCCTGCATTTTTTAGTCCGAAGGGCATAACATTATAACAATAAGTACCTTCAGATGTTATAAAACTAACCTTTTCTTGATCTTCTTTAGCTAAGAGAACCTGATTATAGCCTTGATAAGTGTCTAGCATAGAGATGTACTCGCATCCAGCAGTGGAGTCTACCAATTGATCGATCCTAGGTAATGGATAATAATCTTTTGGGCAAGCCTTGTTGAGATCCCGGAAATCAATGCACACTCGTCATTTGTTTCCTGGCTTAGAGACTAACACCACATTAGCTAACCAGCTAGGAAATTGTACTTCCCTGATGTAACCAGCCTCCATAAGTTTAGTTATCTCTTCTTTGATGATTTGGTTCTGTTCTGCACTAAAATTTCTCTTTCTTTGCATGACCGGGCGAGCATCTGGGAAGACATGTAAGGAATGCTCCATGACAGCAGGAGAAACGCCCGAGACTTCTTTGGGCGTCCAGGAAAATACATCATTATTCCTCTTCAGGCATTGTACTAGTTCGGTTTTCAGAGTGGGATCAAGATCAGCCACAATATATGTAGTAGCTTCAGGCCGACCAGTCTGGATCTAAACTTCTTCCTTTTCTTCATAAACCAGAGCAGGCTGCTTCTCCTGAATGGCATTAACTTCCATTCTTTGAATCTTTCGGGCAGTGTTAGCTTCGGCCCGAACTATTTCTACATAACATTTTTGGGCTATCTTCTGATCACCTCGCACCTCCCCAACTTGGTCATCAACAGGAAATTTAATTTTCTGACAAAAAGTAGAAACGACCGCCCTAAACTCGTTCAAGGCAGGTCGACCCAATATCACATTATAAGAGGATGGGGCGTCTACCACCATGAAATAAGATCTCCTTGTTCTCATCAGAGGCTCCTCTCCTAGAGATATGGCCAACTTTATTTGTCCCAGCGGTTGTACTTCATTGCTCGTGAATCCATATAGAGGAGTGACCATCTGTTGAAGTTCACTCGGGTCAATCTGTAGTTGATCGAAAGCCTTCTTGAATATAATATTGACAGAACTGCCCGTGTCTATCAAGGTACGCGAAATAGCGTAGTTAGCTATCACTGCTTTAATGATCAGGGCATCATCATGGGGTATTTCTACTCCCTCAAGATCTGTAGGTCCAAAACTTATTTCGGGTCCAGCTGCTCGTTCCATGCTACACCCCACGGCATGAATTTCTAGTCTTTGGGCATGTGCTTTCCTGGCCCTATTAGAATCCCCATCAGTGGGCTCGCCTGTAATCATATTGATATTACCCCGAACGACATTACTCCTGTTTTCTTCTTGTCGAGTTGTCATGGCTTCAGAAGGAGCCTTTTCCGACACTTGACTTGTACTGGCCGGGGTGGGCAATGCATCCTGCCGAGGCTCGACCGGGCGATATTCTAACTTGAGCAGACTTTGTTGTCTAAGGTACTACTGTCGATAATAATTTTACCTCTGATAACGCTCCCTATTAGCCCGTTTATTTCTTAAAACAAAGAAGTCTTCAATATGATGACTGTTAGTTTTATGATAAGTGCACCATCTTCTTGGTGCCTCTGGCTGTATCTCCACGTGTTGTACTGCTTGTGGACGATATTCTGGTTGACGGTGAGGTGGATGAGTCGCTCTAGGCCCTCTTGGTGGAGGAACAGGGGCAGGAGCTTTCTCCTTAACCTGGATAGGAGAAGAAGTAACACTCTCCTTCCTACGGGCGGCTTGAGCTTCTTCCACGTTAATGAATTCAGTAGCACGCTCAATCAAGGAATCAAAATTAACAGGAGGATTTCTCACTAAATCTTTAAAGAAATCATTATCATTTAAACCTTGAGAAAAAGCGCTCACTAAGATTTCTGTGGTAGCATTAGGTACATCGATAGCTACCTGATTGAACCTTTTGATGTAGGCTCGGATGGACTCTTTGGATGCCTGCTTAATTGAAAATAGACTCCAAGGAGTCTTATGATATCTCTTGTTACTAGAAAAATGGTGCATAAAAACTTTCTTGAAGTCTTTGAATTTTCGGATAGACTTCTCTGGCAGTCTCTTGAACCAGCGTTGTGCAGCTCCTCCGAGAGTAGTAAGAAACATTCAACATTTCACCCCATCAGAAAATTATTGTAATAATGCTACATTCTCAAATTTCAATAGATGATCTTCTGGATCTGTTGTTCTAGTGTACTCGCCGATTTGAAGATTTTGATACCGCTTAGGAAGCGGATCATCCAATACACTCTGAGAGAATGGAAAGATGACTTTTTCTGGCGAGCTATCACTAGTTATCATTTTGATCTTACGCTTTTCTCTGTCTGGTGCTTCACCAGAGGATTCCTGAAACACAGGCCTCCGACCCCCTTGCTCCATGGGAGTGCGAAGAAAGGCTCGTGGACGTCTTGTCGGAGAAATGGCCACTGGGGGAAAATACGCATGTTCCTCCTCCTCCGGTTCTTTTCCTTTCCGATGCTCAGTAGTTGAAATCGCTGGATTATGAGCTGTTGGTAGAGTAGCTCCAGTGTGAGCTTGAAGTTGTTGTTGTTGTTGTTGCAAGGCTTTTTGTACATGAGAATTGATGAGGAAATCCAGATCCTCACGACTAATGGTAAGTAGGTTTGATTTTCCGGCCTCTTCCATCTTGTAGTCTCAGATTCAGGTCAAGTTCCCACAGACGGCGCCAAATTTGATCCTGTCTAAGGAGCTGGACAAGACGGAGATCCGGGAGAAAAAAGCCCACTGCTGATGGAGAATAATGCCTAGAGAATGCCGATCCGAGAAACCCAAAGTGGATCCAAGAAGATGAAGCCCCAGAATGTCCTCTCGATGCAAGATACTAATAGCGATGAAGAGATCCAGTCGAAGAACACCAGCTTCGGAACTTCCAAGGCTTCCTGCGCACAAGAGACCAACCAACACTACCGTCAGTGACCTAAGACCGGGGTGGAAATCCTTGGCTAGGCCCTCCGACGCTCAAGTTAGTGATCTCTCTTGGTGTGGAAGAAGGAGGAAGAAGATGAACAGTGGTTAAAAATTAGGGTTATGAATGTGCGCAATGATGTGAACTTACCTAGCCAACGGAGAGGATTCCCCTTTTTATACCACTTCATATAACCTCCGTAGTCATGAAGTGGACCCCGGTTTGTTAGCGTTTGTTATGAGATGACGTAAGTTGTGTACTTATGGTAAATGACTTTTAAAGAATCTTCTTTGTACCCCAAATGTACCTTCTTTGTCGTCTAGTACCTGTAAAACAGTCTGAAAATATATTTCCCGTCAAAATATATATAACACCTGTTATACAATCATATACTGCAATCATTAACCATTTTATTTAAAATATTACTTCTCTTCTGTATCACAAGTTCTTTTAAAGTATTTCTATCTTTCCTACTCACGCCTATTGTTTTACTATATATATAACTTTGTTCCTTGTATTGATCGGGGCTGAGCTTAATTAAATTTGATCAATTATTATTACTTCTTATGAGGCTTAGTGCTCGTTCGTGCTACTCTAGGTTTATTATCCTAACTGGCACCGGATTATATCTTATTAAGTATGTATCTTATCAAGGTATTATTCAGCCTGATCGATGTTTGGCTCTCCTTTTTAAAGGTATGTCTCGACCGATATTGGTCTGCCTCCTTTGAGGTATATCCCGGCCGATATTAGCCTACCTCCTTTGAGGTATATGCTGATCGATATGGGTCTGCTTCCTTAGAGGCATATCCCGACCGGTATTGGCCTACTTACTTGGAAGTATACCTGGCCGATATTGGTCTACCTCCTTAGAGGTATATCTCGGTCGACACTGATATAATCACTCGGAAGTATATCCCGGCTGATATTGGCCTACCTCCTTAGAGGTATATCTCGATTGGCACTGATCTAATCACTCGGAAGTATATCCCGGCCGATATTGGCCTACCTCCTTAGAGGTATATCTCAGTTGACACTGATCTAATCACTCGGAAGTATATCCCGGCCGATATTGGCCTACCTCCTTAGAGGTATATCTTGGTTGACACTGATCTAATCACTTGGAAGTATATCCCGGCCGGTATTGGCCTACCTCCATGGAGGCATATCGCGGCCGATATTGGTCTACCTTCTCTGAACTATAGCCCGGTCGATATTGACTTACCTCCTTTGAGGTATATGTAGATCGATATGGGTCTACCTCTTTGGAGGTATAGCCCAGCCGATATTGGCCTTCCTCCTTAAAGGCATATCCCGGCCGATATTGGCCTTCCTTCTTGAAGGCATATCTCGGCCGATATCGGTCTGTCTTCCCCGTTTGGTTATCTTCTTTCCCTTCCTTATCGGGGACCCCGGAAACTTAACCCATATCAATTAACATCTAGAGTGGGTTGACCATGATCCATATCGTTAGCTTGTTGCTCTCTTTCTTTGACTCCATCATTCCCCCTTTCCCCAAAAGGATTCGTCCTCAAATCTTGATCACCTACTTTAAAGGGAGAAAGATCAGAAACATTAAATGTAGCACTCACATTATACTCACCAGGTAAGTCAAGCTTGTATGCATTATCATTGATTCTAGGAATGACTCGAAATGGACCATCTCCTCGTGGATGCAACTTAGTACGACGTTTAATAGGGAATCTTTCCTTCCTCATATGAACTCAAACCCAATCTCCGGGTTTAAAGATCACTTTCTTTCATCCCCTGTTGGCTTGCGTAGCATATTGTTCAGTTCTCTTTTCAATTTACAATCAAACTTTTTCATGTAGTTGCCTCGCAAACTCATCTTTTCTGGTACCATCTAAACTGGCACGCTCAGAGACAGGCAAATTAAGTGACAAATCTAAAGGAGTTAAAGGGTTGAACCCATATACCACTTCAAAAGGTGAAAAATTAGTAGTAGAATGCATAGATCTATTATAAGCAAATTCAACATGTTATAAACAATCTTCCTAACCTTTTAAATTCTTTTGAATGATAGCTCTCAATAAAGTAAATAAAGTTCGATTTACTACCTCAGTTTGTCCATCTGTTTGTGGATGACAAGTTGTAGAAAATAAAAGTTTTGTTCCCAATTTTCCCCATAGTGTCTTCCAAAAGTAGTTTAGGAACTTTGTATCACGATCTGAAACTATGCTCCTCGGTACTCCATGAAGTCAGACAATCTCCGTAAAAAATAGATCCGCAATATGGTTAGCATCATCTGTTTTCTTACAAGGAATAAAATGAGTCATTTTAGAAAATCTGTCCACGACGATAAAAATGGAATCCATACCTCGTTTAGACCTTGGTAGTCCTACAACAAAGTCCATGGAAATATCAACCTAAGGTTCACTAGGAATTGGTAAAGGTGTATACAATCCATGAGGTAAAGATCTAGATTTTGCTTGCCTACATGTAATACACTTCTCACAAAACTTGACTACATCTCATTTCATGTGTGGCCAAAAGAAATGCTCTACCAACACTTCTAGAGTTTTTCTTACTCCAAAATGTCCCATTAGTCCCCCACCATGAGCTTCTTGGATTAATAATTTCCTTAATGAACAATTAGGGGCACACAACCTATTCACTCTTCAAAGAAATCCCTCATGCCTATAAACTTCCCAAATGCAGCATGCTCATAAACATCAAACATATTTCCAAAGTCAGGATCATTAGAATATAGATCTTTAATGTATTCAAATCCTAATAATTTAGTGTTCAAAGTAGAGATCAAGGTATACCTTCGAGACAAAGCATCTGCAACAATATTTTCCATACCTTGTTTATATTTGATCACATAAGGGAATGATTCAATAAACTCCACCCATTTTGCATGACATCTATTCAACTTACTTTGGCTCTTCAAATGCTTCAACGATTATGGTCAGTGTGAATGACAAACTCTTTGGGCCACAAGTAATTCCGCCAAATCTCAAAAGCCCTCACTAATGCATACATCTCCTTGTCATAAGTTGGATAGTTCAAAGCTGCTCCACTGAGTTTCTCACTAAAATAAGCAAGAGGTCGACCTTCTTGTATTAGCACAGCTCCAATACATATTCCTAATGCATCATACTCAATTTCGAAAGTTTTAGCAAAGTTAGGTAATGCAAGTAATGGTGTAGAACTTAGCTTCTCCTTGAGTAAGATGAAAGCTAAAACTTGTTCACTATCCCAATGAAATCCAACATTCTTTTTAACAACTTCAGTTAAGGGTGCAGCTATAGAACTAAATTTTTTAACAAATCTCCTATAGAAACTTGCTAATCCGTGAAAGCTACGTACCTCAATTATCATTTTTGGTGTTGGCCACTCATGAATTGCCTTAACCTTTTCTTCATCAACTGCTATTCCCTTAGCACTAACAATATAACCAAGAAACTCTATTTGACTAGTGCAAAAAGAATATTTTTGAAGGTTAACATACAATTTTTCGTTTTGTAAAACAAGTAGAACTTTTTGTAAATGATCGACATGCTCATCTAGATTCTTACTATAAATCAAGATGTCATCAAAATATACTACAACAAAGTTCCCAATATAAGAACGTAAAATATAGTTTATTAATCTCATGAAAGTACTAGGTGCATTAGTTAGCCTAAATGGCATGACTAATGTTGGGTATTTCGGGCCGCGAAAACCGCTTTTTCGCGTCGCGAAAACCCCGAAAAGCGCCTAGCCAACGGATCCGTTCAAAGAAAAAGTTTGAAAACATACGAGTACGAGTTTCTACCTAGATCTACACTTAGATCTACAAGCGAAAAAGGTTATACCTTTAAAGCGAAGCCCTTCGTGTTCCCGCTCGTCCAAATGGTGCTGGATCTCGAAGTTATCAACGTAGACAACTCTCTATATGTATCCACACGAACACGTAGATGGAAAATCACACAAAAGATGTGCTAGCACCTTTTGATGATTCGGCCAAGTTGAGGAGGAGAGGGAGAGGGAGAGCTAGAGGAAGGAGATGAAGTGAATTGCCTTGAATGAGAAAATGAATTCTCATTCACAACAAAAGTGGCCGACCACTTTCCCAAAGTGTAACCCCCATTTTTGCATTAAGTGTGGCCATTAAGAGATTTGTAACCTCCATGAGGTGGCACACACATGTGCTAAACATGATGATGTGGCACCTCATCATTGGCCACTTAATGCCAACTCACCAATGAGGTGGCATAAAGTCAAGTCAAACTTGACTCTTCATCTTCCTCTCAAGTCAAGTCAAACTTGACTTAATCTCTCTCATGTTTGATCTAATCCAACCATTTAATTCAAGCCAATTTAATATAATAAATCTAATTCATTTAATTAAATTGATTCAATGAGTCATAATCTAAATTAGACTCATTGAACACATGAATCAACTTGAGTCCAACTCAATTAGCCCAATTAGGATTACTCTTAATCCAATTTGATTCATCAAATGAATCTAATCCTCTTGGTTCATCATATGAACCTAATCTCCATCTAATTATCCTTAGTGTGTGACCCTATAGGTTCTTGTAACGTTGGCAATGCTCCTAAACCCATTTAGGAGCATAAGTAATGAGCGGTATCTAGCAACACATCATTACTACCCAAGTTACAAGAATGTTGAGATCCAACATCACCTTGTGACTACTAATTGTGACTCCTCACAATATATGACAAGTGTCCTTCTATCCTAGATATCTAGAATGATCAATGTAAGGCATAGACCGTGTCATCCTCTGATCAATCTAAATCCTAAACTCCAAGTGGACTCACTAAATCAAATGAGCTCAATATCTCATATTGACTCATTTGGGCATGGTCATGCACTTTGTGGTCTCACTCTATCAAGAATATCGATGTCTCTCCCGTCATATAGGGGGATAGATCTCATCTACATCACTCACATCCCTCCGCATAATTTGTTACATACCCAGTAATCGCCTTTATAGTCCACCCAGTTACGGGTGACGTTTGACGAAACCAAAGTATATAACTCCTTATGTAGGGATCCATGGTGACTTCAGGTCTAAGGACTAGTAGTCATACTAATAGCCACATGAGAAAGTATATGACACTCATATAACGATCCATGATACTTTCTCATGTCGGGTCATTCAGTATATATTCTCTAATGTATACCCATGTGTCAACTTGATATCTCTATATCCATGACTTGTGAGATCAAGTCATCGAGTTGACCTACATGCTAGTCTTATTGTATTAACATTGTCCCTGAATGTTAATACTCGACTATGAATGATTAAGAGTAGTGTTCCCTATATCATCTCACTATCGGTTCAACTAACCGATTGATATAGGTGAGAACCTTCTACTCAAGGACGCTATTATACTTAGTTTATTTGGTACCAATACAAGTAAGTATAATAACCAAAATAAATGCCTTTTATTTATATAGAATATGATACAACAAGTCCATAATACAATCATCAAATGATTGGCTCTAGGGCTCTAGCTAACAATCTCCATCACAGTACATATGGGCTATAGGAGCCCCGTCTGACATCTTGCACTGAAATAGTGCCCTTGAGATCTCAAATCTCTCATGCCTCGCTTGACCTTGATACAGTTGACGAAGATGTTCAACCATATCGTAAGTGCCCATTAACTCGTGTTGCTTCTGAAGCTCAGAGTTTATGGTCGCGAGCATTAGACAAGACACATCTAATGCGGCATCTTGATGCTTCTTGAAAGCATCTCGGTCAGCTCGCGGGGCAGTGGCAGGAGGAGCCTCCGGAATGGGCTGCTCCAGAACGTACAGTTTACGTTCTTGGGGTAGAACTATTTTCAAGTTCTTGTACCAGTTCAGGAAATTTGCTCCGTTGAGCTTGTCCTTCTCAAGAACAGATCGCAGCGAGAAAGTGTTCGTATTTGACGTCATGGTTATCTACAACAGAAAAATGCAGAAAATAAATATCATATTCTTTTAATCATTTAATTAGGCCTTTAACTAAATGATGCTCCCACTGAATTCTATAATTCATGTGGGACAAGATCCACATCATACTAACCCTTGAGTTAGCTTTGGCTAATATGCCCAAGACTTAGTATGATCGGTAGGTAACTAATTACCAATTACATCTCTATGCAACTCTTGTTTATAGTATCAAAATCCGTATTTATATTAAAACTCGAGTTAGCTTTGGCTAATACGCCCAAGAGTTAATATAAATGTGATTTTGATCTATCTACCAACCATTGGATAATGCCTATAGTTAAACTCGATCCAATTGAGTTAACTAGTTACTCAATCTAATTGAGTTGTACTCACCCATGCGTTAATAGGTGGGACCAAGATTGTCCCTCCGTACCCTACCAAGATAGTATGCGTTGCTCTGCTTTGGCAGATTCAACAACAACATGCGATCGAGGTAGTGGTAGGTATCACGGCATGGTAGGCATTACGAGTTGACGCGATTTAGATCTAATCTAAACGATGATGCGTATCATATACTCGATAGATCTAATCTAATCGTGGGGTGCATCATGTGTACGATTTAGATATAATCTTAATCGTTAGGCACTAATTAATTACTTAATTAAACATGCATCACATACACAAGTAATTAACTAAATTTTGTCATTATGTCATGGCCCTACTACGATCTTCTCAAGCCAATGAGAAGATCGGATGGCCAACCTAAGGTCAACAACTTCTCAAGCGCCTTCCTTTTGACCACCTTGTGTTGCTCGCGCCTTCCTCGTAACTCTGTCTTGAGTGGACCTTCCACCGCTTCAAAATTTACATTACAATTTTGAAACTCGAGTTACATTTGAGTCTAAATCTAATTTACAACCAGAATATAAATAGGGAGGCACGAAGCGCAGGTCGCGTATCAAATACAGCACACACAAATACATGACGGCACGCAAGCCGTATTATAAATTACAACACAAATCCAATCATATTGGGTCTTTTTGGGCCATGACTATCACAAAAATAATATATAATTCAAAATTATATATTTTCATAATTTTCTATCATTTTTACAATTTTATTAGTAAATTTTTCCCGGCGGTCCCGATTAGCGATTACGGGCGCAATCGCGGAGCAAATCCCCTTGCGGGGTTAGGGGTAGTACCCCTACCCGCGATCGAACCATCGCGAGCTGCTCCAAAGCGATCCTACAGAGCCTTAGCCCGCTGTCCCAAAAGGTTTTGGGTCGAAACATTGCCGTAACGGAAAAAACTTCTCGGTAGTCGAAGCCTACAAGTGTCTAAACACTTGTGCTTCGCTTCTACGAGAAAAATACCCTTTAAAACTATAAAAATCATGAAATTACAGAAATTCACAGAATGTTTATTTTTCATAAAAACCAAAATAAACTCGTATTCGTCTTCGCACGTGGCTCTGATACCACTGTTGGGTATTTCGGGCCGCGAAAACCGCTTTTTCGCGTCGCGGAAACCCTGAAAAGCCCCTAGCCAACGGATCCGTGCAAATAAAAAGTTTGAAAACATACGAGTATGAGTTTCTACCTAGATCTACACTTAGATCTACAAGGGAAAAAGGTTATACCTTTGAAGCGAAGCCCTTCGCGTTCCCGCTCGTCCAAATTGTGTCGGATCTCGAAGTTGTCAACGTAGACAACTCTCTATATGTATCCACACGAACACGTAGATGGAAAATCACACAAAAGATGTGCTAGCACCTTTTGATGATTCGGCCAAGTTGAGGAGGAGAGGGAGAGGGAGAGCTAGAGGAAGGAGATGAAGTGAATTGCCTTGAATGAGAAAATGAATTCTCATTCACAACAAAAGTGGCCGGCCACTTTCCCAAAGTGTAACCCCCATTTTTGCATTAAGTGTGGCCATTAAGAGATTTGTAACCTCCATGAGGTGGCACACACATGTGCTAAACATGATGATGTGGCACCTCATCATTGGCCACTTAATGCCAACTCACCAATGAGGTGGCATAAAGTCAAGTCAAACTTGACTCTTCATCTTCCTCTCAAGTCAAGTCAAACTTGACTTAATCTCTCTCATGGTTGATCTAATCCAACCATTTAATTCAAGCTAATTTAATATAATAAATCTAATTCATTTAATTAAATTGATTCAATGAGTCATAATCTAAATTAGACTCATTGAACACATGAATCAACTTGAGTCCAACTCAATTAGCCCAATTAGGATTACTCTTAATCCAATTTGATTCATCAAATGAATCTAATCCTCTTGGTTCATCATATGAACCTAATCTCCATCTAATTGTCCTTAGTGTGTGACCCTATAGGTTCTTGTAATGTTGGAAATGCCCTAAACCCATTTAGGAGCATAAATAATGAGCGGTATCTAGCAACACATCATTACTACCCAAGTTACAAGAATGTTGAGATCCAACATCACCTTGTGACTACTAATTGTGACTTCTCACAATATATGACAAGTATCCTTCTATCCTAGACATCTATAATGATCAATGTGAGGCATTGACCGTGTCATCCTCTGATCAATCTAAATCCTGAACTCCAAGTAGACTCACTAAATCAAATGAGCTCAATATCCCATATTGACTCACTTGGGCATGGTCATGCACTTCGTGGTCTCACTCTATCAAGAATACCGATGTCTCTCCCGTCATATAGGAGGGATAGATCCCATCTACATCACTCACATCCCTCCGCATAATTTGTTACATACCCAGTAATCGCCTTTATAGTCCACCCAGTTACGGGTGACGTTTGACGAAACCAAAGTACATAACTCCTTATGTAGGGATCCATGGTGACTTCAGATCTAAGGACTAGTAGTCATACTAATAGCCACATGAGAAAGTATATGACACTCATATAACGATCCATGATATTTTCTCATGGCGGGTCATTCAGTATACATTCTCTAATGTATACCCATGTGTCAACTTGATATCTCTATATCCATGACTTGTGAGATTAAGTCATCGAGTTGACCTACATGCTAGTCTTATTGCATTAACATTGTCCCTGAATGTTAATACTCGACTATGAATGATTAAGAGTAGTGTTCCCTATATCATCTCATTATCGATTCAACTATCCGATAGATATAGGTGAGAACCTTCTACTCAAGGATGCTATTATACTTAGTTTATTTGACACCAATACAAGTAAGTATAATAACCAAAACAAATGCCTTTTATTTATATAGAATATGATACAACAAGTCCATAATACAATCATCAAATGATTGGCTCTAGGGCTCTAGCTAACAACTAACCATTCGTACAAACCATACCTAGTCTTAAAAGCAGTTTTCCATTCATCTCCCTCACGCATGCAAGAACCATATAGTTCATCTAGCATATCATCTAATCTAGGAATAGGATGACGATACTTTATCATAATTTTGTTGATAGCCCTGCAATCAACACACATTCTCCAAGTTCCATCCTTCTTAGGCACATGCAAAACAGGAACTGAACAAGGACTCAAACTTTCTCGGACATATCCTTTTCTCATCAACTCTTCAACTTGCTTTTGAAGCTCCTTCATCTCCATAGGATTGCTCCTATAGGCTGGTCGATTAGGAATGGCTGCTCCTGGGATGAAGTCAATTTGGTGCTCTATTCCCCTAAGTGGTGGTAATCCATCAGGAACTTCTTCAGGAAAGACATCATCAAATTCCTGCAAAAGAGATTTAACAACACTAGGCAAAGAAGGGTTAAGATTGTTAGTGTTGAAATAAGCCTCCTTGTACAAAAGTACAATCATCAGCTGTTGAGAATAAAAAGCTCTCTTAACCTCTCTTTCTTTTGCATAAAAGCTCCCTTTTTTACTCTCTTGCTCTATTTTTTTTGTTTCTTTTTCATTCTTTTTTTCACTACTCTTATCCTCACTTTTTCTTTTCTCACACTCCTTTTCTTTTTCATTTTTTTTTCTCTCACAATCTTTTCTTTTTTCACTCTCTTTTTTTATCCTCAATTGATCTTCATATACTTGCTTAGGAGTTAATGGTACAAGAGTTACAAGTTTACCATGCATCTTAAAAGAATATTTATTTGTGAAGTCATCGTGCATGACCCTCCTATCAAATTGCCATGGTCTACCTAAAAGCAAATGACTTGCATGCATTGGTACTACATCACAAAGAACATCATCATGATACCTACCAATGGATAATGAAATCATCACTTGCTTAGTGACCTTAACTTCCCCGCAATCATTCAACCATTGTAGTTTATAAGGTCTAGGATGTTTAGTGGTAGATAAGCACAATTTCTCAACCAAGATAGTACTAGCAACATTAGTGCAACTTCCCCCATCTATAATCATACTACATACCTTGTCTTTGATGTGGCAACGGGTATGAAATATGTTTTCTCGTTGTTCTTCATCTTCTTCCTTCACTTGCACATTTAGAGCACGCCTAGTGACAAGGGCTTCACCTTCGATGGGATACTCTTCTACATCACTTTACATCAATGGTGGAACGACATTATCATCTTCGGACTCACTCTCAATTTCAATATCACAATTTTCTTTGAAAAGCATAATTCTTTTGTTTGGACATTGTGAAGCAATATGTCCTCTTCCCAAACATTTAAAGCATTTAATATCTCTATTTCTTGAAGATTGGATAGGTTCTTTATCTTTGACCAATGGAGAACCAGCATCTTTATTCTTCAAAAACTTGGTCTTACTCTTTGATACCAATTTATCATCTCTTTTGTTCCAACTAGATTTCCAAGTGGATGAATTTTGACCATGCTTGATTGAACCCTTCCTTTTGGAGTTACCTTTCAACTTTCATGGACATATGCACCATATCTTCCAACTCCATATAATGTTGCAACTCCACTACATTTGCAATTTCTAAATTCAAACCTTGTAAAAAGGTTGTCATAGTTGCTTCTTGGTCCTCCTCCACATTGGCTCGAATTATGGCAATCTCCATCTCCTTGTGATATTCCTCTACAGTTTTGGATCCTTAGGTTAGATTTTGTAGTCGTTGGTACAAATATCGATAGTAATGTGATGGCACGAACCTCTTTCTCATAATAGATTTCATCTCTTCCCAAGTGCCAACGGGCCTCTCGTTATTTCTTCTCCTGCTTAGAATAATTTGATCACACCAAATAATAGCATAATCAATAAATTCAACAGTAGCTAGTTTTACCTTCTTCTCTTCAGAGTAGTTGTGACAATCAAACACTAATTCAACTTTCTTTTCCCACTCCAAATATACGTTTGGATCGCTTTTACCTTGAAATGAAGGAATCTTCATCTTGATATTTCCCAAGTTTCTATCAACATAATCATTCATTCTTTCTCTTCTCCCACCAATTCTAGCATGACCAGATCTGCCACTAGAAACTCTATCATCGATGTCCTCAGATACGCCATCATCATCATCATCATTGTTGTCATCACGGTTATATTGCCTTGAATTTCGTGTAGAAACTCTACCCACTTGGCTATTTTGCAATCCTAAAAATACAGCATCTTGTCTCTCTAATCTATCAAGGATTTGATTAAATCTGATTTCCATGCGTTCCAAGTGTTGTCTCAAGGCTCGTTGATCAAGTGTTTCTCTCGGTCTTGCTTCCTCTCCACTTGTTGCCATTAATGCAATCTGTTGGCACTCAATCACTCAACTCACTAATGTTAGCTCTTTAAAGAACTTAGAATTGTGGCAATTTCCCTATAAGCATTCGTTGACTAATTTAAACTCCCAAGGATATTAGGATAAAAGATAAGAATTGATATAAAAATACAAGTTGCAGAATTGAAAACTGATATTAAGGACAGAAAGGAAATTTGCCAGAATTAAATCTAGGCAAGACTTTAAAGAAATATACGGAATTGGAAAACGCAAGTATACTAGGCAAGACATTAAAAGAGATGAGGAGTATACTAGGCAAGACTTTAAAGAAAATACGAAATTGGAAAAATGCAAGTATACTAGGCAAGACTTTAAAGGAGATGTGGAGTATACTAGGCAAGACTTTAAAGAAAGATAAGGATTGGAAAACGCAAGTATACTAGGCAAGACTTTAAAAGAGATACCGAGTATACTAGGCAAGACTTTAAATAAAATACGGAATTGGAAAATGCAAGTATACTAGACAAGACTTTAAAGGAGATGCTGAGTATACTAGGCAAGACTTTAAAGAAAGATACGGAATTAGAAAACGCAAGTATACTAGGCAAGACTTTAAAGAGAAATGCATAATTGGAAAATGCAAGTATAGAAATAACAATTCTCTATACCCACTTTTTTTTCCTTTTCCTTTTTTTTTAATTTTCGGCCCTTTTTTTTTGTTGAAAATTTTTTTCTTCTTTTTTTTGAATTTCAACCTTTTTTTGCTGAAAATATTTTTTTTCCTTTTTTTTGAATTTCGGCCTCTTTTTTTTTGTTGAATATTTTTTTCCCTTTTTTTTTGAATTTCAGGCTTTTTTTTTTGCTGAAAATATTTTTCCTTTTTTTTTGAATTTCGGCTTCTTTTTTTTTTATAGCAACAAAACGACTAAAAGCTCACAAGACTGAGATGATAACGATAAGTAGATAATGTTGAACAAAATAAACAAAGATTCAAGCACAACAGAAAAAGGATAATGAAATCGATTTAGAAAAAACTAAAGCTCTGATACCAAATGATGTGAATCCAAAGATAAAGATATCTCAAGAACCCACAATGAATGGAAGAAGAAAGAAAGAAAGAACTAAATCGATAAGATTGATGAAAAAAACCTCGACCCAATGCTTAGAAAAGCATGAACCTTGGTATAGAAGATGGTAGATGCCACAACCTTGTGATGGAGGTTGATAAGTCTTTGAACGCCACAAGGAAATGCCTTGATACGTTCTAATTCAATTAAGAACCAACAAGTGAGAGCCTCACCGTACTTTAGATTGAAAAATATGTCAACGATACATGTGTGGTCATCACCCCCTTTATGTATAGTTATAAGGTGACCAAAAAACTCTAAAAGGCCAAAAGAAAGCTCATTTAGTAAAGGTCTATATAGACTACTTAGTCATTTTAATCTTATGGCTTTATTACAACCCAAATAAAAGTAGAAATTGAGTCTAAATTAAGCCTACATATCCGTACTACATAGACATGAG
Organism: Zingiber officinale; assembly: GCF_018446385.1. NCBI lineage: Eukaryota > Viridiplantae > Streptophyta > Magnoliopsida > Zingiberales > Zingiberaceae > Zingiber > Zingiber officinale. The sequence goes on from NC_055995.1 coordinate 49,936,690, forward strand.
ACTTAAGTGCTAATTAAGCTCATCTAAGGCTTGAATTAGGTTGACTATGCTGAATGACTTGCTCTTGGTCAAACCTTCTTCAATAGTAGCTTTGGCCTTCACATCTTCAATTAGTACATTAAGTGCTTCCTTCATCTTTCTAGCCTTAGCCCTTGTAATTGGGCCTCCATTGATGTATAATGGATCATCATTAACATCTAGAGTGGGTTGACCATAATCCATATCATTATCTTGTTGCTCTCTTTCTTTGACTCCATCAAAGCCTCAACAATCCACAAGACCTAAAATGGGTCCAATCGAACTTATCTAGGTCAATTAGTGAGTTTCAGTCAAAATTCACTGATGAATCTAGACAAGTTCTATTAGACTCACTTCAGGTCTTGTAGATTTTTGAGATTATAAGGAGTCTAATGATGCCCTCCATTGATTATTTCGGTTTCTCCAGAAGTGTTAAAATGCTATTGAAAGAATCGACTAAAAAATCCCAATGTGGGCCTGACGTTGGGCCTAATATAGAATCATATCAAGCACAACATTGTTACTAATCTTCTAAGATTAGTAACATGCAGGTTGAAAATTTTGAAAGGTTATATGATTTTTTATTTAGTTTGAATCATGAAAAAAATAATATATCAAATCGAAGTTCTTCAGAGATCTTCAATTTGATACATTGTGCGTCTTGTGAATCAATTCAAATCAAAAGCTATAGTCTTTTAAAGTTGAATTTGTAGTTGTAGCACTTCAATTTTATAGCTACTACAACGTGTATGCTAAGTAAATTTTTAGAAACTATAACTTTAACTCGAGTTGATCTTTGAGACCCACAATATATCAAATCGAAGATATTTGAACAATATTCGATTTTACATGAATCAAAAGTTATGATCTTTCAAACTTTATAATGTGAATATTGCTGATCTTAGAAGATCATCAACAATGTTAGGCCTGCTATGATTCATATCAAGCCTAACTTGGGTCTGATATGATTTAAATTAGACCCGTGTTGGAATTTATTTTAGCCGATTGTTTCAATAACATTTTAATATCTCAGGAACAATTGAAATAAGCAATGGAGCACATCGTTGGACTCCTTGTAGGGTCAGAAATCTATATGACCTAAAATGGATCCAATCAGACCTATCTAGGTCCATCAGTGGATTTTGACCAAAATCCACTAATGAACCTAGACAAGTCTGATTGGATCCATTTCAGGTCCTATGGTTTTTTGAGACTGCAAAGAATTCAACAATGTCCTCCATTGCTTATTTCGACTTCTTCGGAGGTATTATAATGTTATTGAAAGAATTGGTATTAAATCCCAATGTGAGCCTGATAATGATCTCCTAAGATCAACAACACACATTGTAAATTTTAAAATGTCATAACTTTGGATTCAATTTGAATCATAAAATACACAATATATCAAATCAAAACTCGTTTAAAGATCTTTGATTTGATATATTGTATGTTTTATGGATCAACCCGAGTAAAAAGTTATGGCCTCTTAAAGTTGAACTTTTAGTTATAGCAGCTATGGTTTCGTAGTAGCTACGGTTTCATAGATGCTACAAAGTGTATGTTGGGTAAATTTTGATAAATTATAACTTTTGACTCAGATTGATCCACGAGATGCACAATATATTAAATCGAAGATGTTTGATTGACCTTCAATTTAATATATTATGAGTTTTATTATTCAACCTGAAACAAAAGTTTTGACCTTTTAAAATTTACAATGTGTGTATTGTTGATCTTAGATGATCAACAATAAGGTATTGTCGATCTTAAAGTATCATTAACACATTGTTGTTAATCTTCTCATATAAACAACACCTTCTTGTTGATCCTCTAAGATCAACAACACATTATAAACTTTGAGAGGTTATAACTTTTGATTCAGCCTGAACTATGAGATGCAAAAAGTTGAAGATCTCTTAACGAACTTTGATTTGATATATTGTGTGTTTCATGATTCAACTCAAATAAAACATTATGGAATCTCAAAGTTTACAGTTCAACACGCTATTATTGTTCTTTGTTGCTGATCTTCTAAAGACCAATAACACTTTGTTGCTGATCTTCTAAAGAACAATAACACGTTGTTGATCCTCAAAAGATTAGCAACATGTTGCTGGTCTTCTAAAGATCAGCAACGCATTGTAACAACTAAAAAATTGTAGTTGAGATAACTTTAAATTATAATTTTAAGAGGGCATAACTTTTGATTCTAGTTGAATTACAGGGCGCATAATATATCAAATTAAAGATCTCTAAACGAGCTTCAATTTGATATATTTTTTATTTTTTAAATGTTCTAGGTTCATCAGTCGGTTTCATCCTTAAATTGACTAATGGACCTAGAAAACGCAGAATAGTATGAAATCAGGATATGTGCTCATCTAGTTCTCTCGTCTATAGTCATATCCTTAACCATAGATGCAATATACCTTATTGAGAGCAACATTTTTTTGAACCCAACAACACAAATGCATTTATTAATATGTCATACTCAATATCATTTTATAGAAAAAGTCATTTGATAAAAATCTCATCAATAATTAAAATATACCAAATAATCATTACAACAAACAAACTAATAACTATAATATTTCAACAACAATAATAATCTAATAAAAAATAATTATCATACTAGCATTAATTTACAACTGTTATACCATAAAAATAACAACAATAGTTCTATTGAGTTTTACAATAATAACACACATTACAACAATACACAAGAAGAGCACAATAATTTAGAAAAAAAATAACAATTAGGTTGATTCATCAATAACAATTATATAGACAACAATAATAATAAAATATTATAAATATTTCTCTTCAAGATCCACAACAAATCAATTATGCTAATGATTTTATTAGCTAGGAATAGCAAAGTTCTCCATATCATCAAACAAAAAAAAATTAAATTCACTAGTGTTTTCAAGTATCGTGGATGATTTTCTATAATAAGATAGCTCAAGTGGTCCTCCTTAGTATGACTCTTGTTTCAGATCCTTTTATTATCCTTAGTCTTTTCTAGAAGAGATAAATATTCTATAAATAACAATTAAAAAGGTTCTTGTTAATTCGGAAGAAAAAGGAATAAAGTAGGATTAATGTTATATTAAGAATAAATAATCTTTTAGTATTATTGTTCAAATAAGTACAAGATTATTACATTTTGTAACAAAATTATTTCACGACCATGGCATTCTTTCTCCACATTATTTTCAAAAAGTAGAGCATTTGAATAGTAACAATAAAATATAAGGATAAAAAAACTAGAGTTAAACAGTCAACATATTGTTAATAAGACTTTTGTATATGTTAAGAAAATCTGTCCAACCTAAGTAATTAGTTAGAAAGTCAAAGTTCTAACATATGGCACGAAGTCCAGCTAGGTCAACGGGCTAACCGGATAGCTGACACGAAGTCCAGACAGGTCGACGGACTGACCGGATGTCTGACTGGTAAGTTAAGGTAAGTCACTAGAGGGGAGTGACTTGGTGAGGGTGCATTCCCAGTTAGGGAACTTATGCATCGATTCAACTTAGAACCATTTCAGGAATCTAAGTTGAGATCGTGACTAGATTCCGGTCTCGGTGAGACGAAATCTAATTACTACTCTATAATTGTGCTAACACTTTATTTTGTAGGGTAGTATAATTTACATTTGCCTCGGACTAATATTTTCTTATAGGAAATTGAGTTGCTGGAAAATGGTGGTCCGAGCGCCCGAAAAGGATCCGGACACTGGAATGCAAAATTCTATCCCGACGCAACGTGGAGCGCACTGATTGGCTAGGCCAACGTCACGCTCCAAGCACCCGAAAGGGATTCCGGCACTCAGAGCTTCCTATATAAGGAGGCCACAACCTGGAGCAAAATGCAACAACTTCTTCTATGACTGCTCTATTGCACACTGCTCTTGCGACGCTACGAGGCTTCTCCGACAACCTGCGACTCAAGTTTACTTTCCTATTGTCGGTATTTTTTAAAGAATTCTTGTACTTACATTTGTAATCATTCTTCGAACTGCTAGTGAATTGGCCAACGAAAGCACTCAATGAGTGCGGGCCTTGGAGTAGGAGTCGACGAAGGCTCCGAACCAAGTAAAACTAGTTTGTGTTAGCGTTGTGCCTTTTATTTTTCCGCTGCATACTCAATTCAATTTTCGAATTCTTGACGATCGCTATTCACGCCCCCCCTCTAGCGAATTCTACGATCCAACAAGTGGTATCATAGCGGGTACCGTTCTGAATTGGTGTAACCACCAATCGAGCAAGAGGGGTTCTTTTTAAAAGGAAAATAGATATCATTTGTATTTAAAAAATATCCTTACACCATTCATTTTTTTCCCTCCAAAATTATTTTTCAAAAATTCATTGTCATCTTTTCACCATTGGTTAGTATTAGTAAAATATCGCATTTACTAAAATTTGGAATAATATTTTTTATTAATATTTTATTATTTTTTTCAAAATTAGTGAAATACTATATTTTTTTCTCTAGTACTTCTAATCCAAGACCAAGTCTTGGCACCTCTTTTTAGTTTTCTATCTTTAGTGCTTAATGGCTGAAGTCAAAGGATGAAGCATTCACGAACCACCTCCATATGAGATATATAAGAGACATGAATTCAATCTGTGGAGGATACATATGGAAACTTTTATTCTCATAAACAACTTCGATGGTGGCATGGCATTGAGAAGATCAACACAAAATTCAGAAGTAAACCAAAAGGTAATAAAGTTAGTTTCAGATTTATTACCTAACAAAGTTACTTGCAGGTTAGGAAAGGTCACGGATGCCCACGAGTTTTGGACCTGTCTAACCAAGTTTCACAAGGAGCTGTTGAAGTTAGATGATCAAGTTAAAATCAAATCCAGACTCGAGTCAAATCCAACGGAAGAGCCTACTGAATTAGGGGATGTACTTAAGGTTAGCATAATTTACCAAAATACCCCTACCAGCAGTAGTTTAAATAATCTGCATGATAATTTAGATAAGTATGAAATTATCCCAAGTATAGTACATGATAATCTAAATTTACATGATTCAAATTCAAAACTACAAAATAATCTAGATTCTGATCAAGTCAATCAAGAATTTGATCAAATCAGCATTAACCTTGACTTGGTCAAACAGAACAATGACTAAATCAATTCAAATAATTCAAAAAATCTAAAATTAAGTAAAAATTCAAAAATAATTAATTCAATCATTAAAATAAATTCGAACTTAAAAATTAAAAATGAGAACATAGATTTAGATAAAATCAATAAATACCTTAATAAAGTATTTAATAATCTAGACAATATCAATCTAGAAAATTCTATCCAAAACTAAGATAATTTAATTAACAAAAGATTAAATTTTAAAGATAAAACTAATCTAATAAATTCAACTAATAATATAAACTTAAAAGATAAAGAAAATATAAAGATAAATTCAAACATTTCAATAAAACCATAACCGAATTTAATAAATTTAAAATTAAACATTAAAGAAAATTCAAAATTAATATATAAAATTAAACAGAAAACTCTGTAAGGAAATATGTTGTTAAACACGCAAACACGCAGCGAAAAAACATATTTCCTCCAGAAGATCCATGCGAAGGGAAACAAAATTATATACTAAGTTTATATCTAAGAACATGATAGAGTATACCTTTGTAGCGTGCACACGATCTCCCGACAGCTCGGATCTCAGCACGATCAAGCGTCCGTGCCTCTTTCGGTATCCACACGAACAAGTCGTTTGTCTCACAAACTTGCTAAGTGGAGATGCCTACCACCTAAGGTTGTGCTAGTAACCTATAAAGGAGGATTCGGCAAAGAGAAGAGAGGGAGGAGATAATGAAGAAGTAAGAAAAATGAGAGTAAAATTGGCTTAAGTATTTTCATCCAATGAAAATACTTAATGCTCATTAACTCCATTAATGAGCCTTAATGAGTATTCACTCTTCATTTTGGGCCATTTTGAAACTCCTCATCTTTCATATTTAATTTCGAAAAATTGAATCCAATGATTCATTGAATTCAAAATTCAATGAATGTCACCATTTATCATTGAATTCAAAATTCAATGAATATCATCATTAAGCCTCACTTGAGTCTAACTCACTCAAGTCTAACTCAAGTCTAATTCAATCGAGTCTTACTCAATTAATTCTCATGCAATTCAAATTCAATGAATCACTATTCATTAATTTGAATTGACTTTCTCTAGTCTAGTTTGAATTGGACTTAATTCAATAATTAGATCCAATTGAGTCTAACTCAATAAATCCAATTCGGATTAGACTTATTCCACTTATTCATCATATGAATATATCTCCAAATCTACTTGTTCTTTATGTGTGACCCAATAGGTTCTCATAACATTGGCAATATACCCAAATCAACATTTAGATACATAAGCAATGAGTGGCATCTAGCAAGGCATCATTGCTACCCAAGTGATGAGAAGGTCAAGATCCGACCTAACCTGTCCGTGGCTATTATCTTATATGACTTGGTCCCTCTATCCTTGATATTTAGATTGATCAATGAGACATAGACCGTGTCATTCTCTTATCAACCTTTGTGTTTCTTGATCTCTAAGTAGACACACTCAATCAAATAAGCTCATTATCTCATATTGACTCATTTGAGCATGGTCATGCTTTCTTTGTGTCCTACTAATCAAGGGGCCTACTGATATCGCTTCCGTCATATAGAAGGGATAGATCTCATTTACATCACTCACATCCCTCCGCATAATTCATTGCATATCCAGTGATCGACTTTATTATCCACCTTGTTACAGGCGGCGTTTGCCGATACCAAAGTACACAACTCCTTATGTAGGGAACCGTAGTGACTTCAGGTCTAAGGACTATTCATACTAATAGTCACATGAGAATGTTTATAACACTCGTATAACGATCTATGAAGCATTCTCATGACGGGTCATTCAGTATATATTCTCTAATATATACTCATGTGTCAACTTGATATCTCATATCCATGACTTGTGAGATGGAGTTAATGAGCATTAAGTATTTTCATTAGATGAAAATACTTAAGCCAATTTTGCTCTCATTTTTCTTACTTCTTCATTATCTCCTCCCTCTCTTCTCCTCTTGGCCGAATCCTCCTTCATAGGTTGCTAGCACAACCTTAAGTGCTAGGCATCTCCACTTAGCGAGTTTGTGAGACGAACGACTTGTTCGTGTGGATACCGAAAGAGGCACGGACGCTTGATCGTGTTGAGATCTGAGCTGTCGGGAGTTGCTGCCATGCCTGAGACCCTACTACCCTTAAGCGACTATGTTTCGTTCCAAATAAAACACCTTTGGTTGAGACCTTGCTGGTCACATACCAACTATGTTTTGTTCTCAACAAAACACTAATTTTTTGTCGAAACTCATAATTTTACAGATCATAATAAACCTATCATGCTTTTCTATATCACATATAAAACTCTAAAACTTAGTATATCCTTTCGCAAGTGGCTCTGATACCACTGTAAGGAAATATGTTGCTAAACACGCAAACGCGCAGCGAAAAAACATATTTCCTTCAGAAGATCCATGCGAAGGGAAACAAAATTATATACTAAGTTTATATCTAAGAACATGATAGAGTATACCTTTGTAGCGTGCACACGATCTCCCGATAGCTCAGATCTCAGCACGATCAAGCGTCCGTGCCTCTTTCGGTATCCACATGAACAAGTCGTTTGTCTCACAAACTCGCTAAGTGGAGATGTAACAACCCACCCTTCTTACTACTACTCTCTAAGGGCGACCGTTACCTAACTACTACTCTACTTACTAGTGTCACTTATGCTATTATTAGCGACACTTAGATTTATCACGGCCCAGAGGAAAACCTACCGAAAAATTTCAGCAGAATCTCCCCTATACCGGTGACCAAATCCATAGTACATAAGATATATACGCAGCCACAGGCGGCTAGAACTCATTTTTCACAACCACGCAGTTATAAAAACATCAGTAAAGACAACCAACTATATCACTCCACAAATAATTAAAGTGACTAAATGCATATGCGGAAATAAACTCAACTACAATCTCACAAACTTCATAATAGTGTTAAAGAAAAGAACTAAAGCATAAACTCTAATCAAATAGGTCCTGCAGGTTTGATAACACTCTCTGGATCTCTCCATAGTCGCAGTCATCACACACCTTCATCATCACCACCATCCTGTCGCCTCCCTTTCATATCTTAGCTTTTCCTTTATCTGCGGTAGGAGGAAAAAAAAACAAAAGATCTATAAGCGAAAACGCTTAGTAAGTACTAATCTATCTCACAAAAACATCGACGTGCATAAAAAGAATGCAACAATACTAAAACTGAAATGCTAAAAGCAAAGCTGCATGTACTCATGGTATACAGAAATAAAACTGAATACTAAACATGCTCACTAACTGACAGGAAAGTAATGAAACAACTACTGTAAGCTTAGAATTAAAGAACTAAACTTTTATTGATTCTAAGCATAAAACTTGTTTCATTTTCTTATATCTTTATACCAGAAATTAATCTTTTAATTTCTCTTTTACTTTCTTCTTCTTTTCTTTTTCTTTTCTTATACTAGAAATTAATCTTTTAATTTCTCTTTCACTTTCTTCTTCTTGTTCTTCTTCTTTTCTTATACTAGAAATTAATCTTTTAATTTCTCTTTCACTTTCTTCTTCTTGTTCTTCTTTTCTTCTTTGGGTCCAGGCTTAGTACCAACTCATGCGCGTTCCCTAATAGGTTGGGGTTGCGAGCCACCAATCCTAAAAGAGCAGACCTCGGTCTACCAAGGCCAAGACCTCGGAAATGGTCACCTGGATTTGTTTAACGACAAGCTCTTGGATGTCGGGCACTAGCCTCTTACTTTAATTTACTTGTTATCTCTTTTTAATTAGACCTTGGTCTTTTTCTTTACTCATACTTCTCATAATCCTTTATTAGAGCTTATTAGAATCCTTTAGATATATATCTAACAAGTATAGGATTACAACTAACCAAGCATGCTATATAAAAAAATAACATAAAGGAAAGCAAATCTGAACTCTCTCTAAGCATGTTATAAAACAAAGCAACAGAAAAGCAAATCTGAACTTTCTAAACATGCTGTAAAACAAAGGAAAAGAAAGCACATCTGAACTTAATAATCATGCTCTAGAATAGAGCAAAAGAGAGCTAGTTGTAACTTTTAAAACATGCTGTGATAGAGCAAAAGAAAGCTAACTTGGACTTACTAAACATGCTGTAAAATAGAGCAAAAGAAAGCTAACTTGGACTTTCTAAACATGCTGTGATAAGAGCAAAAGTAAGCTAATCTGATCTTACTAATCATGCTACAAAATAGAGCAAAAGGAAGCAACTTTGAGCTTACTAATCAGGCTATAAAATAAAGCACAAAGAAAACTATTTGATCTTGCTAATCATGCTACAAAATGGAGCAAAAGAGAACTACTTTAAGCTTACTAAACATGCTGTAAAATAGGGCAAAAGAATGCAACTTTGAGCTTTCTAAACATGTTATAAAATAGAGCTGTGAAATTCTGAATTTCAGGTTGAAATGCTAAGGAACTAAGCAACTGAAATGCCAAACAACCAAATACTAGAGTGCTAGAAAAGTAGCACAACAAGCAAACTCCAAATCATAAAAACAAGGCTAATCTCTTTAATCATGCTTCATCAGAAAAAAAATACCAAACGGTAATGAAAAGTACTCGAACTAAATTCTGCATTTGCTAAGAACATGCTTATTCATAACCAGCAAATTAACACAAACAAGACTAATACTTGCTGAACTTCAAACCCTAATACTTGCTGAAATTAAAACCCTTATAACGCTTGTTTCAATGATATAAACGAAATATCAATCTGCACATGTACAGGACTAAATTCAGGACATGCATGCTATAACAGAACACAACCAGCTAGCCAATAAATCCCTTAAGCATGCTATAACCGAACTTAAGCAGGCAACTTCTCTTTTCTACACAGCTTAATCCAAAACAGAAACAAGAAAGCTGATTCCCTAGCTACCCTATTCTGTAAAGCATGATCCGGAAACCATAGGAAGAAAATCCGAACAGAATAAACAACCTACAATTCATACCGAAATCAACAGGTCTTAGCAAGCACCCTGTACAACTCAAACCAACCTTAGCAATTCGGCTAGATAAACCGAGCATAGAATAAAAGCCCTAGCTTATAAATCCACTCGGCACAGCAAAATCCGCAACAAAGGGAATCGGAAACCCTAAATTCGGAGCAAGGAAGAAAATCGAAACTCGGAGCAACTCCTACCACAGGTGAGTAGTACTTACCGCGATGTGCTTGCACTTACAACCGAAGGAGAGGGCTGCTAGGGTTCGGCGAGACTTGAAATCACCGCGCCTTCTACGCGTCTATGTACTCTTCACGTCGAGGAGGTCACGAGGATGAGAAGGATTCTCGGAAAAACCCCTCGCCGGCCGCCGGAGGAAGCGCCCTAACTCGGCTTCGTCTTCGCCCAAGCACAGTGCCGTCGCACGCGTCGGGAGAAAGGAACGAGAAGAAAAGGGATTAGGGCTCAGGGAAAGAAATTAACCCTTTATAACCTAGGTTTAATTTCTGATCCTTACTATAACTTAAACATATTTCGTTTCATATCTTTTCACGAAATACCCGCGGATCAGTTGGTTGGCTTGGTTCGGTTAAGGCTCGGTTCAAGTCCGAGGTCCATGGTTCGAATCTCGGCTTGAATATCATTTTTGCTGAAACTTCTTTCATTTAGTAAAAATACCAAACAATCTCCAAAAATTACGTAAAAATACTCTAAAAATTCCTAAAAATCTCTAGAATATTTTAAAGGTATTTACCAATATTTTTATGGACTTTTAGAACTTGAAATAGGGAAAATTGGGTTGTTACAATCCCCCATACCTTATAAAAAGTTCGTCCTCGAACTTAGAATAGCTCTGGATACTTTTGTCTCATACTGTCCTCCCGCTCCCAAGTGATTTCCTCGTGCTTCTGGTTCTGCCAGACGACCTTCACTAGTGGTACTTCTTTGTTTCTCAATCTCTTGACTGCTCTGTCCACTATCTGTGTAGGTCTGCTCTCATAACTAAGATCCTCTTGGATCTACACTGACTGAGGCTGAATCACTTGGCTCGGGTCATGGAGACACTTCTTTAGCATGGAGACATGAAATATATTGTGTATTGCTGACATGTCTTGTGGTAAGTCCAGCCTGTAAGCTACTTTCCCAATCCTCTCTATGATTAGGTAAGGTCCTACGTAGTGAGGACTTAATTTGCCCTTCTTTCCAAATCTCATCACTCCCTTCATAGGAGCGACCTTGAGGAAAACCGAATCTCCTACTTGGAATTCCAATGGCCTACGGCGCGTGTCCGCATAACTCTTCTGTCTGCTCTGGGCAGTCTCAATTCTCTGTCTGATTTTCTGGATTGCTTGAGTAGTCTCGTCTATCACCTCTGTCTGAATGCCCAGCTCTGCTTCCATCTCTTTTCTCTCTCCTGCTTCTTGCCAGCATATGGGTGATCTGCATTTCCTGCCATAAAGTGCTTCATAAGGTGCCATCTTGATGGTGGCCTGATAGCTATTGTTGTAAGCAAATTCAGCTAAGCACAAATACTTGCACCAACTTCCTTTGAAATCTAGCGCACAAGCTCTGAGCATGTCTTCTAAAATCTGATTCACTCGCTCTGTCTGTCCATCAGTCTGTGGATGGAAAGCTGTGCTGAACTTGAGTTTAGTGCCTAGTGCATTCTGAACGCACTCCCAAAAGTGTGAGGTGAAGCGCCCATCTCTATCAGAAACGATAGATTTAGGAACTCCATGAAGTCTGATTACCTCTTTAACATATAGCTGGGCCAACTGCTCTATGGAGTGGTACACCTTGATGGCTAGGAAATGAGCAGACTTGGTCAATCGGTCTACTATTACCCATATCACATCATATCCATTGGTGGTTCTTGGAAGACCTGTTATGAAGTCCATGGAAATGTCTTCCCATTTCCATTCTGGTATTGGAAGAGGCTGAAGAACTCCTCCTGGTCTCTGGTGTTCTGCTTTGACTCTCTGGCATGTCAAGCAGGTACTGACATACTTAGCTACATCTCTTTTGAGTCCTGACCACCAAAACCTCTGTTTCACATCTTGGTACATCTTGGAAGAACCAGGATGCATGGAATATGGTGTACTGTGAGCTTCCTCTAAGATCTTCTTTCTCAGTTCCTCATCATTGGGCACGCAAATGCGACTCCCCTGATAAAGAATTCCGCTATCTGTCACTCTAAACTCTGAGTTGTCTTCTTTCTGTATCCCTTGCTTGATCTTCTGGATGTCCGGATCTTCACTTTGCTTTCTCTGTATCTCCACAAGCAGTGTAGACTCTAAGGTCAATGTAGAGAGCTGTCCTTCGATAATTTCAAGCCCAAAATCTGACAACTCCTTCTGCAGTGGCAGGGCTAGTGATGACAAAGACATCAGTGATGCACTAGATTTTCTGCTGAGTGCATCTGCCACTTTGTTAGCTTTGCCTGGGTGGTAGAGAATTTCACAGTCGTAATCTTTGACCAACTCCAGCCACCTACGCTGTCTCATGTTTAAGTCCTTCTGAGTGAAGAAGTACTTAAGACTCTGATGATCTGTGAAAATTCTACACTGGACTCCATACAAATAATGTCGCCAGAGTTTAAGTGCAAAAACTACAGCTGCCAGCTCGAGATCATGAGTAGGGTAGTTCTTCTCATAGTCTTTGAGTTGTCTGGAAGCATAAGCTATGACTTTTTCTTCTTGCATGAGTACAGCTCCTAAACCCATCTTGGAAGCATCGCTGTAGATGTCGAAACTCTTGTCGCTCTGTGGAACAGTCAGAATGGGAGCACTGATCAACCTCTTCTTTAGCTCTTGGAAGCTCTGCTCACATTTATCTGACCATTCGAATCTCTTGTTCTTTCTGGTGAGGGCTGTTAGCGGAGAAGCTATCATGGAAAAATCCTCCACGAACTTCCTGTAGTACCCAGCTAAACCAAGGAAGCTTCTGATCTCTCTGACGTTCTTGGGTCTACTCCAGTTGTTGACCGCTTCCACTTTGGCTGGATCCACTTGAATACCTTCTTTAGAAATAATATGACCTAAAAATGCCACCTGATTTAACCAGAACTAGCACTTTGAGAATTTAGCATAAACCTGCTTTTGCTGAAGAGTCTGCAGTACTATCCTCAAGTGCGTGTCATGCTCCTCTGGGGTCCTTGAATAGACCAGAATGTCGTCGATGAATACGATGACAAATTTGTCAAGATATTCTCTGAACACTCTGTTCATTAGGTCCATGAAGACCGCAGGTGCATTGGTCACTCCAAATGGCATAACTACAAACTCGTAGTGTCCATATCTGGTTCTAAATGTCGTTCTGGGTATATCTCTTTCTTTCACTTTCAGCTGATGGTACCCAGAGCGCAAGTCTATCTTTGAGAACACTGTTGCTCCTCTTTACTGATCAAATAAGTCATCGATCCTAGGAAGGGGGTACTTGTCCTTAACTGCTACTTTGCTCAGCGTTCTGAAATCTATGCACATTAGCACGGATCCGTCTTTCTTCTTAACAAACAACTCTGGAGCTCCCTGGGGTGAATGACTAGGGCGAATGAAGCCTTGGTCAAGTAACTCCTGTAGTTGTTCTTGTAACTCCTTCAGCTCTGCTGGAGACCTGCGATACGGAGCTTTTGAAATTGAACCGGTTCCAGGAACCAATTCAATCTCAAATCCATTCATTTATTAGGAGGTAGTCCAGGTAGATCTGCTGGGAATACCTCGAGATATTCACAGACCACCCAAACCCCCTCTTTCTTACCTTCTTTCTGTTCTTCCGCACTTACTTGACTGGGGCTCCGGCTCCCTACTGTCTTGTCTTCTATCTTAGCTGGCTTGAACTCTATAAACTCCTCGTAGTGCTTGTTGGTGATAGAACTCTTCATAGAACTCTAACTGAAAATCTGCTCAGCTCATCTGATCGGCTGCTCTCTTGGTCCTTATCTTCTCCCACCACATACGAGCATCTCTAGACAGGCAGAAAGAGGCGCACTTGACCTTCTCGACTTCTGGCCAGTCAAGAAGCTCCATAGTGCTCTCTAGTGTTTTAAACCAAGCCTGGGCATCCCAGGGCTCAGTCGTGTCTGAGAAGCTCTCTGGTTTCAGCTTCAGCCATTGTATAAGGTATGCTTCTAGTCTCTGGGATGCTGTGACGGCTCTCTGAGTAGCGGGTGGAGTCTCAATTACCACTGGAACCTCTGTAGCGATGGCTGGAGGAGGGGGAGGAACTGCTTGCTGGTTTGCCATCGGATTGGCAATCACTTGCTGCTGTTCTGCTACTTGTCTCTGGAGTTAGGCAACAACTTCAGAGAGATTTGGCTCAGTTGATCTAAGCCCTTCGTTCTCCTGATCTTGGTTCTCAGTACGAACGGTACGGGGACATCCTTTTTCTTAACATCTAATTATGCAAAGAAAAGACTTGATATCTTACTTTAACCCTTCTAATCATACATAAATATGAATAAAGAAAAGGGAAACTAAATCTTTTATCTTACTTATACATGATACTTGACTTTCAACACCTATAAGTAGGTACTTCTAAACGTTTCTCTATCCTTTCTAAATATACATATGTATATGAATAAAAGAGAAACAAAACTTCTATCTTACTTAAGCATTCAAAAACAAATACTCTATACTGCAGTTAATAATAAGGAAAGCAGAATAAAGAAAGGATTTAAATACTTTCTTACTTGGAGACGGCGAGGATGATGCTGATGTGTGTGTGATGCTGGAGAATGGAACACTGCTCTGATACCAATAAAAGGCGCCTTTTATTGTAACGACCCGACCCTCTTGGCCCATTTGGCGGCCCATTTGGCGACCCTCGGGTCGTCGACCGTCGGCCCTTATGTCGTCGGTCCATTTGACGACCTCTCATGTCGTCGACCGACGATCCTTGGCCGTGCCGTTACTCACTAGGACTTTCCTCCAAGCTTAAGTATTCGAGTTTATGAATCCTGGTAACCAAGTGAGATCATCTCACTTGGTTACCAGGATTCATAAACTCTAATACTTAAGCCTGGAGGTTTAGAGTTCGAATCCTGGGGGAGGCAAAAATCCACTGACCAGGGGTGGAAAGCCCTAGTGAGTAACGGCACGGCCAAAGGGTCGTCGGTCGACGACATGAGAGGTCGCCAAATGGGCCGACGACATAAGGGTCGCCCAAGAGGCCAAGAGGGCCGGGTCGTTACAGGAGATGCCTACCACCTAAGGTTGTGCTAGCAACCTATGAAGGAGGATTCGGCCAAGAGGAGAAGAGAGGGAGGAGATAATGAAGAAGTAAGAAAAATGAGAGTAAAATTGGCTTAAATATTTTCATCCAATGAAAATACATAATGCTCATTAACTCCATCTCACAAGTCATGGATATGAGATATCAAGTTGACACATGGGTATATATTAGAGAATATATACTGAATGACCCGCCATGAGAATTGCTTATGTATCTAAATGTTGATTTGGGTATATTGCCAACATTACGAGAACCTATTGGGTCACACACAAAGAACAAATAGATTTGGAGATGTGTTCATATGATGAATAAGTAGATTAAGTCTAATCCGAATTGACCTACATGCTAGTTTCAATGCATTAATATTGTCCTTATATATTAATGTTTGACAATGAATAGTTTAGAGTAGTGTTTTATATATATCTCTATATATCTCACTATCAATTCAACTAATTGATATGTTGTAGATAAGAACCTACTACCCAAGGACATTATTATATTTATTTAATCGACACTGAACTGAAATAAATATAATAATCAACTTTTCCTTTTATTAATAATGATATATGATACAAAATGAGTCCTTTACAACCATCTCATAATTGGTACTAGGGCAAATACTAACAAACTCAGTATTGTGGGAGAAGCCCAGACTGGTCAACTGGCTGATTGGATGTATAGCACGAAGTCCAGCTAGGTCGATGGGCTGATCTGATAGCTGGTACAAAGTCTAAACGTATCGATAGGCTGACCGGACGTCTGGCAAGTAAGTTAAGGTGAGTCACTGGAGGAGAGTGACTGTGAAGACGCATTCCCGGGAAGGGAACTTAGGCGTCGATCCAACTTAGAACCATTTCAGAAATCTAAGTTGAGATCTTGACTAGATTCTAGTCTCGGTGAGAGGAAATCTAATTACTACTCATTTTCTTTAACTGTGCTAACTTTTGTTTTGCAGGATAGTATAACTTTTATTTTGTCTTGGACTAATACTTTCTTGCAGGAAAAGGACCTTCTGAAGAAAGGTGGTCCGAGTGCTCGGAAGGGATCCGGGCGCCCGGAGCCTCCTATATAAGGAGGGTGAGTCCTGAAGCAAAAAAAAAAAAATGACATATGCTCTACTGCGCTGTGCTCCTGCGACGCTGCTTCTCCAACAACCTGCAACTCAAGTTCTGTTTATTATTGTCAGTATTATTCATTTTTTTTAGTTCTTGTACTCAAATTTGTAAACCTTTTTACGAGCTATTAGTGATTGTCCAACGAAAGCACTCAACGAGTACGGACCTTGGAGTAGGAGTTGACCAAGGCTCCGAACCAAGTAAATTGATTTGTGTTAGCATTGTTTTATTTTCATTTTTCTGCTGCATACTCGCTTAAAATTTCTCGATCGATATTCACCTCCCCCGTCGACTTTCACAATCCAACATTATGTTCTCCTCTTTAAAAATATTTTACAAAATTATTAATTTTTAAAGTGTTTTTCATTTCCTTAAAAATACTTTAGCAAACTTATTTTTAAAAATTACTTTAATTTTACAAACTTATTTTTAAAAATTACTTTAATTTTGTAAACTTAGTTTTGAAAATTACTTTAATTTTGTCAACTTACTTTTGAAAATTGATTTGAAAAGTGCTTTAATTTTGCAATCTCATTTTTGGAAACTGTCTTTGAACACTACCTTAATATTTTGGAAAATTTATTTTTTTTAAGCTATCTTAAAAACTAAGCTATTTGACATTTATGAAAAGTTGGTAGGTTTTTGAATATATGTTCAAAATTTATCTTACAAAGCTTAACTATTTTGAAAATTAGGCAAAATTAGTAGATGTTAAAAAATTATTTTTGATATAAAAGTTTAAAGCTTATGTTGTTAAAAATCACTTTATATGATGCCTTTACAGACTCTTCCAAAATTTTTCCTTGTTTTCTAAGTTAAACTTCCCAGTAATCCTGACAAATTTTTGTTAAATTTTTGTCTTTCCTTAGCCACTTTTCTTAACCTGTTTATGCTTGTTATTTTTTGATGAATGTCAAAGGGGAGGGTTAGGTGACTTAAGTTAGCAAAAACTAGACTAAACAAACACCAAACTAATTAAAAAGGAAATCAAAATCATTTCTTTGGTAATAGTTATTTTTGCATATTTTTACTAACTTAACACAGATTGTTATTGCATCAAAAAGAAGGAGATTGTTGGTGCGGTTAGCACTAATGATCTAACTCAGGTTTTGATAAATGACAAAATAGATTAAGTTAGTTTCGTTGTGATCTAACACTTTGACTGAGTGTACAAGAGAAGTCTATATAGGTCAACAGACTGACCGGATATCTGGCACGAAGCCCAGTTAGGTCGATGGGTCGACTGGATAGCTGGCACGAAGTCCAACTAAGTCAACGGGCTGACCGGATAGCTGGCACGAAGTCTAGACAGGTCGATGGGCTGATCGGATGTCTGGCTAATAAGTTAAGGTAAGTCACTAGAGGGGAGTGACTTGGTGAGGACGCATTCCTAGTTAGGGAACTTATGCGTCGATCCAACTTAGAACCATTTCGAGAATCTAAGTTGAGATCGTGACTAGATTCCGATCTCGGTGAGACGAAATCTAATTACCCTATAATTGTTCTAACACTTTGTTTTGCAGGGTAGTATAATTTGCATTTGCCTCGGACTAACATTTTCTTGTAGGAAATTGAGTTGCTGGAAAATGGTGGTCCGGGCACCCGGAATGCAAAATTCTATCCCGACGCAATGTGGAGCGCGCTGATTGACTGGGCCGACGTCACGCTTGGAAGCGCCCAGAATGGATCCGGGCACCCGGAGCTTCCTATATAAGGAGGCCACCATCTGAAGCAAAATACAACAACTTCTTCTACGACTGCTCTATTGCGCACTGCTCCTGCGACGCTGCGAGGCTTTTCCGACAATCTGCAACTCGAGTTTATTTTCCTGTTGTCAGTATTTTTTAAAGAATTCTTGTACTTACATTTGTAATCATTCTTCGAACTGCAAGTGAATTGCCTAACGAAAGCACTCGACGAGCATGGGTCTTGGAGTAGGAGTCGACGAAAGCTCCAAACCAAGTAAAATTGGTTTGTGTTAGCATTGTGCCTTTTATTTTTTTTGCTGCATACTCGATTCGATTTTCGAATTCTCGACGATCGCTATTCACCCCACCTCCCTAACGAATTCTATGATCCAACAAGAAAGTCCAACAAACCAATCGTTATATGAAAAAGATTAGATTAACTTAAAGCTATAGTCTTGGAACAAATCAATTAGAAGACTATCTATAATTTTCAGTCAACTTTAAGAGAATAATAAAATAAATAAAGATAGCTATCTGTAATAAAATCCAAGATTTAATTAGATAAGAATATTGAAGTATTTTTTAACTCATCAAATTTAATGCACTAACTTAAATAGGAATTACTATTACCACCTATCTAAGCATGAGATTAGATGATAATCATCTTATTCCTTTTCTCTCTTGGATGGTGTGACAATCTTATTCCTTTTCTCTCTTGGATGGTGTGACAATGGTGTAAAAGGGTGTCGAGGTGGTGGGGTGAGTAGGAGGGTTGACTTGGTGGGGTGAGTAGGAGGGCTGACTGTTGCATCTCCACCTTGTTCAGCTACTACTCATGGTTCATCTCGATGATAAGGGGAACTATGAGGATGAGAAAGATGGTGTCAACAATCCACACATCTTTTCCGGTGCTACGAAGGTGTTTCTTGATCACGATGGCTACCTCGACGACGGCGACCCTTCTCACATGACAATCATAGACTCCTAGACGAAGCTCAACATATGAGAGAGCAAGTCATCAGCCTGCACTGTAAGCGAATTCTTCGGAAAATTAATTTAATAATTTCATAAATAATGAAAAAAATCATTCAATAAAAATTTAAAATTCAATAAAATATAGGAAAAGGCCAACTCAAGATCAGCCCAACCCATCTTTAATTTTTAGATCCGTCTGTCTGTCAGTTGAGTATCGGCAATATATTTTCACAAATTAACAGAACAATATTAAATGATACGCAAACTTTGACAAAGTTTAGTTTCATTTGAATATGGTTAAAGTATGCTAAAGACAGTTTGCAAAAGGTTACTTATAGTAACTGATGACATATAAACTTGATGACAGATAAACAGGTTGAAGGATACAACACTATCAGGTACATATAGTGAAATTTTTTACTAGTTTGTTGGTGATTGTGCTTGATCGCGATAGCTTTGGTACACTGACTTGGAAACACGCAAAGCCTTTAAATCTCTGCACTTTGAACCATATGATCGAGGATCATATTGTCAATTCAGTGACCTCACTTTAGCAGCAGCTTCCTTGATTTGTTCGATTGTGAAAATGCCATAAAAATCATCATCTGTGAGAGAATTAATGGCTGCATAGGCAACATCATCGACACTCACAGGGGGTGCCAAAATTAGATCAGATGCAGGGAGTGAGTTCAAAGGCCTTGTAAAATTCTCAAGAGCAAGCAGTATCCTTTCCAATGGTTCACCTATCAGATTGAGTGGGATCTCATAGCCATCTACCCTTCTCTTTCCATAAATGAAGCCAGGTCTTAGCACAACACCTGGTGAAGCATATGTCGGGAAATTAGAAGTTGGACACGATCATACCATGGTGAACAAATGCAGAAATTAGTGAAGTCAGTAACCTGATCTTGGGTATTTGGAGAGGACCTCAGATTCTGCTTTTCTCTTTCCAGTGAAATACCCAGAAGAAAGGAGGAATGAAGGAAGATTGTAGTCATGGACAGATATCAATACAAACTTGGAGACCCCTACATTTGAATGTATAAGGAATTTAACAGAACCAAATAATATACAGCATTTTTACAATTGCACAGAAACGTAGAATGTCCCAAACTAGAACACTCATACATTCCCTAGCCAACTTAAATTAAACTTACAACAAACAAAAAAACTGAAAGATATTTTGTTCAACAAAAGATAGTTTACAACACAGGTAAGGATTTAGACCTTCGTGAATATAGATAAACAAAATAAAAACAAAGGAAAAATATTTTGACCTATCTGATATTTAGTTCAAAGAATTATGCTTGCATTAGTTTAGAAGCTTTGAGATGGAACTCCAATACATTAGCAGGACAATTTATATAGTTTCAAGGCAATTGCCATGGGTTCTCCATTATTAGACCAGTTCACTGGGTTCATCAAGAAATAGGGCATGATTTCTAGTAAATGATCACTTCTGAGTTTCTAGGAAATTTCTGACGGAACATGTTTATAGAAAGAGTCAATAACCTATAAGCTTTTACTTCATGAGTGCAATTGTCTTTCAAAATCTGGCGCCACATGTTCTTCATGATGATCTTTCTAAACTGTACCTATCATGTGTTCTTTTTCTGCATATATTGTGAAAATCACCACTTTTGCTGCTTTTGACTTCATTGTTCAATAATACCCTTTCAACTGCTAAACTAATCACCATCTAAGTTCATCTAAGAAAATCCTATACTATCAGATAAGCCTTTGAGCTAAACTCCATATTGGGATGAGAGTAAGTTTTTACAACTTAGACAGTTGACTTGACTAAGAACTAACAGGGTTTGCAAAGTTTGTCAAACAAGTACTTGATTAGAGTCAACTAAGTTGTGCATAATTACCCTATCAAATTTGGCTTCTTAAGCCATATTCATAATTATCACTATTTAATCTTTATTTACAGTTTTTTATATAATTTAAATATTCTATATTTACTTGTTAATATTTCAAAAAATTGAATATTAGAGTCAACTGAGTTGTGCATAATTACCCTATCAAATTGCTTCTTAAGCCATATTCATAATTATCACTACTTAATCTTTATTTACAGTTTTTTTATATAATTTAAATATTCTATATTTACTTGTTAATATTTCAAAAAATTGAATATTGGTCGACTAGATTACAGGACTTAGCCCACTACATTGGCATCTTGTTCAATTCTTGAGAAGAAATCAAGTAATTCTGAAATAATCTAAATTGGTCGACCAAAAGTCAAAGTCAACAAAGACGAACAATCAAAGGTATGTCACACAAATTGGTAGACCACATAAATAGTGCTGATCAACCACAGGCTGGATCAGCAGATGATATGGACCAAAGACAGACAGTGATAAGGATCACAACTCAAAGTCAACCATATGAATAGTATTGATCGACCTTATGCCCAGTCAACACAAAGCAAGGACATAAAGTTTAATCAATGAAGCCTATCCAATTTAGTCGATGAGAATGTACAAGATTATCAGATGACAATTGACAGCTAAACCAGTTGAAGCAACGTACGTAATAGCTGATCTAGTTGACCAAATGAGTTAGACAACTAGAACCACAAAGTCGACAACTATTGCTTCGGATAACAACTGAATATCTTAGTTTGGTCGACCAGGATGGACGAGTTAGTCAATTAGAGCTTGCCAAATTGAGACTATAACTAGAGGATTGTGTTGTACGTTCAGAACATCCAAGAAATCTAAACTAAGAATCACTCAGAAAAACTTAGAAGCAATTCTTCCATCCAGAAGTTCGCTACAGGCAGCTCAGATATTCAATAACTTGGTATTTTTATTTTAGTTATTTATTTAATAGATGTTATATTATTTGTTTGTTGGATTGTGTTTTAGGCTTTCTGCATTTGACTTTTAAATATTTTTAAAAGCTAGTATTTTGTAAAAAGGCTTTTCCACCTTTAAAAGGTTTTTAAAAAGGAGAATATATAATGGGATTTTAATGAGTGAGGAATCATTCGTCGTAAAGTAGGAACTTAGGAATTAGCGAACCATGTTAAATCATTATCTTTCTTATTGCTCTTAGCATTAACTCTTTATTGATCTTGAAAAAACAAAAGTCTATTCCCCTGCATATCTGACAAACTTTTAAAATAACACTTGATTTCTAAAAGTGTTATCCCCCTTCTAGAACTCATCGCTAATAGTGTCACATAGTATTATTTACAACTACTCCAACTAACAAGTGATGAGCCAAGGAATTGGTATCTTCCACTTGTGTTTTTTCAACTTGCAACCCACATAGTCGGAATATATAAGGATTCTTTTAACAGATACTAGAAGTGATTGCTTAGGGTTTGATTAAATCTAGCACATAAAGTAACAACAAAAAGAATATCTAGACGACTTTCTGTAAGATAAAGTAGACTGTCAAATAAAGTACAAAAATACTTAAGAGTCAACCTTTTTACCTTCACGATTATTATCAAAGTTGAGATTTGTTCCCATCAAAGTTCTCCATCCTAAATTTTTGAATAATTTCATTTGCATACCTTGCCCGATGTACTTGGATATCCTCCTTGATTTGCTTGATTCGAAGTCCCAAAAAGAAATTTAGTTTTTTTATAAACTCATTTCAAATTCACTCTCCACGAGAGTGATGAATTCATTTAAAAATTCTTTGTTAGTAGATCCAAAAATTATGTGATTAACTAAAACTTGAGAAATAAAAATATCATTTTTATTAGTTTTTAAAAATAATATGAGATCAACTTACCACATTTAAAATTTTTCAATATAAGAAAAGTAGAAAAGTGTTCATACCAAACCCTGGGAGCTTTGCTTTAAACCATACAGCTACCATCGCCAAGGGTGTAAAGTCTCTCACATATTACATGTCAAGAATTTATCTCATTGACTTTATCAATATTTAGTCTCTTATCATATTTGGCCAACTAGGACTTCATCTGTAATCTAGAGGTTCATCTTTACCTATCAAGACTTCCTTTAAACGTCTAACATTCGGTCTTCCATGACATATTAGCACTTCCATTTAGGAGTGAGCAAAAATTCAGTTAAACCGAACAAACCGATCGAATTTTAAAATTCAGTTCAATTTATTCGGAAATTCAATTTTTTTTCTAAAATAAATCGGTTAATTCGGTTCGATTTTGATTTTCAAATTTCTTATTAAGTTAAACCGAATAGACCGAATTTTTAGACCAAACCGAATTTTTAACCCTGTTTGTTATGACCAAAACCAAATTTTATTTTAAAAAACCCCGACTTTTATTAAAAAAACAAATTTTTAAAAAAATTAGGTTAATTCAGTTAATTCGGTCGAAAACCGAATTAACTGATATTTTATCATTTCGGTTTCGATTTTTTTTAAAATTCAATTGGTTTGGTTTGGTTTGTTCGAAAAAAAATCGATTTGGTTCGATTATTTCGGTTCAATTTTAACCAAATACTCACCCCTACTTCCATTACTAACATCAGTTGGATTTCTCCATTGTCAAATGTCTAGTCTTTCGACTTCCCATCGATCAAATGTCCAATCAAGTTTGACCTACTTGGACTTTTCTATTACACTTGCAATAATTGTGTCAGCACCTGCATTCATGACACACATCTTAGTCCAAATCAAGTCTAACTTTAAATCTTTACCAACCACATCAAAATCAAAACACGATGAAAAAGCTTGGTCACTTGGCGCCGGATTGCACCAACAAAGATCATGTTAGCTTGATATGTTTTGTTCTTTTTCAAACTATCATCAAGAGTATTAAATTTGACTAGTTCATGGAATAAGAAATATCATGTTCACAGTTTTATGTGGATAACTTGTCATGGCATTCTTGTAAGAGTATTGACCTGCTTTTATAACAGAAGTAATCGAATATTCTCATTACTACAGATGGTTAGCATTTTCAGAAGAATTGATTGCTTCATGAAAAAAAGGGTTGAAACAGAACATAAATCTAGAGACCAGGAGGAAAATATCAAAAATTCAAAAGGCAGTTTAAATAGCCATACACAAGGAAATGTGCATAGGGAGGCTGAGGAAAATTAAAATGACAATTAATACATATATAAGACACTGAACAAGAACGGTTCAAAGAACAAGGAAAATACACAGTTGAAAATTTTACCACACTTGATTCTAGATTACTCACCAAAATCCTTTGCGGCACCTACTGCTAGGATATTAGCTTCCCCATTTATCCTCTTCATCTGTTCCTCATTTCCAAATCCTCCAAGGGTTGATACTACTGCAGTTGCCCCAACCAACACCTCATCCCACATTAGGTAGAAAACATCTCCTGCATGAATCAGATATACATTTTACTGAATTTTCTCAGACATATATTAAATGAATTCCTTGTTTTAAAGCCTCTTTACAATCAATACAGGCTCATTAAAGGAAGCAAAGTCTAATAAAAGGCAAAGCTTCTTACGGGACTCAAAAGTTGTAAAACATGTTA
Source organism: Zingiber officinale (assembly GCF_018446385.1). Classification (NCBI taxonomy): domain Eukaryota; kingdom Viridiplantae; phylum Streptophyta; class Magnoliopsida; order Zingiberales; family Zingiberaceae; genus Zingiber; species Zingiber officinale. The sequence goes on from NC_055995.1 coordinate 49,961,289, forward strand.
TGATCCCGACCATCATGATTCAAAATTTTATGCATACTTACAGTAATTAATGAATAAAAATATAGTCCAGATTTAATATATATTCCATGTGGTTAGGCTTAAAACTGAATTTAGGAACAATTAAGGGTTGAGTTCTAGTAAAAACATTGGGCAATTGAAGAATTAAATCCATTGGTTTGGGCTTAATCTTGGGATTTCAGCTTATAGGCTCAGACCCATTACTCTTATTGGATATTGGACTGTCCAATATGTTAATGCGTTTAACCAGTAAATCATAGAATGTTTAAAAAAAAAAAGGTCACAGACCAATTACCCTCATTAGATATTGGATACCCAATGGTTTAACATGTTTAACCAACCAACTTAAGATAAAATAAAATAGATCCAGACAGAAAAGGGGGTTGCATGTCCACTGGCTGACTCCTGTGGCATCGGCAATATGACACCAGTGATTTGTTCATCAGAGGCCTATACCCACTACTGAGCCACAGCCTCCCACAGTAGTCCCCTTCTTGCCACCAAAAAACTCATCCATTTTCAACCCCTCCTTGTGACTACCACAACTGAAGACGGATTCCTGATCTGGTTGCATCGGCAGTCTCATGACCTAGCCACACCACAACCTCCTTATCAACCCACTCATCTCGCTACCTAAGCCTCTCTTGTCCACCTACCATCAATTGAATGTCAAAACCAAGCTTTGAGATAGAAAGTTCTAGCTCTAATATTTATTGCAAACAACTGAGTCTTGCTTATGACACAATCACCTCTCGGCCCCAACCACATCTCCTCTGGTGACCAAGTCATAAGGGCTTAGTTTGCTTTAGCAACTGAGTTACTGAGCCCTCTCTTGGGAGGGTGAATAGCGCTCGTGGCTTTCACGTTCGTTTGAAAACATTCGAGTAAAATACAGCGAAATAAGAAAGACAAGGTAGAAAGAAAGCAATCACGAACACCAAAAATTACTTGGTTTGGAGTCTGTGACGACTCCTACTCCAAAGCTCGCACGTGAGAGTGCTTTCGATGGGCAATCCATTAATCAATCGAAAGTTACAAAGAGATTTACAATTGTAGTACAAGTAACTTTTAAATAAAACAATACCGACGACTTGGAGAAATAGATCTTCAGCGTAGTCGTCGTCAGAGCAGCTTTTGGACATCGAGATGCTTTATCGGAGCAGCGGGCAAGTGCAGAAGTCGTTCTGAATGTTGTTATTGGGCCCCTGGTTGAATGCTTCTTATATAGGATGTTCCGAACACCTGGAATTCCTCCGAGCACCTGGACCACGTGTCACAGCCAATCGATGCGCTCCATGTAGGCTTATGGATGATTTTTCGAGTCCGGGCGCCTAGACCGCCTGGGCGAGGCTGGTCCGAGCGCCCGGACCTCTTCCGGACAAGCTTTTTCAGCCTCCCCCTTTTTTTCTACAAAACAGAGTTAATCCAGGAAAAAAAATAATATATATAAATTTGACAGTCTCTGACTGTTCGGTTCTGACTTTGAGTTTCGTTGAAACTCTAGGTCGAACCTACGCTTACTGTTCCCTATTCGAGGGAATACGTCCTCACCTACTCCTCTCAAGAAACTTTACCTTTTGCTAGATCGGTCCTCCACAACCGTCTGGACTTTCGCTCAGCGTCCGAGACTTCAAGTCTTCATGTTGAACGTCCGCTCCACCCATCTAGACTTCCACCTAGTCTGCGACCACCAGGATTTTCACCTAAAGTCTCCGACTCTAGGATTTCACCTAAAGTGCTCAACCCGCCAAGACTTCACCTTGCCTAACTGCAATTAGGACTTTTCACCACCTAGAGTTACCTCCCTCTAGGGTTTTCCACCTGCCTAGAATCCACTAGGACTTTTGCCTAAGAACACTTAGGACTTTCCTGCAAGTTCATTCAACCTTATTAGACAACAAGTAACCTTAACTTTGGACACTTTCCCATAATCAAAACTTAAGTTTGATCGTCTGGTGCTCTCTGCACCAACAATCTCCCCCTTTTTTATTATGATAACCTGGTTCAAAGTTAAGTAAAACATAACAATAATGTAAAGAACTTAAGCATGAGCATAAGTGAAATAATTAAAAGAACTTATCCACAAGCAAAATAATTTTGAAAAAAAGTCTCCCTTATGCTCCCCCTTAATCAAAAGTTATATGTTTAACTTAACTTTATCTTTCTAACATTTAACTTTCTCTCCCCATTTGACTTAATCAAAAAGATACTAAGTTAGAGAGAAAAGTAAGAAAAAAAATACTAACTCTTAATTTCTTTCAAAATTTTAATTTAAAGCCCCCTTTGAATTTATCACTTTAAACAAATTTAACTTAAAAGGAATTTAAAATACTTAGCTTTTTGAAAGATTAAAAAGTTTAATTAAATTCTTAGTTTTAGAAAATATTTCCTTTTTTTAAAAAAAAAATATAACTAAATACTTATCTTAGAAAAATTTTCTTTAAAAAATATAATTAAATACTTAGTTTTATAAAGATTTTCTTAAAAATTTAACTAAATACTTAGCTTTTTCGAAAAACTTGGATAAATCTTAGCTTTAAAAAAAATCCTTGTAAAAATACTTAGCTAAGAAAATGAATACTTAAAAATACTTAACTTTATCAAAACTTAGTTAAGTACTCAACTTTTTTAAAAAGATTTAAAAAACACTTAGTTAAGTACATTAAAAACTTATAAGTACTTTTTCAAAACTTATTTTTTTATATAAAAATATTTGAACTTCCCTTTCCAAATAAAATATTTAAAGTTACTTTTCAAAAATAGTTAAGACTTTTTTTTCAAAAATAATTAAACCAAAAGAAAATAAAAAAATTAACTTAAAGAAAATGCTTTAACTTAAGAGAATATTTAAGTTTGAGAGTAATTAACAAATTTTAACTTTGAGAAAATATTTAATCAAAAATTATATAATTGAACCTAAGTCTTTTCACTGCCCCTTGATTAATGCCAAAAAAAAATTACGAAAATTATTTAATTTTTAGGGTCATAGAGTCCAAACATGAGAGTTCAAAGTAAAAAAAACCTTCAAAACAGATATTTACTTTCCTTAAACAAGTGTCTAACCTTTAGCTATTAGCTGTTCATCATGAGATAAAACTTTTACTTAGTTAGTCAAGTTAAACTAGTATTCCAATTAGATTGAGTAAAGTGGATAACTTAACTTGATCAATTTAACTTGGTATTTATTGCCCAGACTTATGTTAATGCACAAACATAAGCATTCTGAAGTCCAGGCAATACCCTATGTATCTTACTCCATTTTAAGAACTTTTCATACACAAGTAAGGTATTCCTAGTGTGCTTGTGAGATGCTCTGGCTGAAACCTATGGATACATGATTTCTAGGGGGTAAATACCTAGGCTAAGTCCAATCTTTTGAAAATACTAGTTAAAATTGGGAATTTTGAATAAAGTAATTTTTCTTAGAATTTTAAAACCAAACTAATTAAAAAACATAACTTTTTGAAAAAGTAATACTATAAAGAGATGATTTTGATAGTTTTAGTACCAATTCTACTAAGCACATACCTAATTGTCTTCTAAGTACACTGAACTCAAGTTCAGGTAAGGGTTTTGTGAAAATATCAGGTAGGTTTGACTTAGACTCAACATAGTCAAGTACAATGTTACCCTTAGCTACATGATCCCTTGCAAAGTGATATTTGACTTCTATATGTTTAATCCTTGAGTGGTGGATTGGATTTTTAGTTAAATTGATTGAGTTTTTGTTATCAATTGAATTTTTTTATATTTTTATATTCTATTTGATAATCTTTTAAAGTATGCATCATCCATAATAATTGAGATGCACATTCTCCTGTGGCTATGTACTTTGCTTCAGTAGTGGATAAGGCAACACAGTGTTGTTTTCTACTTGACCAGCTTACTAGGCACTGACCTAGAAATTGGTAGCTTCTACTTGTACTTTTTCTATCTAGTTTGCGCCAACATAGTCTGAGTCAAAGCACCCAACTAAGTCAAACGTGCTAGTGGTACCAAATATTTATAGTTAGGGTTCCCTTAATGTATCTAAGTATTCTTTTTACATTAGTTAAATGTGATTCTTTTGTACAAGATTGGTACCTAGCACACATACCTACTGCAAACAAAATATCAGGTCGACTTGCAATTAGTTATAGTAAACTTCCTATTGCACTTCTGTAATATTTTAAGTGTACTGATTTTCCTTCTAAGTCAAAGTCAATTTCAACATTAGTTGTCATTGGGGTATTTATATTTTTAGAATTTTCTATTTCCAACTTTTTAATTAATTCCTTAGCATATTTGGTTTGAAAAATATAAATTACTTCCTTTGTTTGTTTTATTTGTAAGCCTAAGAAAAAATTAACTTCTACTACTAGGCTCATTTCAAATTCACTTTTCATTAATTTAGTAAATTCTTTTAAAAATTTAGTATTGGTTGAACTAAAAATTATATCATCTACATAAATTTGAGCTATAAGAATATCTTTTTCTAAGATTTTAACAAATAAAGTTTGATCTAGTTTACCTTGGTTAAACCCTATGGATATTAGGTAGGTTAATAGTCGTTCATACCAAGCCCTAAGTGCTTGTTTTAGTCCATATAAGGTTTTCTTTAACCAAAAGACATGGTTTGGGTGGTCTAAATCTTCAAAACCTAGGGTTGATTTACATAAACTTCTTCTTGGATGAACCCATTTAGAAATGTGAATTTTACATCCATTTGGTATATCTTGAATCCTTTATGTACTGCATAGGCTAGCAGCATCCTAATGAATTTAAGTCTAGCCACGAATGTATAAGTTTCATCATAATCTAACCCTTCTATTTGGCTGAATCCTTTTGCTACTAATCTAGCCTTGTTTCTTACTATTTCGCTCTTATCATCTAATTTATTTCTAAATATCCACTTAGTGTCAATTATGGATTTACTTGTGGGTTTAGGTATAAGTTCTCAGACTTGGTTTCCTTTCAAATTAAGCTAGTTTCTCTTGCATTGCAATTATCCAGTCTGGATCCGGTAGAGCTTCTTCTATAGTCTTGGGTTCAATTTTCAAAATTAGAGCTCTTTGACTTGGATTTCTATAAGATGATCGAGTTTAAACTCCTAGAGTTGGATCATCCAAAATTTGATCAGATTGGTGATTTGAACTTGTTCTAGAAGGTCTTATGTTAGGGTCAACAATTGGTTCCTGTGATTCTCTAAGTTTAGGTCTAATTTCATCATCTTCTGTATTTCTTATAATTTGATTATTTTCTTTGATTAAGTCAAGTAGGTTGTTTTCTTCATCAAAAATTACATTCGTTGTTTCTTCAACTTTTAGGATACTTTTGTTATAAAGTCTATAGGTCCTACTAGTTGTAGAGTACCTTAAAAAGATTCCTATTGTTGATTTTGATGTAAATTTACCTAAATAGTCTTTAATGTTTAGTATGTGGACTTTACACCCAAATATTTTTAGATAATTTAAGTTTATTGTAGTATATTTCATATAGAGTTTTATTTTGAAATTTATTGATTAATATTCTATTTTGAATGTAACAAGCGATATTTATTGCTTCAACCCAAAATTGATTCCTTAGGTTATATTCGTTTAACATGGTTCTAGCGGCCTTTATAATATTGTATTTTTTCGTTCTACTAAGATCATTTTGTTAAGGGGTTCTAAGACATGAAAATTCATGATTGTATCTATTAGTTTGACAAAATTTGTTAAACCTATGATTGTCAAATTCCTCTACATGGTCACTTCTAATTCTTTTAATTTGGTATCTTTTTCATTTTCTGTTAACTTACAAAAACTCTTAAAGATCTCAAGAGTTTCATCTTTGGTTTTTAAAAATTTTACCCAAGTAAATTTTGAGTAATCATCAATTATGACTAAGCAGTATTCATTTCTGCTTAGTGACTTGGCTCCATGTGAATCAAATAGGTCTAAGTGTAGGAGTTTAAGTATTAAGTTAGTTCGATTCAGGTTAGTTGGCTTGTTGGTTGACTTAGTTTGTTTACCTTATTGACAAGCATTACAGATTGTATTTTCTAAATTTTTTAATTTAGGTAGACCTCTAACTGAACTATTTTGACTCATTTTTAAAATGAGTGTGACTCAACCTTCTGTGCCACAACTTAGTTTCCTCTTATTGTGTCAAAAGACACTTGAGTGAGGAGGTTGGTTAATTGTGTAGATATTCTTATTCCTACTTCCCTTAAGTGTGATTTCAGGATTTTTGACATTTTTAATTAAGCACTCAAAATTTGAAAATGTTACTAAGTATCCAGAATCACAAAGTTGACTTATGCTAAGTAAATTAAAATTCAATTTATCAATTAATAGAACTTTTCTAATAACAAAATCGGAACTCAATTCGATATTACCTGTTCGGATTATCTTAAGTGTTTCGTCGTTGCTGATCGCAACCGACCCTAGTTTTTTGAATTTTAGCTTGGTGAACTTCAATTGATCTCCAATTATATGTTTGGAGCATCCACTATCTAACATCCGGTCTAAATCGTTATGTTCCTACACAGTACAATTTAAAAGGATTGTAAGATAAATTGATTGAGTTCCTACACAGTACAATTCAAGCGGCTGGAACCCCTCCAGGTGCTTGGACCACTGTCCCGGCCAATCGACGCGCTCCATGTAGGCTTATGGATGATTTTTTGAGTCTGGGCGCCTGGACCGGGTCCGAGCGCCCGGACTGCCTGGGCGCTTGCCACCTGCCCTGGGCGACGTTGGTCCGGGCGCCCGGACTGCCTGGGCGCTTGCCGCCTGCCCTGGGCGACGTTGGTCCGAGCGCCCGGACCAGCTTTTTCAGCCTCTCCCTTTTTTTTGCAAAACAAAATTAGTTCAGGCAAAAAATAATATATATAATATAAATTTGACAGTCTCTCACTGTCCAATTCTAGACTTTGAGTTTTACTGAAACTCTAGGTCGAACCGACGCTTCCTGTTCCCTCTTCGGGGGAACACGTCTTCACCTACTCCTCTCAGGAGAGTTTACCTTTTGCAAGATCGGTCCTCCACAACCGTCTGAACTTTTGCTCCGCGTCCGAGACTTCAGGTCTTCATGCTGAACGTCTGCTCCACGACCCGTCCATACTTCCATTGGTCCGCGACCACCAAGATTTTCACCTAGAGTCCCCGACTTTAGGATTTCGCGCAAAGTTCTCGATCCGCCAAGACTTCACCTTGCCTCACTGCAGTTAGGACTTTCCACCACCTAAAGTTACCTCCTCTATGACCTAGGGCTACCCCCTAGGACCTACGGTTATCTCCCCGTAAGGTTTTTCACCTGTCTAGAATCTACTAGGACTTTTGCCTAAGCATACTTAGGACTTTCCTGCAAACTCATTCAACCTTGTTAGACAACAAGTAACCTTAACTTTGGACCTTTTTCCATAATCAAAACTTAGGTTCAATCGTCTAGTGCTCCCTGGACCAACAATGACAAGATCAATGAATGATGCATAAAATGCCTTGAGTCTTCTCCTTGATTACTTCAAAGCCCACTTCTCATTCCCTCTCCTTTTGGTGGGCAGTACGGAGCAAAGCAAAGGATGACGATAATATTGTAGAGCAGAAATTAAAGGATCACCAACTACAGAAGAAATTATGGACATTTTCCCATTTGACTAGTTCATTTCATGCTTTCTTTAGATATGAGAAACTCAAGTAAAACAAGTTTCTCTTGGAACCTGATTACATAATCTTCTGATGATTTTGTTGAATGGCAGGCATAGTGTAATGCTTCAGGAGGAAACCCAAGTCATTGGCCCACTACCACTCATGCTTTTGATGGCATAATGAGCACTACATTACGGGTGTATTTAGTTTAGTTATCATGTATAACTTTGGTTATATGATTAGCTGATAATCATATAACTAAGATTATTGGGAATAAAATATAACTAAAATGAAATTTTCGCTATAAAAATTTTAGGGGTATTTTTGTCTCAGAGTATAAATATCGGAGAATATTTTTCCCAAAAAAAATTCATTGACACTAAAATTAAGAAAAATCTCATTTTCTGAGGTTTTCCGATTCTGGATTGCATGCCCCTTTTGCTGACGTATCGGGCATGAAACTTTTTGTTGATCGTCGACCTAAATCAAACAAACTTTTTGTTGATAACCTTGATAGATAATCAAAGTTATCAAGGATAATCCCTAATCAAACATTCCCTAATTGATATAACTTTATAGACTTCTTGTACACACTAGTTGTTATGTATGACTAGTTGTCGTATGTGTATAACCTTGCATATTAATTGTTATTTTGCTCATCATATTTGTAGCATTTAGTACATTTGTACTAGATTTCCACCTGGCTTTTAGTTTCATAAGGAACTGATATAAATGATTAGGATTTGTTTAGATAAGTCAGTACAAGGACAAACCAAAAAAATGTTAAAAAGTGATCAATTTTGTTAAATAAGCATTTTCAGCCACCATTTTTTCAATGGTGTCATCTTGTGCTTTTTGTTCTCTCTTTTGTTCTTGTAGTAGTATGTAAATAAGATTGTAAATCTAATTGTGGGCAAGTATTTGTAATTATGATTTAAATGCTTTGTACATGAGCATTATAATTGTAAAGAAAAATTATACATTGAAAATATAGGGGAGACTCTAAAATTCTTTTAAAATTTTAGTAGTTTTTTTAAATTGCTGTGGCTCGAGGGGCAACATTTTTAGTCGAGGAAAAAAAAAGAAAGTCCATGTCAAGGCATGACACACAAATAACTCCTATTAACTTGAAGTCGGTCTCAAATATAAGCAAATTTGCATATTGAGGAATAGAAATATTTAAATGTTTAGTGGGAAAATTTCCAAGTAATTCCTTTATTTTATGCAGCTTGCCAAAGATGTTGGACAAAGAGAGAGAAGAGATGGAATGAGATAGGGGGATTTCATATGCATTCTATCCCATAAATAAAAGAAGTTGCAACTTAATATAATATATAATTCTATTCATGACAAATAAATTCTGTCATGGTCCATTCTAATCCCACGTAAAGAAAGAGGGTTAAGTTAAATTATCAATTAATATTAAATAAAGACAAATATTATGTATAAATCAATCAATTTAATGAAGCAAAAAAATTATTTTGCTCACCCCAAGTGTCCCTCATCGCCGACCGCACAACAAGATGAAGGGAGATTAATCAGGTACCAAGCAGCCTCTTAGGTGGAAGGGCATTTAATTCTCAAAGGAATGAACGCTGCGAGGATCGTACCTTACTTAATGAAGCATCTCTGTCACCTTAATATCAACTCGGCTACACATGAATGCAACATGTTGACAAAAAAATGTCACATGAATGCAACATGTTGACAAAAAAATATTATAATTTCATGAGAACTTAGGTGAAATGCTAAATATACAAGAATTCTCACATCCTATATTGGATAACAATAAATATTATAGGGATATGCATTATCTTACATATGCAACAGGGAAGGTAGGAACATTCGCTACAAAGCAATGGAGCTAGTAGATATTCTTGGTACTAAATCGTGTCCGTCGACATAAATTAAATTTACTATTTTGCCCGCCAACCAACATTGTGTTATATTTGAGAGATGTCCTAAGGCAATCAACTTATAGTTTGTACTATTTATTTTGATAAATATAGATTCACTATTTGAGTACACTTTACTTATATATTTGAATGGTCTTAAACTCATTTACTGAATGTTCGCAATATGATTCATAGCATAAGAGAACTTGTGATTGGATCACAACTAGTGAGAGTCTCTACATGTGTAATTATGAAAGTATTGAAACATTTCCTAGTGAGTAAAATTTCCTAAGTAGCTGTTGTTAGTTAGAGCCCTAGAGCCAATCATTTGATGATTGTTGTATGGACTCATTGTATCATATTCTTGTATATAAATAAAGGCATTTGTTTTGGTTATTATACTTACTTGTATTGGTGCCAAATAACTAAGTATAATAGCGTCCTTGAGTAGAAGGTTCTTACCTATATCAATCGATTGGTTGAATCGATAATGAGATGATATAGGGAACACTACTCTTAATCATTCCTAGTCGAGTATTAGCATTCAGGGACAATGTTAAATGCGACGAGACTAGCATGTAGGTCAACTCGATGACTCGATCTCACAAGTCATGGATATAGAGATATCAAGTTGACACATGAGTATGCATTGGAGAATTTATACTGAATGACCCGCCATGAGAAAGTATCATGGATCGTTATATGAGTGTCATATACTTTCTCATGTGACTATTAGTATGACTATTAGTCCTTGGACCTGAAGTCACCATGGTTCCCTACATAAGAAGTTACATACTTTGACTTCGTCAAACGTCACCCGTAACTGGATGGACTATAAAGACGATTACTGGGTATGTAACAAATTATGCAGAGGGATGTGAGTGATGTAGATGGGATCTATCCCTCCTATATGACGGGAGAGACATCGATATTCTTGATAGAGTGAGACCACTAAGTGCATGGCCATGTCCAAATGAGTCAATATGAGATGTTGAGCTATTTGATTGAGTGAGTTTACTTGGGATTCAAGATTTAGATTGATTAGAGGATGACACAGTCTATGCCTCACATTGATCAATCTAGATGTCAAGGATAGAAGGACACTTGTCATATATTGTGAAGAGTCACAACTAGTAGTCACAAGGTGATGTTGGATCTCAACATTCTTATAACTTGGGTAGTAATGATGTGTTGCTAGATACCGCTCATTACTTATACTTCTAAATGGGTTTAGGAGCATTGCCAACGTTATAAGAACCTATAGGGTCACACACAAAGGGAAATTAGATGAACATTAGGTTCATTTGATGAACCTAAACAATTAGGTTCATGTGATGAACCAAATTGGATTAAGAGTAATCCAAATTGAGCTAATTGAGTTGGACTCAATTTGGTTCATGTGTTAAGTGAGTCTAATTTGGACTTAGACTCATTTAATTAATTTAATTCAATGAATAGAGATTCATTAAATTAAAATTGACTTGAACCAATGGTTAGATTTGATCAACCATGGGAGAGAAATGGTCAAGTTTGACTTACTTGAGAGGAAGATGAAGAGTCAAGTTTGACTTGACTATTTGCCACCTCATTGGTGAGTTGGCATTAAGTGGGCCAATGATGATGCTCCACATCATCATGGTTACTTAAGTGGGATGTCACCTCATGGGAGTTACCAAGAGTTGACTCTTGGCATCCCATGGAGGTTACAAACCACCTAAGGTGGCCGGCCACTTTCATTCAAGGGGTAAGTTTCATTTTGTTTTGAAACCTCCTTCTTCCTCAAGCTCTCATCTTCTCTCCCTCTCCTCCACCATTACTGATCTTCTAAGGTTGCTGGCACATCCTTAGAGGTTCTCTCCATCGAGTTGTTCGTGTGGATACACATAGAGGAGTATCTACTTTGATACTCTCGAGATCCGGCGAACTTAGGACGAGCGGGATTACACGAAGGGCTTCGCATCAAAGGTAAAACTCTTATCTTGTAGATCTAAAGTAGATCTAGGTTAGTAAACTCGTACGTGAAAGTTTTTACGAATTTTTATTTCTTCGCACGGATCCGTGGCATGGGACTTTCGGGGTTTCCGCAACGCAAAAAGCGATTTTTGCGGTCCAAAAAATCCAACAGTGGTATCAGAGCCACGTGCGAAGCGCGTACGAGTTTATTTTGTGTTTTTATGAAAAACTTTTAGTTCTGTAACATTATGTAAATTTACTGTTTTTATAGATTTTATGGGTATTTTTCTCGTAGAAGCGAAGCATAAGTGTTTAGACACTTGTAGGCTTCGACTACCGAGAAGATATTTCCGAAACGGCAAGGTTTCGCCCCAAATCGTTTTGGGACAGCGGACTAAGGCGCTGTAGGATCGCTTAGGAACACTCACGATGGTTATATCGCGGGTAGGGGCGCTGCCCCTGACCCCGCAAGGGGCTTCGTTCCGCGATTGCACCCGAAAATCGCTAAACGGAACCGTCAGGAATTTTTACTCATAAAAATTGTAAAAATTGTAAGAAAAATTACAGAAATTTATAGAAATTACATAATTTAGAATTATGTATTATTTTGTGATGGTCATGGCCCAAAAGACCCAATTTGATTGGATATTGTCTGTTGTAATTCACAATACGGTCTGCGTGTCGTCATGTGATTGTGCGTGTTGTATATTTGATACGCGACCTGCCCGTCGTGCCTTTCTATTTATTTATTCTTGTTGTAAATAGTTTAGACTCGAATGTAACTCGAGTTTCAAAATTGTAATGTACAAAATTGGAGCGGTGAAAGGTCCACTCGAGACGGAGTTACGAGGAGGGCGCGAGCAACACAAGGTGGTCAAAGGAAGGAGCTTGAGAAGCTGTTGACCTTAGGTTGACCATCCGATCTTCTCATTGACTTGAGAAGATCGTAGTAGGCCATGACTAATCACAAAACATTTAATTAATTGCTTGTGTGTGTATATGTGATGCATGCTAGAATAAGTAATTAATTAGCGCCTTAACGATTCGATTCGATCAATCGCGTATATGATACACCTCGACGATTAGATTAGATCTAAATCGCGTACATGATGCGCTCTAACGATTAGATCAGATCTAAATCGAGTATATGATACACCTCGTCGATTAGATTAGATCTCAATCGCGACAACTCGTAATGCCTACCATGCCATGATACCTATCACTAGCTCGATCACATGTAGTTGTTGAATCTGCTAAAACAGAGCAACACATATTATCTTGGTAGGGTACGGAGGGACAATCTTGGTCCCGCCTATCAACGCATGGGTGAGTAAAACTCAATTAGATTGAGTACAACTAGTTAAATCAAGTTTAACTGTAGGCATTTATCCAATAGTTGGAAGATAGGACAAAATCACGTTTATATTAACTCTTGGGCGTATTAGCCAAAGCTAACTCGAGTTTTAATATAAATGCGGATCTTGATCCTATAAACAAGAGTTGCATAGAGATGTAATTGGTAATTAGTTACCTACCGATCATATTAAGTCTTAGGCGATTTAGCCAAAGCTAACTCAAGGCATAGTATGATGTGGGTCTTGTCCCACAAAAATTATAGCTGATTGGTTAGAATCTAATAAGTGTGGTTTGACCACATCACTGACTTGATTCTGCAAAAATTCTATAATTCAGTGGGAGCATCATTTAGTTAAATGCCTAATTAAATGATAAAAGGAATATGATATTTACTTTCTGCTTTAATTTCTGTTGTAGATTGTCATGACGTCAAATACAAACTCTTTCTCCCTGCGTTCTGTCCTTAAGAAGGACAAGCTCAACGGAGCTAATTTCCTGGACTGGTACGGGAATCTGAGAATTATTCTCACACTGGAACGTAAACTGTACGTTCTGGAGCAGCCCATTCCGGAGGCACCTCCTTCCACTGCCACGCGAGCTGACCGAGATGCTTACAAGAAGCATCAAGATGATGCATTAGATGTGTCAAGTCTCATGCTCGCAACCATGAACTCTGAGCTTCAGAAGCAACACGAGTTGATGTGTGCTTATGATATGGTTGAACATCTTCGCCAACTATATCAAGAACAAGCAGGGCACTGGAAGAGGAACTGCACAGGATACCTGGAAGATCTTAAGAAGAAGAGAAATAAGATTTATACTTCAGGTATAAATGTTATAGAAGTCAACCTCTCTATTTCTTCATCGTGGGTATTAGATACCGGATGTGCTTCTCACATTTGTACTAATGTACAAGCGCTGAGAAATAGCAGAGCATTGATGAAGGGCGAGATAGACCTACGAGTAGGCAATGGAGCACGGGTTACTGCTGTTGCTGTAGAAACTTACTATCTATCTCTACCCTCTGGGCTTGTACTAGAATTAGATGAATGTTGTTATGTGTCTGCCTTGACTAAGAACATTAGATCAGTTTCTTGTTTGGACAAGAAAGAGTTTTCATTTATAATAAAGAACAAATGTTGTTCAGTTTATTTAAATGATATGTTCTATTGTAGTGCACTTCTGATAAACGGACTCTATATTCTAGACCTTGAAAACCCTATCTATAACATAAGCACCAAGAGGTTCAAGTCAAATGACTTGAACCAAACCTATATCTGGCACTGTCGCTTAAGTCATATAAATGACAAACGCTTATCCCAGCTCCATAAAGATGGTTTGCTGGACTCATTTGATTTTGAATCATATGAGACATGCGAGTCATGCCTTCTAGGTAAGATGACCAAGACTCCCTTTAGTGGACACAATGAGAGAGCGACTGACTTGTTAGGTCTTATACATAGTGATGTATGTGGCTCTTTCAATGTCGCTGCTAGAGGTGGTTATAGATACTTCATTACATTTACTGATGACTTCAGTAGATATGGTTATGTGTACTTAATAACACATAAGTCTGAATCCTTTGAAAAGTTCAAAGAATTCAAGAATGAAGTACAAAACCAGCTTGGCAAGAGTATTAAGATACTTCGATCAGATCGAGATGGGGAATACCTTAGCCATGAGTTTCGTGACTATCTAGCTGAGTGTGGGATTCTATACCAACTCACTCCTCCTGTGAACACCACAGTGGAATGGTGTATCTGAAAGAAGGAATCGTACCCTATTAGATATGGTACGGTCTATGATGAGTTACACAGATCTTCCTACATTCCTTTGAGGCTATGCTCTAGACACGGCAGCCTTTATACTCAACCGAGTTCAATCCAAGGCTGTAATAAAGACACCATATAGGATATGGACTGGGAGAGATGCCCAGGTGTCTTTTATAAGGATTTGGGGTTGTGAGGCTTACGTTCGACGTCAAGTCTCGGACAAATTGGGACCCAAATCCGACAAGTGCTATTTTATTGAATATCCCAAGGAAACGAAGAGATATTACTTCTACATTCCCAGTCAACACAAGATAGTTGTGGCTAAGACTGGGGTTTTTCTAGAAAGAGATTTTGTTTTTAGAAAGACTAGTGGGAGTACGTTCGATCTTGAAGAAGTTCAAGATAAGAACAATAGCACAGAAGCCTCGATGGAAGTTGAACTGGAACCACAAAGTTTTGTGGATGATGTTGTTCTACAAGGAGTTGAGGAACAACAACCAGTTCAAGTAGACATACCTCTTCGCAAGTCTGATAGGGTACGTCGTCAGCCTGAGAGATACTCATTTCTCTTGTCTGACCATGATGACGTTGTGCTCATAGAGGATGAGCCCACCTCCTATCAGGAAGCTGTGATGAGATCAGATTCCGAGAAATGGCTAGAGGCCATGAGATCCGAGATGGAATCCATGTACACTAACCAAGTATGGACTTTGGTTGATCCACCTGAAGGGATCAAACCCATCGGGTGTAAGTGGGTCTTTAAGAGAAAAACTGACATGGATGGACTTATCTATAAGGGTTGCTTGGTAGCTAAAGGTTTCAAGCAAATTCATGGTACTGACTATGATGAAACCTTTTCTCCAGTAGCGATATTTAAGTCCATTCGGATCATGCTTGCTATTGCAGCATAGCATGACTATGAGATATGGCAAATGGATGTCAAAACCACGTTTCTGAATGGAAACCTGCTCGAGGATGTGTACATGACACAACCTGAGGGTTTTGTAGATCCACAGCATACTAGCAGAGTATGCAAGCTGCATAGGTCCATTTATGGACTAAAGCAAGCTTCTCGGAGCTGGAATCTTCGATTCGATGATGCAATCAAACAGTTTGGTTTCATCAAGAATGAAGATGAACCTTGTGTCTACAAGAAGGTTGTAGGGAACACAGTTATCTTCCTTATTTTGTATATAGATGACATTCTACTCATTGGGAAGGACATCCCTTTGTTGCAATCTGTCAAGACTTGGCTAGGGACTTGTTTCTCAATGAAGGACTTAGGTGATGCATCCCGCATTCTAGGCATATAGATCTATAGAGATAGATCTAAGAGGTTGCTTGGCCTAAGTCAGAGTACATATATTGACAAGGTACTCCTACGGTTTGCCATGCAGAACTCCAAGAAGGGATTTCTACTGATGTCACATGGTGTGAGTCTTTCGAAGACTCAAGGTCCCTCTTCTAGAAAGGAGAGAGACCGCATGGATCAGATCCCTTATGCCTCAGTCATAGGATCTATCATGTACGTCATGCTATGTACTCGTCCTGATGTCTCGTATGCTTTGAGCATGACGAGTAGATACCAGTCAGATCCAGGTGAAAGTCACTGGATAGCAGTCAAGAATATTCTTAAGTACTTAAGAAGGACTAAAAAATATTTCTTGATATATGGAGGCGATGATGAGCTAGCTGTAAAGGGTTATAGTGATGCCAGCTTCCAAACTGATCAGGATGATTATCGATCGCAGTCAGGGTTCGTGTTTTGCATAAATGGTGGTGCTATGAGCTGGAAGAGTTCGAAGCAGGACACAGTCGCTGATTCTACAACAGAGGCCGAGTATATTGCTGCATCAGAAGCAGCAAAGGAGGCAGTTTGGATCCGCAAGTTCATCACAGAGCATGGGGTGGTTCCTAACATAGCTGATCCCATAGAGCTTTATTGTGACAACAATGGAGCAACAACACAGGCTAAAGAACCTCGCTCACACCAGCGGACCAAACACATACTACGGCGCTTCCATCTCATACGAGAGATTATCGATAGAGGAGATGTGAAGATTTGCATAGTACCCACTGAGGCTGATCCGGTAGTAAGAGCGGGGCCCCCCTTTTGTTGCAAAGTCAACGCCAAGTGGAAGTCACCAGAGCAGCCACCCATCCGGGGAGAGTGTTGTCCGACCGGACGGACGGCCGTCTACGGCCGGTCCGACCGGAAGGCCAGCCGGACGATGGAATCGAATACCCGGATGGGTCCGGGCGGCTCGCACTTATGGTTGGAAGGCACCCTGTCAAATCGGGGTTCCGACGCTCAGTTGAAAAGGTCATGGACCGAGCTGACCTTTTGACCAACCAAGGTCATAAAGCACCCCTGTTTATTAGTCTCCACAAAGCACAAGTAAACCACTACGGATGTCCGGCCGGATATTAAGGGAGCTGTCCGCCCGGACAACAAGTTTGGAGCAAGGGAAAAGGACAGGGGACTTCTTTCTCTGACAACCGGTAGGTTTCACGTGTGTGCCATGCTCCAGATCTTGTGACAGGAAATTGTGCTGTCCCATCGAGGGCATGCTTCGACTGTAGCGATATGGGTCAGGTAACCTTTCTGACAGCCGCATACCTAGGAAAGGACAGAGGACACGTGTGCACCTCGGTACACGTGCCCAAACCCTTCACAGCTCTATATAAAGAGCCTCAGACTTCGCCGGAGGTAAGATTTGGCTAGGTATTCTGAGACTTCGGTAGCCACTTTTTTCATCGTTGTTTACCTGACTTGAGCGTCGGAAGGTCGCCGCCGGGAACCCCCTTCCCGGCTCGACTTCAGTGCAGGTTTGCCGGAGCATCGCGCCACCAGTTGGAGATCTACATCAGCGAATCGAAGAGCGCCACGTGCCCAGCGTCTGTTGACTTCTGGTTCGGACAGGATCAAATTGGCGCCGTCTGTGGGAACGCACCTGCGTCCGAACGAGAACAATGGACGAGGCTGGACGACAACACACGGTGACGCTTTCAAGGGAAGAACTCGACGCTCTGGTCGAAATGAGGGCCGCCAAACTTGTGGAGCAAAAACAGAAAGCAGAAGCCGAGCGACCGGAGCAACAAGCAACATCTGCGTCGGGTGGCCGAGCGGAAGCACCTCAAGCCACCTTCGCATTTCATCAGGCCTTATTTCGCACCCCTGAAGCCGTACCAGCTCGAAGAGATAGAGGATCTTCTTCAGACGAGATGCCCAGACGAGATGACAGAAAGGGGAAAGCTCCCCGGGCGGACTCATCTCCCGAGCGGATCAATCGCCAATTTTCGGAGGCTATTCTACGAGACCCTCTGCCCAAGCACTACGTGCCTCCGACGATCGGCGAGTACAATGGAACCACAGACTCAGATGATCATCTGGGTAAGTTCGATAACACAGCTACGCTCCATCAATATACAGATGGAGTAAAGTGCCGAGTCTTTCATACCACTCTCTCGGGATCGGCTCAACGATGGTTTCGGAGGCTGCCGGACGGATCCATCACTAGCTTCAAGGATTTCCGAACGGCCTTCCTCCACCACTTCGCCAGCAGTCGACGTTATCAGAAGACAAGTGTCAACTTGTTCGCCATCAAGCAAGAGCCTAGAGAAGCGCTTCGAGCTTACATCCAGCGATTCAACCAAGTGGCGATGGATATTCCAACGGCCACATCGGAGACGATGATGAATGCCTTCACACATGGCATAGTGGATGGGGACTTCTTCCGGTCGCTCATCCGAAAGCCGCCCCGAGATTATAATCACATGCTACACCGAGCCAATGAATACATCAACGTGGAAGAAGCGCAAGCCGCCCGGAAAAAGGAAACTCCAACCGAGAGGACGCCTATTCAGGCTGACCGGAGACAGCAGGCCGCTCATCAGCCGCCTAGAAGACCAAGGGTCGAAGCAGTCCGCTCCCCTCGTGTGAGGTCCCAAGTTCAAGAAGTAGCTACCGCTCGGCCCAAGCCAGAGAAGAGATGGACCCCTATGTTCTGCTCCTTCCACCGGACGGATACACACAACACGAGGGATTGTCGAAGTCTTCCCTTCGTGGCTAATCCCGTTCCTAGGAATGTCGAACGACGGTCTCCTCCCAGCGACAGGAGACAAAGGACCCATGAAGCCGACCGGACCCGCACCGAGAGGCGACATCAACAGACGCCCGATCGGCACCGATCTCCAAGGCAGGAGAATCGCCAAGCGTCGAGAGAACGATCCCGGCCATCCGCTCGGGAAGAGGAAAATAGAAGTAATACTTCCCGAGGCGAGATCAACGTTATTGCTGGTGGGCCGACCGGAGGAGACTCCAACCGAGCCAGAAAGGCGGGCGTCCGGCAGCTCCAGATCCACGCGGTCGGTTGCAGCCAGGAGAGGGCAAGTGGACCGGAAATCACTTTCGGACCCTGGGACTTAGAAGGAGTTGAAGTGCCCCACGACGACGCTCTGCTCATTAAAGCGGTAATAGCAAATTACACTATTCACCGCATAGTCGTTGACACAGGAAGCTCGGTCAACATCATATTCAAGAAGGCGTTCGATCAGCTGCAAATTGATCGAGCCGAGCTGCTACCCATGACAACCCCGCTCTCTATGGGTTTACGGGCAACGAGGTTCAGCCGGTCGGACAGATCCGGCTGGCTATTTCGTTGGGAGAGGAGTCGCTCAGGAGGACCAGGACCATAAATTTCGTGGTGGTCGACTCTCCCTCATCCTACAACGTCATTTTGGGACGACCGGCGCTCAGCGAATTCCGAGCGGTCGTCTCAACCTTCCATCAGAAGATCAAGTTCTCCGTGGAGGACAAAGTAGGAGAAGTACGAGGAGACCAGCTAGCAGCTCGGCGATGTTACATCGAAATGGTCAGAGCAGACGCTAATTCCGCTCGGAAGGCGCCCCGAATCGAGGTACACGCCATAACTGAAAAACCTCCTGCTTTAATTTATGATGAAAAGGAGGAGGTTCAGATCCATCCGACCCGATCGGAGGCCACGACTTTTATCGCCTCTGATCTGGAGGAGAAGCAGAAGGAGGAACTGATCCAATGCCTCCAACGAAATCATGATGTCTTCGTCTGGTCGACACATGAGTTGCCCGGAATTTCGCCGAACCTAGCGCAGCATGAGTTGCATGTCCGACCGGATGCTCGGCCAGTGAAGCAGAGAAAAAGGGATTTCAGTGCCGAGCAGAATGCCATCATCCGGGCGGAAGTAGAGAAACTTCTGGAGGCCGGCCACATACGCGAGGTGCAATTCCAAAGCTGGCTGGCCAACGTAATATTGGTCTCCAAGCCGGGCGGCAAGTGGAGAGTCTGCATCGACTTTCGGGACTTAAACAAAGCATGCCCCAAAGATTTTTATCCCCTGCCCCGGATAGATCAGCTGGTGGACTCTACGGCCGGCTGCGAATTAATTTGCATGCTTGACGCCTACCAAGGATATCATCAAGTGTCGCTCGCCCGGGAAGATCAAGAAAAAGTAAGCTTCGTAACGGCCGACGGCACATATTGCTATAATGTGATGCCGTTCGGATTGAAGAATGCCGGGGCCACCTATCAACGCTTGATGAACAAAGTGTTCAGGGAGCAGATCGGGCGTAATCTGGAAGTCTATGTGGACGACATTCTCATCAAATCCGTCCGAACGGCCGATCTCTTCAAGGACATGGAAGAAACCTTCTGAACGCTTCGCAAATATGAAGTCAAGCTAAATCCCCAGAAGTGCCTGTTCGGAGCAAAAGGAGGGCGTTTCTTGGGGTACATAGTGACCGAGCGGGGAATCGAAGCAAATCCCAGCAAGGTGAAAGCTCTACAAGACATGCCGCCTCCAAGAAATACAAGGGAAGTACAGCGGTTGACCGGTCGGATAACCGCATTGTCCAGATTCATCTCCAAAACTGCCGACCGGAGCCTCCCTTTCTTCAAAATTTTGCGCAAGGCCACTAAATTTCACTGGGGCGAGGAGTGCGATCGGGCATTCGAAGAATTGAAGACGTATCTTAATTCCCTGCCTGTACTAGCCAAGCCGATCGGGGGTGAGTCACTTTATGTTTATCTGTCTTCAACTGAGCATGCTGTAGGCTCAGCACTTGTGAGGGCAAGCAGCGAAGAGCAGCCGGTGTATTTTCTAAGCCACATTTTAAAAGATGCTGAGTCTCATTACACCGGGCTCGAGAAGTTGGCCTTTGCTTTGGTCCTAGCCCCTCGGCGCCTTCGACCGTATTTCTTGGCTCACACCATCATTGTCCGGACGAACAGTCCACTAGGAAGAGTACTGTTGAATCCAGAAGCGTCCGGACGGCTCATCAAGTGGACGACAGAATTAAGTGAATTTGACATCCAATACCAGCCCCGCTCGGCGATCAAAGCGCAACCCTTGGCTGATTTTGTGACCGAAGTGCAAAGGCCAGAGCCGGAAGCTATGTGGAGAATATATGTGGATAGGTCCTCCACTCGGCTCGGAAGTGGGATTGGAATATTGCTGCTCTCACCTCAAGAAGAAAAGATGCACCTATCCGTCCGGCTGGATTACAAAGCTACCAACAATGAAGCAGAGTATGAGGCCCTCATAGCCGGATTGCAGGCAGCACGGCATGTGGGTGCCGGTCGGGTGACTCTCTATTCGGATTCACAGTTGGCCGCTCAGCAACTTTCTGGCACCTTTGAGATCAACAGCATTCGGCTTAAACTCTACGTTGAGGCCTTTGAAAAACTCAAAGCTACTTTCCGAGAGGTTCTTATTCAGAAGATCCCCCGAACGGAGAACCAGGCAGCCGACGAGTTAGCCAAACTCGCAAGCTCAATAACGCCGGTTGCCATTCAGCAACCAATTGAAAAGGTACTGCTGGTGGCGCACGTCGACCGGATGGAAGGCCTCACGTTTCTAAGCGATTGGAGGACACCCATCATAGAGTTCCTTCGCTCGGGAGCCACATCGGTCGATCGGGATGAAGCTCAGCTGCTCAGGAGGAGGGCCGGTCGGTTCACACTCATCGGCGATCAGCTCTATAAGAAGGCTTTCTCTCGCCCGCTGTTGAAATGTGTGAGCTCGAAGGACTCAGCTTACATCCTCCAAGAGGTACATCAAGGATCGTGTGGAGGACATCCGGGCGGACGATCACTAGCTAAGAAGATCCTGCTAGCTGGATATTTCTGGCCGACCTTACAAATAGACGCCGCTCGGACAGTATCTACATGCCTTTCATGCCAGAAGTATCACAACTTCTCCCACCGACCGGCAGAGGAGATGAAGGCATCAACCGTCTCATGTCCGTTCGATCAATGGGGAATGGATATTGTGGGTCCATTTCCGATGGCGACCGGGCAGAGGAAATTTTTGCTGGTGGCGGTCGATTATTTTTCCAAGTGGGTGAAGGCCGAACCACTAGCCAGGATCACCGAGCAGATGGTCAAAAAATTCATCTGGCAACACATCATCTGTAGGTTCGGTATCCCTCGCCGATTGGTTTCCGACAATGGGCGGCAATTCACAGGGAAGGTGCTAAAAGATTGGTGCAAAAGCTACGGCATCGAGCAACACTTCACGTCCGTGGCTTACCCCCAAAGCAACGGTCAAGCCGAAGTAGCCAATCGGGAAATTCTCCGTATTCTGCGCGCTCGGCTCGACCAAGTGGGAGGAAGTTGGCCGGATGAAGTGCCGGGCGTTTTATGGGTCATACGAACGACTCCTAAGGAAGGAACGGGCGTCACACCTTTTAATATGGTGTACGGCGGCGAAGCGGTCATTCCGGTTGAAGTCAGCGTCGAGTCCGTCCGGGTCCAATGTTACGATGAAGGCAACGCCGAGCGAAGGAACATGGAGCTGGATTTGGTTGACGAGGAGCGAGTCAAGGCATCCGTTCGGCTGATGGCATACCGTCAGCGGATGAAGCAAAACTACAACCGGCGCGTCATTCCCAGATCATTCCAGGTCGGCGATCTAGTCTGGAAGAAAGTCAAGCCGGTCGGCGACGTAGGCAAGCTAGAAGCACCGTGGGCGGGTCCCTTCAAGGTCATTGAAAAACTCCGTTCGGGTGCTTACTACTTGGAGGATGAGGAAGGGCGGCAGCTGGATCGACCGTGGAGTGCAAATCATCTCCAGCCTTATCGAGCTAGATGAAAGGTACACGAATGTAATTTATTCTGGTGTATATGCTAGTCGCCTATGTACTCGTAATGCAGGAAGCAAAAAGATGGAACTCATTGAGCATCCTCCGCCGAACGGCTTACTCATTGAGCATTCTCAGCCTTATCGTTCGGCCGGAGGTAGATTATCTGAGCCAAGCGCTCGAATACGAAGGCCAAGGCCGCTCGGCCTGGTAAGGAGTTAGCCTTGAAAAACCGACGAGCTCCGTCGTTAAAGATCGAGAGACGAGCCGGCGTCTATAAACCCTCCGAGCGGAATACCGTCTAGCCCAGACGTTAAACCGTAGAGACGCGCCGTCCGGCTATAAATATCCGCGCCGACGAGCTCCGTCGTTAAAGATCGAGAGACGAGCCGGCGTCTATAAATAATCCGAGCGGACGAACCGACGAGCTCCGTCGTTAAAAATCGAGAGCCGCGCCGTCCGGCTATAAATATCCACGCCGTCGAGCTCCGACGTTAAATATCGAGAGACGAGCCGGCGTCTATAAATAATCCGAGCGGACAAACCGACGAGCTCCGTCGTTAAAAATCGAGAGCTGCGCCGTCCGGCTATAAATATCCGCGCCGTCGAGCTCCGACGTTAAATATCGACAGACGAGCCGGCGTCTATAAATAATCCGAGCGGACAAACCGACGAGCTTCGTCGTTAAAAATCAAGAGTCGCGCCGTCCGGCTATAAATATCCGTGCCGTCGAGCTCCGACGTTAAATATCGAGAGACGAGCCGGCGTCTCTAAATAATCCGAGCGGACGAACCGACGAGCTCCGTCGTTAAAGATCGAGAGCCGCGCCGTCCGGCTATAAATATCCGTGCCGTCGAGCTCCGACGTTAAACATCGAGAGACGCGTCGGCGCCTATAAATAATCCGAGCGAAATAACGTCGACACTGCAATTATCCGTATTCTCCGCCGATATCGTTAGACCGACGCTAAGTTCCGCTCAGACTCGAGAATGATATTCTGATCGGCAAGCTGGGGAAAACACTTGCAAGAATACACCTCGAGTGCCAAAGGTGTGATAATAGACGAGCGGGCAGCACAAGTATTAGCAAGGGGACAGTGCGAAAAGATAGAGTACACGAAAGGAAAGCATTTCATTAAAATTAAAACTTTAGGCCGTGTGGCCTAAGTACAAAAAGATTCATGTTCAGCCGAGCGGCGAAATTACAAGAATTACTCGATGTAGTCATAAAGGTCCCTCGGAATGTTGCTCAAGAGCTCCACCTGATCGCCGGCTGGAATATTGGTGGACTCCGGAAGAAGGCCCTTCGACTTCAGATAGGTCATAGTGGCCGTAATGGCCAAGTCGAAAGCCGAGTACATCCGCTCGCAAATTTTCTCCGAGAACTCGGCCGATCGGATGTGGCTTTGTCGGAGAGCGGCAACTCGGCTCGGCTCGGCATCCTGGTATTCTTTGAGGGTCGCCTGGGAGCTTGTGAGGGCCTCATTCAGATGGTCAATCTTCTCCGCATCGGCCGAGCGGCTTTCCTTCTCCCGGTCGAGCTGCTCCGTCAGCTCCTTTATCTTCAACTCCAGGCCCCGGGCCTCCACGTTTTTCTTCTCCAGATCGGAGATGGCTGTGTTCTTCCGAGTGGTGGCCAAAGTTATCTTTGTGTCAAGCGACTTGACTTGTCGCTCGGACTCATCTAGGGCGTGGGCCTGGTCAGCTGTTTTCTTCTGCTCAGCCGCCAGCAGAGTTTGAGCTTTCTTCAGCTCTTTTTGCAGCTCAGAGTAGGAAGGGCCTTGGGAGCCGCTCGGACCGCCTGCCGCCTGCAGTTGCCTTATCTCCTCGTCCGCCATAGCCAGGCGGCTGGCAACTGCTATCTCTTCCACCCATCTCTGAAGCAAGAAGGCGCAGTTGTTAAAAGCCGAGCGGAAATATTCAGGCAAAACTTCAAAAAAAAGAAAAAAAATATAATAACAACAACAAGCTGTTGGCTAAGTTCCGGAGGGGGATCATTGCTACGCGCGCCCGAGCATCGGCCCACATCTCGGCGAGGGGCCCTTTCAAAGTAATGGTGTGCTCGGGCACGGTTGGCCGGTCGGATTCTGGTAGCAACTCTTCAGTTGGAAGATGAAGAGTAACCCGTATTGTGCGGCCGTGACCAGGGATCGTTCGACCGCGCGAATGGATGGTCGAACGTGGGACTGAACGACGAGCAGGGGGGAGAGTGTCGACCGGAGTGGCCTCAACCGGAGCAGTCAGCTCGTCCCAGTCAGAAGGCGTCTGGTCGGACGAAATGGTCTCGGGCACAGGCGCCTTGCCTTTAGCAGTCACGGCGGCCCGGTCGGAGGGTTGAACCGCGGAGGTCTCCACCCGGCGCCTCGTTTGCAGTGGCTGTTCCTCCTCCCGAACGGACCCTTCCTCGGGGGCCGTTGGTTCCCTGGAGGAGGTAGCTCCGCTGGCCACCTGCTGTTGAGAGGCCTGAGCGGCCAATTCAGTCTGGGAGCCGCTCTCTCCTTCGTGAGAACCGACCGGCTGAATACCCAGCGCCTCCATTTCCTTGGCCGCCGCGGCCTCCAGCGCCGCTGCCTTTCTCTTCAGAACGCCGGCCATCACCGAGTCCATGACGATGTCAGCTGCATGAAAAGAAGAAGAAATCAGTCAGCAATTAAAGCAAAGGCCCAAGCAAAATTCTTACCGAAGCCGGTCGGAAGTGGGGTCCGTATAGGACTCAGCCCAAAAATGTACATCACTCCCTCGTGAAGAAGTTTGTTGATGTCAAGCCGTAGACCGGCTAGTACATTTGCGGCGTAAAGATAATCCGGTCGGGTCTTGAATTTCTTCAACTCGGGAGTAGGAGGTAGACTGACCTGCCACTGGGTCGGAAAGTTTGGCTGACTGGGCATGCGGAGGTAGAAATAATAGTCCTTCCAATGTTTATTGGAAGTGGGTAGTTTATTGAAGAAGACCAGACCGGGCCGAGCTTGGAACATAAAGGTGCCCGGCTCGGCTTGCTTAGGGTAATAGAAATAAAAAAAGACCTCCGGTCGGAGGGGAATGTTGTGAATCTTGAACAAAACGACAACACCGCAGAGGAGACGGAAGGTATTTGGTACTAAACTTCCGAGCGGCACGCCAAAATAATTACAGACGTCTACTATAAAAGGATGCACGGGGAACCGCAGACCGGCGGTAAATTGGTCACGAAAGACACAGAAACCGCCACGTGGTGGTCTGTGGCGGGACCAGCTAGGCGAACTTCGAAATCCTCGGGGATTTCGAAATTGTCAGCCAAAATATCAAAATCCCGTTGTTCGAAACGGGACCGCATGGTAGTATACCATGGGCCTAGGGATTGTTCTTCGGGATTAGAAGAACTGGCCATGATCCGAACAGAAGAAATCAAAAAAGAAGTTTCAAAGACGAAGAAAAGAAGTTTCAAAGACTGGAGCTAAAGGAAGAAATGCGAATTAGATACTGGAAAGGAAGGAAGAAAGATCTAAAACCTTACTGGGGGGAGAGGGATCGAGGAAAGGCGCCGGAGAGCGTCAGAGGGCAGAAACAAGATCGCCGAAGCTCCGAAGCGCAGAGGGCAACAGTAGAGGTAACGGAGGCGAGTGAAGGTGAGAAGGAAACGAAGAATTTATAGGGTGCGGGCCGGGCGGCCTCCACCGTCGAATCCAGGTCACGGGAATCAAAGCATGCATCTAGCCGTTTATTTCGAATCGCCTCGATCACATCAAAATATCATGCCACCGCCCCCGTACTCTGATGGCATTACTCCACGTGGCGGTCAATCATTCGGAGCATTTAATGAAGGTATGATCAACCTTAATGTCGAAGATTGGTGCAGAACGCGAGGAGATCCGGTGAAGGCCATCATTGATTCGTTCAAGGATATCTCTATGGCTGACCGGGCGGAGAGTATTAACATGGAGGAGCCGTTCGGCTAGACTCACATTCCAGTCAGTCGGAGTATTCGCCTCCTTCGACTAGACTTGAAGGGGAGGCAAGTGATCCGGTAGTAAGAGCGGGGCCCCCCCCCTTTTGTTGCAAAGTCAACGCCAAGTGGAAGTCACCAGAGCAGCCACCCATCCGGGGAGAGTGTTGTCCGACCGGACGGACGGCCGTCTACGGCCGGTCCGACCGGAAGGCCAGCCGGACGATGGAATCGAATACCCGGATGGGTCCGGCCGGCTCGCACTTATGGTTGGAAGACACCTTGTCAAATCGGGGTTCCGACGCTCAGTTGAAAAGGTCATGGACCGAGCTGACCTTTTGACCGACCAAGGTCATAAAGCACCCCTGTTTATTAGTCTCCACAAAGCACAAGTAAACCACTACGGATGTCCGGCCGGATGTTAAGGGAGCTGTCCGCCCGGACAACAAGTTTGGAGCAAGGGAAAAGGACAGGGGACTTCTTTCTCTGACAACCGGTAGGTTTCACGTGTGTGCCATGCTCCAGATCTTGTGACAGGAAATTGTGCTGTCCCATCGAGGGCATGCTTCGACTGTAGCGATATGGGTCAGGTAACCTTTCTGACAGCCGCATACCTAGGAAAGGACAGAGGACACGTGTGCACCTCGGTACGCGTACCCAAACCCTTCACAGCTCTATATAAAGAGCCTCAGACTTCGCCGGAGGTAAGATTTGGCTAGGTATTCTGAGACTTCGGTAGCCACCTTTTTCATCGTTGTTTACCTAACTTGAGCGTCGGAGGGTCGCCGCCGGGAACCCCCTTCCCGGCTCGACTTCAGTGCAGGTTCGCCGGAGCATCGCGCCACCAGTTGGAGATCTACATCAGCGAATCGAAGAGCGCCACATGCCCAGCGTCTGTTGACTTCTGGTTCGGACAGGATCAGAGGCTAACATCGCAGATCCCTTGACCAAGGCTTTGGCACAGAGAAAGTATGATGGTCACACTAGGTCATTAGGCCTTAAAGCCTATACTGATTAGCACTAGTGCTCGTGGGAGATTATTAGTTAGAGCCCTTGAGCCAATCATTTGATGATTGTTGTATGGACTCATTGTATCATATTCTTGTATATAAATAAAGGCATTTGTTTTGGTTATTATACTTACTTGTATTGGTGCCAAATAACTAAGTATAATAGCGTCCTTGAGTAGAAGGTTCTTACCTATATCAATCGATTGGTTGAATCGATAATGAGATGATATAGGGAACACTACTCTTAATCATTCCTAGTCAAGTATTAACATTCAGGGACAATGTTAAATGCGACGAGACTAGCATGTAGGTCAACTCGATGACTCGATCTCACAAGTCATGGATATAGAGATATCAAGTTGACACATGAGTATGCATTGAAGAATGTATACTGAATGACCCGCCATGAGAAAGTATACAGGATCGTTATATGAGTGTCATATACTTTCTCATGTGACTGTTAGTATGACTATTAGTCCTTGGACCTGAAGTCACCATGGTTCCCTACATAAGAAGTTACATACTTTGACTTCGTCAAACGTCACCCGTAACTGGATGGACTATAAAGACGATTACTGGATATGTAACAAATTATGCGGAGGGATGTGAGTGATGTAGATGAGATCTATCCCTACTATATGACGGGAGAGACATCGATATTCTTGATAGAGTGAGACCACTAAGTGCATGGTCATGCCCAAATGAGTCAATATGAGATGTTGAGCTATTTGATTGAGTGAGTTTACTTGGGATTCAAGATTTAGATTGATTAGAGAATGACACGGTCTATGCCTCACATTGATCAATCTAGATGTCAAGGATAGAAGGACACTTGTCATATATTGTGAAGAGTCACAACTAGTAGTCACAAGGTGATGTTGGATCTCAACATTCTTATAACTTGGGTAGTAATGATGTGTTGCTAGATACCGCTCATTACTTATACTTCTAAATGGGTTTAGGAGCATTGCCAACGTTATAAGAACCTATAGGGTCACACACAAAGGGAAATTAGATGAACATTAGGTTCATTTGATGAACCTAAACAATTAGGTTCATGTGATGAACCAAATTGGATTAAGAGTAATCCAAATTGAGCTAATTGAGTTGGACTCAATTTGGTTCATATGTTAAGTGAGTCTAATTTGGACTTAAACTCATTTAATTAATTTAATTCAATGAATAGAGATTCATTAAATTAAAATTGACTTGAACCAATGGTTAGATTTGATCAACCATGGGAGAGAAGTGGTCAAGTTTGACTTACTTGAGAGGAAGATGAAGAGTCAAGTTTGACTTGACTATTTGCCACCTCATTGGTGAGTTGGCATTAAGTGGGGCCAATGATGATGCTCCACATCATCATGGTTACTTAAGTGGGATGCCACCTCATGGGAGTTACCAAGAGTTGTGACTCTTGGCATCCCATGGAGGTTACAAACCACCTAAGGTGGCCAGCCACTTTCATTCAAGTGGTAAGTTTCATTTTGTTTTGAAACCTCCTTCTTCCTCACGCTCTCATCTTCTCTCCCTCTCCTCCACCATTACTGATCTTCTAAGATTGCAAGCGCATCCTTAGAGGTTCTCTCCATCGAGTTGTTCGTGTGGATACACATAGAGAAGTATCTACTTTGATACTCTCAAGATCCGGCGAACCTAGGACGAGCAGGATTACACGAAGGGCTTCACATCAAGGGTAAAACTCTTATCTTGTAGATCTAAAGTAGATCTAGGTTAGTAAACTCGTACGTGAAAGTTTTTACGAATTTTTATTTCTTCGCACGAATCCGTGGCATGGGACTTTCGGGGTTTCCGCAACGCAAAAAGCGATTTTTGCGGCCCGAAAAACCCAACAGCTGTTACTCACTAGCTGGAGACATTGGGATGTAGAGAGTAAAATGTAGATGCTAGTTATGGTAACTAGTTCATTGGAGTGACCTGCTATAGCACTTCATATAATTCTCTACATATATGAATGTCTATGAAGTTCTTACCGCAACTCTAGTGCAAGTTTTCTTAAACTTGAGATATTCAAGTCACCTTGATCATAAAAATTTATACTTTGACATTTTAAGCAAAACGTCTCCTTGGAGATATGAACTCGAGATGATTGGGTATAAGTCGGAAGTGTCCGAAGATGTTTGAATAGCCCACAGAGAATTTACCGCTCCTTGAAAGAAGACGTATATTCTATGGTCACTTGTCAGGTTTGTTACTCAAAGTCTTTGCAAAGTATCACATGTTAAAAGTATGAGACTCTTAGATACATAATTGGAGTAATTCGAATTAACAGAACAAGTAAATATTACTTGGACTAGATGTGATGTAGTCAGCCTCGTGAGGGCAGATGTCCTAAATCAAGTGGATATAAGATGAGTGAAAGGAACGAGGCACAACTCACTGTAGCTACTGAAGGGTTCAAAACTTGTTCTGAAATCAACAATGATTTTCTGGTTAATTGGGGGATCATGATGTACTACTAGGTGTCACTCATGATCGATTTATAATTAAATAGTTAATTATGGACGGCTAAGATAAATCGGGAACCTATGAGTCACATGCACTATGAGTATCTAAAAGTTGTAAAACAAGTTTGAGAATTTGATTCTCAGATCAAAAGATAAGATGTTTGGTAGGACCAAACAAAAGACAAATATGGAAAGATATTTGTCGAAACGGAAGTGCAGATAAGTCATGACTATTTGTAGAAGATATGGTTTAATAATGATTTGATAATAAATCAAAAAGGTTTTGGTTTAGTTATGAAACAACTTAGTTTAATAATAAATCAAATAGGTTTGGTTTAATTATGAACCAAGATAGTTTGGTTTTGAACCAAACTTATTCTTAATGGTAATAGATCGGTTTTGTTTTGCTTATTGGGTTGAGGAGATGATTTTCTCCCCAATTCACATAGAGGTTTATAAATACTCATCTATGAGGAGAAACATATTAAAACGTAAGTCCATTGGTTTAGGTTTTTGGAAAACCCTAGCCACCCTCTCTCTCCTCCTCTCCCTCTCCTTGTCGTAGGCCACCAAGAAGCTAAGGGAGATTTTTCTTCCAAAGCTTCTTTGCTTCTTCTCCTCTAGGATCGCATCGCCTCCACGCTTGGTTAGTACCAATTAGAGGCGAACTTTGTTGCTCACCAGAGTTGTCTTGAAGATTTCGACATGGATACGAATAGAGTTAAGATTCGTGAACGTCGCAAAGTTGATGTCATTTTCCCTTCACATCATTTGAAAGGTATGCCTAGAATAATTCTTATTCTTTTATTTCGTAAAATTTTATTTTGTGCTTATGTCTGTACGTGTTGTATCTTACATGCATGGATGTGTGCTGTAATAAATTAGGAATTTATTATATTTTTATTTTTCTGCTGCACACATTTTGTGAAAACATCTAAAGCACGCATCTATGTCGTACTCATAACCTCAACACACTGGTACTGGCATCGTGAGGCCGCTGTGTCGTAGTGGCCTTGCGAGGTCATCGTGGCTGCTACAACCTCACATGTTTTATAAAAACAATATTGGGTTTTCTTTTTTAACCATATTTTTATTTAATTTTTAATTTTATACAACAACAACAACTAAGTCTTATACCACTAGGTGGGGTCGACTATATATATCCTTTTATATCATTAAACTCTATCTCCTATTATATCATCTATATTTAAATAAATTTTATCTTGTTTTATTGTTGCTAACTGGCAAGATTTGATAAAATGACTGAATACCTCTTTCTTTTTTTTTGATGATCTTTCCTTTAAATAAGAATTGTTGTACAACCTATTTTAGATAAGAAAATATTTACAGCAATTACACTAATTACTATTAATCTATTTTAGGTAAGAATATATATCGTAATTACTGCTAATCTATTTTAGATAAAAATATATATAGCTAATACACAAATTATGGTAAATTAGATCTTGAAATCTCTGCTATAATTTCTGTCATAATCTTAACAATTGACAATCCATAAACTTTGCCATTGATACCCCCCTCCCCTCAAATTGATGTTGGATGATCAGAAAGCATCAATTTGGTAATTAGAAAATGATATCGTTGTCGTGAGAGAATCTTAGTAAATACATCAGCAGTCAATTGAACAATAGTGATATGAGGTAGAGAAATGACATGGTCATCATATGCTTCACGAATAGAGTGACAATCCACTTCTATATGCTTGGTGCGCTCGTGAAACACTAGTTAGTTATAATTTGGATAGCACTAGTATTACCCACATGAAGCGGAGTAGGTTCCATTTAAGGAAATCCATGCTCACCCAATAGAACAATCTTAGAACATGCAAAGGACATAGTGCGATATTCAAACTTAATGGAAGATTTCGACACCCAATCTTGCTTCTTGCTTTTCCAAGAGACAAGAGAGTTGCCCATGAACATGCACCAACAATAATGGAACGTCAACTATCAGAACAACCAGCTCGATCAGCATCACTATATGCAATCGGGAGAATAGGAAAATTCATAGGAAAGAAAAGACCTCAGGTAGAAGTGTCTTGCAAATAGCGAACAATACCATGAAGCCAAGTGAAGGTGTCGAGGGGCCTGTATAAATTGATTAACTTGTAAGACAGCAAAAGAAATATCAAGTCGAGTAATAGTTAGATAATTCAAGCTCCCCACTAAATATCTACATAAGAAGGGATCAGGAAGAAAATCACTCTCATCATGACAATATTTAACATTCACTTCTAAGGGAGTATCAACAGATCGACCATCTCGAAGACCAGTCAATGTAATTATCTCCTGAATGTATTTATGCTAATTTAAGAAAATGCCAACCGCCGTAGAGTTCACTTCAAGGCCTAAAAAATAGCATAAAGGACTAAGGTCCTTCATATGAAAAGAGTTTTGAAGGCGCTATTGAAGCTGAGAAATCAATTCAAAGTCGATCCCTATAATAATAATAATATCAATAACATATACTAGAAGCAAAACAATTCCTTTAGTAGTCTTGCAAAGAAACAAAGAGGAATTATATCGACTCTGGACAAAAGAGAAGCGAATAAGAGTGGATCAAAATTTATCCAACCAAGCACGCAGAGCCTGTTTTAAATCATAGAGTGACTTTTTTAGTCTACAAACATCAGAAAGGGTGTAGAAAATAATCCTAGTGGTGGAGTAATATAAATTGCTTCTTTAAGATTCCCATATAAAAAGGAATTCTTAACATCCATCTGTCGTAATGATCAGCCCTTAGAAACAGCAATAGCTAGAATAAGTTGCATTGTTGTCATTGTTGCTAGTGGTACAAATATCTCCTCATAATCAACTTCATACTCTTGTCGATTTCCGAGTGTCACCAACATTCTTTGTATCAATCAAGTGAGCCATCAGATCTTAGCTTAATAGAATATACTCATTTACAATCAATGGGTTTGATACTAGTGGGACAGGGAACAATATCCCAAGTATGGTTCTCTTGACCTTCATACCTTTCTCCTAACATACATGTTTAGTGGCCTAAAAATAAGAGGTAGGAACTGTAATATCAGCTAAAATAGTAAAAAAAAAAAAACCATAACGATCAAGAGGATGACTGATACAATTTAATCTTCAAGGAGCCACTGAAATGGGCACTGGATTAGGGGATTTGCGATGATAGCCTGTCGTATAGACAAAACCAGGTTTAAAACGCTTAATCGAGAGAGATATATCATCAAAGTTAGGAAGAAGAACACATTTGAAGGGAGATCTTGCTATTGAAAATAATACTCATGTTCAAAGAAAACCACATTTCTAGAAACACATAATCGATTAGTGGCAGCATCATAACATATAAATCCTTTGTCCTCAAAGGAATGAATCCTGCGAGAATCGTACCTTGCTCAATGAAGCAACTCTGTCACCCAAGAATCAACTCAACTACACTTGAATGCAACATGTTGGCAAAAAATGTTATAATTTCATGAGAACTTAGGTGAAGTGCTAAATATATAAGAATTCTCACACTGTTGGATAACAACAAATATTATAGGAATATTCATTATCTTACATTTGCAGCATGGAATGTAGGAACATTTACTATAAAGCAATGGAGGTATTAGATATTCTTGGTACTAAGTTGTGTTCATCAACATATACTTAAATTTTATCTTATTTTATTGTTACTAACCAAGTCTTTTTATCTTCCTCTTCATCATTTAATACGTGTGTTTATCATAGTTTCACATTGCCTAACTAGAACATTTATTAGTCGTTTAAGTACATGTCCGTACCATCTTAAACATGTCTCTCAGAGTTTTTCCTCAACATATGCAACTCTGACTTTCTCTCTAATGCTCTCATTTCTTATTCTGTCCATCCTCATATGTCTACACATCCACCTTGATATCCTCATCTGTGCAACTCTTATCTTCTGATCATGTGCTCGAGTCATAGTCCAACATTCAGCTCCATATAACATAGCGGGTCTAACTGTGGTTTTATAGAACTTTCCTTTAAGTTTTAGAGTCACTTTACGATCACATAAAACATCCGACGCACTTCTCTATTTCAACTATCCTGCTTGTATTATATGTAAGACATTTCTCTCAATCCCTACATTGTTTTACAAAAAAGATCCTAAATATTTAAAACTCTTGGTTCTGGGCAACTCGTCATCTGTTATCTTAACAATTGTCTCATTACAACTAAAATTGTTAAACTTAAATTATATATATTCTGTCTTTATTCTACTAAACCTAAAACATTTTCCTTCTAGTGTTTTCCGCTAAGATTCTTGTTTAGCATCTACTAAAACAATATCATTTACAAACAACATATACCACGGTAGTGTCTTAAATATGTATAGTGAATTCGTCTATAATTAGTATAAAAAGATAGAGACTCATAAATAATCTTTGATGTAACCCTACCTTTATTGAAAATACTTCAGTTACTCCGTTTGAAATAAGTAATCTCTAGTCGTTATGATAACCATGATTTAACTATAATATTTTGATTCATAAATGCATTCTTTTATGATCTTCTCATAGGCTAAACTCATGTTTACATCACATTTCATGAATTGCATTTATTCTTAGACTTAATTGCAAACTATCTCATTATTACGATATTTGATGCTAATATTTAAATATGATCTTTGTAGGATCAAAGGGGTATTGATTTGATCAGGTAAAACTAAATTTGAGTTCAAATCTAAGACTAAACGAGGAGATCAAGCTTTGGAGTCATCTGAACCATCCATCAAGATCAAGAGCAATCTAAACCATCCATTGAAGATCTGGTCCATCCGAGCTAGAAAAGAATAGATCAAGTCCCTTGAAGATTTGAACCTTTAGATCAGATTTAGATCAAATCTCATCATTGGATCAGAGGCGGAAGAATCACAGCCGTCCATCACAGATCTGAGATCTGATTTAAATCACATGGGAAGCTACAATGTTCCTTCGTCAATTGCTACAAGTCTTGTGTCAAAACAGAGGAGGCGCGATCCTTCTCCAGCGGATCCTGATCCACTTCCACCGCCGGTAAGCAAGCGAGGTCAAGGGCACTTCCGTTCCTCCGATCATCATCTTTTCCACCGCTGGCGACGCCACTTCATCCCTCTTATTCAGATCTGATTTCCACCGACTTGCCGCGAGTTCGAGTGAGGAAGAAGAAGCAAAGAATTGGAGGAGTTCGTGGTTTCAATGGGTTCATTTAACCTTGCTCCGGCGATCCTCTTCCTGTGAAGCTCCGATCACAACTAAGTGGTGACAGGCGTTTCTCTTTGTTTCTTCCTTTAATTTCTAATTTTTGTGTCATTTCATTGCATCTGCAGAGATCATCTAATTGGTTCGGTTCTTCGCCGATTACAAGATCCGGACATCTTCGTCCAATCCAATGAGTGCTTGGGAATGCCCTAGCTCATTTTGGTTCATCACTTTTCCTCTCTAATTTCTGTTCTTCCAAATTTCCAACTTCGTTCTTGCTTTCTTTACTGTTCAGTTTCATTGGCTCAAGTTGTTAGAGTTAGATTAAGGTTTAGATATGTTTTCTTGTCTTCAATTCAACTGAATGTTGCTGATTCCTTGAGTAGAGATCTGAATTTGAGTTTGCTTGGTTCATGAGCTCTTTCCAATTGTTGTGCAATTGGTTATGTTCTTGGCATCAATTGGATCTGATCTGTTTGCTTTTATTAGTCCTAGCTCTATTTAGTTCTGTCCCTCTTCATGGATCTGAATAGATCTCCTTCCATATGACGAATGGTTGGTTGATCTCTTACGCAATGAATCTTTGTTGTTTGGTTTAATCTTGTTTTGTTCTTATTTAGTCATTGTTTAGTTCCAATCCATTTGAATATATTAATAATGTAATCCATAGCATAGCGTGACAGTATATTGTGGATTAATTGTTGATGATTAGTTAGGGTTTCCTTCTATTGCATTAGGTTTAGTTTCATACTTATCTTGATATTTCATTCCTTAGGTTAAGAACTCAACAAATCAAAACCCCAATTTCTTATCAAAAATCCAAAAGCAACAACAAATCAATCCTAAGATACCATCATTGTTACATTCGTTGGGAGACGACCCGAGCCATCTCTATGCTATATTAGTGTATAATAAATTCGGTTACTTAATTCTTTTGATACCCATTTCGCGACAAGATTTGGATTTCGTACATATCCTTAATTAATTCAATATATGTTACAATAACACTTTTTTTTTCTAAAATTCTCCATATAATTTCTATTAGGACTCTATCATAAGGTTTTTCTAAATCAATGAATATTATGTGTAGATTTTGTTTTGTTCCTTATATTTTTCAATTAGTTGTCTAAGAAGATGTATAGCTTCTATTGTCGACCTTCAGGGCATGAACCCAAATTGACTTTCGGTCACCATGGTTTCCTTCTTTTTTTTCTATTACTTTTTCTAAAAGTTTTATAGTATGACTCATTAGTTTAATACCCCTATAGTTTGCATAATTTTGTACGTCTCCCTTATTCTTATATAAGAAAACTAGAGTATTTATCCTCCATTCATCAGACCTTTTTTTTTATTTTCAATATCACATTAAATAATTTTGTAAGTCATTCAATACCTTATTTCCCTATTCATTTCCATACCTCTATCGGAATATCATCTTATCCAACAATTTTTTCATTGTGCATCTTATTTAAAGTTTATTCTACTTCTAAAGTTTGAATTCTACAATAAAAATTTAAATTTTTATACTCATTTGACCTATTTAATTACCTAAGTTAAGTTGGCCACCTAAACCTTCATTAAAAAGTTGATGAAAACAACTCTTCTGTTTTTTTATTTTTCCATCATTTGCTAGTACCCCATTACATTCATCTTTAATACATTTTATTTGGATAAGATCTCATCTTTCTTTCTCTCACCTTAGTTATTCTATAAATATCTCTTTCCCCTTTTTTATCCAATTTTTTATATTATCGTTAAAAAATTTCATTCTTTGCTTCATTCACTACTTTTTTAACATCTTTCTTAGCTATTGTATATTTTTTAAATTTTTCTCGTTCTTACAAATATATAATTCCTTATAAGCTATTTATTTTCTTTCACTTTCTCTTGTACTTTCTCATTCTACCACCAAAATTCTTTATTTAGTGGTGCATGTCTTTGACTCACCGAGTACACTTTTAGCTACTATTTTCAACTTTGATACCATCTTATCTAGTATCGTATTAAAGTCACCATATATTTCACCTAATACTTGTACTCCTACCTTCTTAAATATATTTTGCTTCCCATCCTTTAACTTCCGCCACTTAATTTTATGAGTCATATATATTTTTTTTCTATTGATATTATACTTGAGACGTATATCCAATACTACTAACCTATGTTGGGTAATTAAGCTTTCTCCAAGGATGACCTTACAATCTTTACAAATCTATCTATCCTTCTTCCTAACCATAGAAAGTCAATTTGTGATTTTCTTAATTAATAGATTATATATTTAAAAAAAGTATCGAAATCATATTATTTTGGTCCTAAATTAAAACTCAAGTATGGCTCGAAATTTTAAACTTTAGTAGATATAATGATTAGCAGAATTAATATATTGTGTTGATTAAAAGGATAAAGGAGAAGGTAAAGATGACAAAGAAGTCAGGTTTTTAGTTATATTACATAAGAAAGAGTGAAACATAAAATAAAGTATGTATTATGGTAGATAATTCATTAAGGAATAAAGTAGTAGGGGAAGGGAGATAGCATTATAGCTTTTAAAATAGTGGAAGTAAAAGAAACTATTGATGTAATTAGTATATAGACACTTCAAGTAGGATTAGATAGAGAAACCAAATATAGATTTTTAGAATATATATAAATAATTTTAATAAGAGAAGATCTAAATAAGCATATAGGAGTAAAAAATAAGAAATATTATAGGATATATAGAGACCATGATTTTGTACTAAGAAATAAAGAAAAACTATATTAGATTTTATGATAGTATGTGAACTCATAATAGTTAATATATTTTTCAAATACAAATAAGAACACCTATTTACGTTCAAAAGTGAGAATAATAAGTCAAAAATTTACTTTCTTATGGTCCGAAACTAGGATAAAAAATTTATAAAGATTATAGCGTTATTAACCACACAATATAAGTTATTATTGTTAGATACATGTCGCAAACTAGTTTCACTATAAAGAAAACGTATATGACTCCTAAGATTAAGTGGTGGAAATTAAAAAATGGAAAGAAAAGTATCTTCAAGGAGAGGATAAAAGCACGAGTATTAGGAGAAATATATGGCGATTTGATTATTACATAGGATAAGATGACATTAAATTTGAAAATGATGGTCAAAAGTGTACTCTATGAGTCAAGAGGGCACGCACTGCCAAATAAAGAATCTTTGTAATGGAATGAGAAAATACAAGAACAAGTGATGAAAAAATAAACTGCTTACAAGTTATTGTATACTTGTAAGAACAAAGAAATCTTTAAAAGGTATAAACTAGCTAAGAAATAGGCTAAGAAGTAGTGAGTGAAATCAAGAATAAACTCTCAAATGTTTGTATTGACATCTTAATACAAAACAAGGAAAAAGAAATATCTGTAGAATTGCTAAAGAGAAAGAGAGAAAAACAAGAAATCTTACTCAAATAAGATGCAATAAAGATAAATCCACTAGGATACTAGTGAAAGATGAGGAAATAAAACAGCAATAAAAGAAATATTTTTATCAACCTTTTAAAAAAATTTAGATGACCAACTCAACTTAGGAAACTTAAGTAGGTTTAAAAAGTATATAAATTTAAATTTATCGGAGAATTCAAGTTTTAAAATTAGAATATGTGTTAAAACATTAAATAGAATGCAAAATAGGAAAGTAGTTAAACGAAATGATATTCCAATTAAGGTATAGAAATAACTAGGGAAGTAAGGTATTGATAGACCACGAAGTTAATCTAATATTGAAAACAAAGAAAATGTCTAAAAGGTAAGTACGCTAGTTCTTCTGTAAACAAACAAAAGAGATATACAAAATTATATGAATTATATGAGAATTAAGTTAATAACAGATACCATGATATTTTAGAAAAGAGGGATAGAAAAAAAATTAACAAAGGAGACCAAAGTGATCAAAAATCTATTTGAATTCACACTTAAAAGGTTAACGATAGAATCTATAGATCTTGTTAGAAGAAGTAAGATTTACATATAGTATTCATTAAACTAGAAAAAAAAATTTAATAGAGTTCCGAGGAAAATTATTTAAAGAGAGAATTATACAAAAGAAAAGTGTTAGCACAACATATACTGAAACAATTAAGGATATATTTAATGATGTAATGACAAGAGTGAAGGTCATATGTGGATTAACTAAAGGGTTTCCTATAATGGTGGGTTATATTAAGGATCAATTCTAAGTTTATATCTTTTTACACTAATGATTAATGAATTCATTAGACACATCGGTCACATGATGTATTTTATTTGCAAATGATATTATGTTAGTCGATGAGATATGTGAAGGATTAAATGCAAAGCTTGAGTCTTGGCAAAAACATGCTGGAAATCATTATTTTAGGGTTAATAGAGTAAAAATAAAATATATAAAATTTAAGTTTAGTAGTATTTGACATAACAAAATAATTATTAAGCTACAAGATGACGAGTTACTTATAACTAAGAGCTTTAAGTATCTAGGATCATTTTTACAAAAGGATGAAGGAGTTGAAAGAGATGTTTTACATAAGATACATGTAAGATGGTTGAAATAAAGGATAGTGTCAACTATTCTTTGTGATTGTAAGGCACCTCTAGAGCTTAAAAGGAAGTTTTACAAAATGATGGTTAGATCTAAAATGTTATATGGAACTGAATATTAAACTATGAAGCAAGCACACAAACAAAACATGAGAACCATAAAGATGAGAATGTAAGATAGATGTGCGAGCATACTAGGATTGGCAAGATAAAAAAAACAAGAATATTAAAAAGAAAATTAGGGATATGTCTATGGAGGGAACGCTCTAAGAGATGAGTTTAAGATGGTAACGAACGTACTTAGGCATCTAATACTCACATTAATAAAGGAAGAGGACCAAAAGAAGACTTAGTTAGCAATGATAAAACAAAATAAATTTATTTAAATAAAATCTCGGTTGTCCTAGTTGTTGTTGTTGTTGTTAATAGAATATAGTCCCCATAAAGAATATAATCTGCACATTAGAAGGCAATGTGATAGAAAATAGTGTAATAAGAAGTGTTATGGTGCATCTTGCATAGTCTAAATAAAATAACCCATGTAAGACTATTATTATATTAACTATTATAACATTTATGATCCTTGAACAACTTGGGAAGATGTACCTATTGGTGTGATGGACGTCTGTCAAGGTTGACCATCAGCCAGTCTAGGGTTTTGATATTTGAGCAATATGATTATAGAAGTCCAATTGGGTCAGGTAAACACTTGACATTAGTTAAAAGTCCAATCGGTCTTGGGTCAAGGTAGACTAGACTTGGTTGATATAAAGTCTTACTAGGTCAAGGTTAACTTAAGGATAGGCAGGTGAGGAGGTCGAGGAGTGAACTTTAGGTTGGTGTAAAAGTCTTGAAGGAGCAAACTCTAGACAAGTGGAAATCATGGTAACAAAGATGGGTAAGTGGAAGTCCTAGTAGTGAGGTTAAGCAAGTGGAAGTCCTAATAGTGAAGTTAGGCAAGTGGGCAAGTAGAAGTCTTAGTAGTGAGGTTGGACAAGTGGAAGTCCTAGTAGTTAAGCTAGGCAAGTGGAAGTCCTAACAATAAGGCTGGACAATAGATGAAATCCTAGAGATGATAAGTCTCTTACCACAAGATGTCCTAATTTGTCAAGATACTAGGCAATGCTAAAGTCCAAATGATAGAGTTGAAGTTTAAAAACTATGTATTTGAGCAATAAGTTATAGCTTAGTTAGTAGAAAGCAAAACTATCATTTAACAAGTTGCAAGTTTGAATCGCAGTATGTGAAAATATTTTTTTCCCAAAATTAGAATCTTGGTCGACCAAAAGTAGTAAAAAACTAATCGAACAAGTCAGATCCGAAGAGGCAATCTACGTGCGAGATCTAGTGCATGGGTGATCTGGTCAACCAAGATGTAATTTTGGTCACCCAAAAATAGTAAACAAGTTTTATATAAGTTGATTTCATAAATATTTCACTATCATTACTCTTGTTCAGTTCCAAGGAGAGTGTTACTATATTTCAGGGCCTATTTGAGCAATTTACAATGATCTATACCAATAAGAAGTCATTTCTTTCGATAACCTATTTCCATTATTTTATTTATTTATTTTTGTTGGCTTCTATTTCATTCTCCTTATATTTGTTGCGAGATAGGATTGTAAGAGGTTTCTCCACCTTAGAAAGATGTTCAAAAAAGAGGAAA
This sequence comes from Zingiber officinale, assembly GCF_018446385.1. Lineage (NCBI taxonomy): Eukaryota > Viridiplantae > Streptophyta > Magnoliopsida > Zingiberales > Zingiberaceae > Zingiber > Zingiber officinale. The sequence continues at coordinate 50,002,822 of NC_055995.1, forward strand.
TTAGCAGTGTTACTAGATTGACCCATCGAAAGGTTATAGGCCATGAAGTAGGAACTAAGGTTCTGAATTTTATAAAATTGGTATGCATATTCTTATTGTTTCTTTTCTACAACAACAACAGCAACCAAGCCTTTTCCCACTAGGTGGGGTCGGCTGTATGAATCATTTTACGCCATTGAGCTTTATCTCCTATTATATCATCATCTATATTTAAATAAATTTTATCTTATTTTATTGTTGCTAACCAAGTCTTTTTTGGTCTTCCTCTTCCTCGTTTGATATGCATGTTTATCATAGTTTCACATCGCCTAACTGGAGCATTTATTGGTCGTGTAAGTACATGTCCGTACCATCTTAAACGTGTCTCTCGGAGTTTGTCCTCAATAGATGTAACTCCGACTTTCTCTCTAATGCTCTCATTTCTTATTTTATCCATCTTCGTATGTCCACACATCCACCTTAACATCCTCATCTCTGCGACTTTCATCTTCTGCTCATGTGCTCGAGTCATAGCCCAACATTCAGCTCCATATAACATAGCAGGTCTAACTGCGGTTTTATAGAACTTACCTTTAAGTTTAAGAGGTACTTTACGGTCACATAAAATACCCGACGCTCCCCTCCATTTCACCCATCCTGCTTGTATTCTATGTAAGACATCTCTCTCAATCCCTCCATCATTTTGTAAATATGATCCTAAATATTTAAATCTCTCGGTTCCGAGCAACTCGTCCTCTCCTATCTTAACAATTATTTCATTACTTCTAATATTGCTAAACTTAAATTCCATATATTCTGTCTTTAATCTACTAAGTTTAAAACTTTTCCCTTCTAGTGTTTCCCTCCAAGATTATAGCTTAGCATTTACTCCTTCACGTGTCTCATCTACCAAAATAATATCATCTGCAAACAATATGCACCACGGTACTGTGTCTTGAATGTGCGTAGTGAGTTCGTCCATAATTAGTGTAAAAAGATAGGGACTTAGGGCTGATCCTTGATGTAACCCTATCTTTATTGGAAATGCTTCAGTTACTCCGCCTGAAGTCTTTACTCTGGTCGTTACATCCTCATGCATATCCTTAATTACTTCAATATATGTTACGCTAACACCTCTCTTTTCTAAAATTCTCCATATAATTTCTCTTGGGACTCTATCATAAACTTTTTCTAAGTCAATGAATCCCATATGTAGATCTTGTTTTTGCTTCCGATATTTTTCAATTAATTGTCTAAGGAGATGTATAGATTCTATTGTCGACCTTCCAAGCATGAACCCAAATTGATTTTCTGTCACTGTTGTCTCCTTCCTTAATCTTTTTTCTATTACTTTTTCCCAAAGTTTCATAGTATGACTCATTAGTTTAATATCCCTATAGTTTGCACAATTTTGTATGTCTCCCTTGTTCTTATATAAGGGAACTAGAGTACTTATCCTCCATTGATCAGGCATTCTTTTCGTTTTCAATATCATGTTAAATAATTTTGTAAGTCATTCAATACCTTGTTTCCCTAAGCATTTTCATACCTCTGTCGGAATATCATCTGGTCCAACGGCTTTTTCATTGTGCATCTCATTTAAAGTTTGTTTTACTTCTGAAGTTTGAATTTTACGATAAAAATTAAAATTTCTATGCTCATTTGACCTAATTAAATTACCTAAGTTAAGTTGGTCACCTAAACCTTCATTAAAAAGTTGATGAAAATACCTATTCCACCGCTCTTTTATTTATCCATCATTTACTAATACCCTATTACATTCATCTTTAATACATTTTATTTGGCTAAGATCTCTTGTTTTCCTTTCTCTCACTTTAGCTATTCTATAAATGTCTCTTTCCCCTTCTTTTATATACAATTTTTGATATAATCGTTCAAAAGTTTTATTTTTTGCTTCACTCACTACTTTCTTAGCTTCTTTCTTGGCTATTGTATATTTTTTTAAATTTTCCTCGTTCTTACAAATATATAATTCCTTATAAACTATTCGTTTTTCCTTCACTTTCTCTTGTACTTTCTCATTCCACCACCAAGATTCTTTACTTAGTGGCGCAAGTCCCTTTGACTCACCAAGTACACTCTTAGCTACTATTTTCAACTTTGATATCATCTTATCTCATGTTGTATTAGAGTCATCGTATATTTCACCTAATGCTTGTATTTCTACCTTCTCCTTAAATATATTTTGTTTCCCATCCTTTAACTTCCACTACTTAATTCTAGGAATTGTATATATTTTCTTTCTATTGATACTATATTTGAGGCGTATATCCAACACTACTACCCTATGTTGGGTAGTTAAGCTTTCTCCAGGGATGACTTTGCAATCTTTACAAATCTTTCTATCCTTCTTCCTAACCATAAGAAAGTCAATTTGCGATTTATTATTCCCACTTTTGAATGTGACTAAGTGTTTTTCTCTTTTCTTAAAAAACGTATTAGCTAATATAAGGTCATATGCTATCGCAAAATCTAATATAATTTTCCCTTCCTCATTCCTCGTTCCAAATACATAACTCTCATGTACTCTCTCATTTTCCTCATTTTTCACTCCGACATGCTTATTTAGATCACCTCCTATTAAAATCATTTCATTTGGTGGAATATTTTGTAATATTTCATCTAAGTCCTCCCAAAATCTTGATTTGGTAGCTTCATCTAATCCTACTTGTGGTGCATATACGCTAATTGTGTTCATAGTTTCTTTTGCCACTATTATCTTAAGGGCTATAATTATATCCCCTTTTTTAACTACTCCTACAACTTCATCGTTTAACAAACTATCTACAATGATACCCACTCCATTTCTTGTTTTACTCTTTCCAGTGTACCATAACTTAAAACCCGAATTCTCTATCATCTTTGCCTTCTTGCCTGTCCATTTTGTCTCTTGTACACACAAAATACTAATTTTTCTCCTAATCATCATATCTACTACCTCCATTGATTTACCAATGAGAGTTCCTATATTCCATATTCCAAATCTTAGATTATTAGTTTTCCTATTATATTTGTTCTTATCTAACCTATGGTGTGAGAACTCTTGCCTATTTAACACTACACCCAAGTTCTCATGGAGATGTAGCGGTCCTTGCTGAGACGTTACAGTCGGACCTGTAATGCGAACTCTTGCATATTTATCACTACACCCGAGATCTGGAGATGTAGCGGTCCTTGCCGAGACGTTACAGTCGGACCCTGCAACGCGTTCCTTCCGGGGAATAACCTAGCATTAGCACAATAGTTTAATGGATTCATTCATTGAATATTTGACACAGTTTGACGCTGGCTGGCAACCTAACGCAACCCTCCTCCTTTATCCGGGCTTGGGACCGGCCATGACCGATCATCATTAGCGGAGTTCTTATTGTTTCTTTTCTATTTTATTTTATTTTCATATATTTTTGTTATGAAAACTAATAAAGTATAGAGTCAATCAATCGAAGAATGATAAAAATCCACCTACCCTACTCACTCTACACGATCCTACAGTACTAACATGTGATACTTTTCATTGGATGATAGAACATAGAAACAAAACAACCAACCTACACAGTTTGAAAACAACAAACAAAACATAAAGGTCAAGAAAAAAAAAATGACAAGCATGGTACATCAACGTCACATGAGGCTCATTATAACCTCAATCATACAATGACGTCAGCAAGTACACTACAAAAAAACTATAATTTAGGGACGAATAATATTTATTGCAAATTTGCAACAGGTTTTGCAATGAAAAACAAATTCGTCGCTAATTAACAACGAAAATAGCAACGCAATAAATTCGTCGGATATTAGCAACAAATCTATTTTTGTCGCAGAATTCGTTGCCAATCGAAGTATAAATTTCGTTGGAAAGTTTACGCAATCTTGCAACAAATCTCTAGATTTGTTGCTAATTGTCAACGAATATATATTCGTCGCCAATTTTGTCGCAAATTAGGGACGAAATTTTAAATTCGTCCCAAAATTTTGTTTTTTCGGTTAGACTTTTAAAAATTAAAAGATGACCCTATAGAGTTCGGAATGACACGAAACAAGTTTCTATGGGTTCGTATCGATCTCCTGATATTACTAATGGGCTCAAACATAATTTATAACCAACACACTGACGTTTATAAATTTTTGGAACAAGAATCAAATATTTATTAGTCGTTCAGGGTAAAAAATTTATAATCGTCAGTATATTTGTTAAAAATTATGTTTGACCCCATTAATAAGATCGGGAAAACGATACGAACTCATAGAAACTTGCTTCGTGTCATTCCGAGCTCTCTAGGACCATCTTCCAATTTTTAAAAGTATAACTTAAAAAAAAAATTGGGACGAACTTGTTTAAAAATTTCCAAGTTCGTCGCAAAAATTAATTTTTTCAAAAATAAAAAAAAATATGTTTAAAATACGAAAGATGGATCTAGAGAGCTCCGAATTATATAAAACAAATACCTATGGATTCGTATCGATCTCCTGATCACAATGATGGCCTCAAATATCTAATAAAATTTTTTAATCGTAATAATAATTAGATGGAGTCCATAAACCTTAAGACTCGGTGAAAAAGAGTTAAAGTTTGAAAATGATTGTGTGATTTTGATATCCAAAAATCACTCAACTAAATATATTGAGAAAAAAATGTTTGAGGACATCATTGTAATCAGGAGATCGATACGAACCCATAGGTACTTGTTTCATGTGATTCCGAACTCTCTAGGCTCATCTTCCATATTTTATACGCATTTATTTTGATTTTTGAAAAAAATAAATTTTGCGACGAACTTAGAAATTCGTCCCAAATCTGGGACGAACTCAGAAGTTCGTTGCAAATTAGGGAAGAAATTTCAAATTCGTCCCAAAAGTTTGTTTGTTAGGTTAGACTTTTAAAAATTGTAAGATGACCCTAGAGAGCTCGAAATGACACGAAACAAGTGTCTATGGGTTCGCATCGATCTCCTGATCTTACTAATGGACTCAAACATAATTTATAACCAATACACTGACGTTTATAAATTTCTGGAACAAGAATCAAATATTTTTTACTCGTTCGGGGTAAAAAATTTATAATCGTCAGTATATTTGTTAAAAATTATGTTTGCCCCCATTAATAAGATCGTTGTTATTCTCCTTTGTCAGGTATATGTGTCTAGATTTGTTTATTAATAATGATAGTAATAATGATACTGTGTTTGTCTATCGTACCATCTCTTATTTTTATTTTGGTTGTTATATTGTATTTTCATATGTATATGCACTTGGTATATATTTACCATTAGTTTGTTGTTTAGAAGTTTTTATTAATGTAATTTATTGTAAACAGACAAAATGCAGAATGAAAGAGGTTAGATGTATAATAAGAATTTGCCTGATCGTCGGATTTAACGATGATTTTATCACTGGCTTGAGGCAATTTTGAATTTTGCATGTAGTCAAGTTAAGTATATGGATGGCAATAAGATAAGGTGTCCGTGTAGAAAGTGTCACAATGGAAAATTTTTACCCTCTAATAAAGTTGAAGAACATCTTTGTAGATTTAGATTTATCTCGAATTACTATAATTGGACATCTCATGGTGAACCGTTCATATCTGATGAGGATTATGAACGAAATATACAAGAGTCAGTTAGTGGTGATCACAGTTATTATAATCAACTAAATCCATATCAAAGGATGATAATTGATGTTGTAGGTCAGACTTTCGATCCCGACATGTATGGTACAAGTTCTAGTTATCCTCCATCAGTTGAACAAATGTAATACTTATACATCACCATTGGAGGAGCTAGAAGTACCAGGTGTTGACGAACTATATAATAAATTTTAAGAAGTGTTGCGTGCTGCTGATGAACCATTATGAGCTGGTTGTAACACTCACACTAAATTATCTCTCACTGCAAGACTGTTGAATGTCAAGGCAGAGTGTAATGTCTCGGAAAATTGTTTTAATAGATTTGTTCAAACTTTTGAAGAGACATTGTCGCGTGATCATATATTTGCCCAATGATTTTTACGGTATGAAAAAACTTACTAAAGAACTAGGTCTTCCGATGGAAAGAATTAATGTATGTAGAGGTGGTTGTATGTTATATTGGGGAGATAATGCAGATGCAGATGTTTGTAAATTATGTAATCAAGATAGGTACAAGAGCACCAGAAGGAATCAACAGCGACGTAAATCATACAGTCAGATGTTTTATTTGCCTTTAACTCCTAGGTTACAAAGGTTGTATACATCAAAGGCAACTGCTGAACACATAACTTGGCATGCAAATCATCAAACAGAAGAGGAGTTAATATGTCATCCATCAGATGCAGAGGCATGGAAAAATTTTGATAGAACATATCCGAAATTTGCAAAAGAGATTCGAAACATTAGATTAGGTTTGTGTGCTGATGGTTTTGCTCTGTTTGGTAAATCAGGAAGAAATTATTCATGTTGGCCAGTTATCGTAACTCCGTATAATCTTCCACCTGGGATGTGCATGAAAATACCCTATATGTTTTTAACTTTGGTTGCCCTGGCCCGCAAAATCCAAAAAAGTTAATAGATATTTATATGCAACCATTGATTGCAGAACTGAAACAATTATGGGATAAAGGTTTTCCTACGTACGATGTTCAAACTAATTAGATGTTTGTAATGAAGGTTGCTCTTCTTTGGACCATAAATGACTTTCCGGCTTATGGTATGCTATCAGGTTGGAGTACCGCTGGGAGATTAGGATGCCCAATATGTATGGAGAGATCAAAGTCAATCCGATTGAAACATGGAAAAAAGACGAGATATTTTGATTATCATAGACAATTTTTACCACCAAACCATATTTTCAGAAGAAATAAAGATGAATTCACTAAGAATAGAATTAAAAGAACTCCTCCACCATTGAGACTGATTGGTGAACAAATTTGGTGGCGAGTAGTTAACTTTCCATCTGTTATTGAAGAGTCATATGGTACAACATATGAATATGGAAGTACACATAAATGGACTAAACGGAGTATATTTTAGGATTTACCATATTGGTTTAATCATTTGATTCATCATAATCTCGATGTAATGCATATTGAGAAGAATGTTTTTGATAATCTCACAAATACAGTGATGGATATTAACGGAAAAACCAAAGACAACCTGAATGCAAGAAAACATATACGACTCATTTGTAAAAGGCCCACTCTTGATGTCGATGAAAATAGTAGGGGACCAAAGCCGAAGGCAGTTTATACATTGAATAAGGATCAGAGACGTGTTGTGTGTGAATGGTTAAAATCATTAAAATTTCCAAATGGGTATGTCTCTAATCTTGGAAGATGTGTCGATACGAAAGAATGCAAATTGATTGGTTTGAAAAGTCATAACTATCATATACTCATGCAAAGGCTTATTCCTATTGTCTTTGGGGAACTCTTACTAAATTTTGTATGGTTACTATTACAGAGTTAAGTATTTTTCTACATGATATTTGCTCGACAGTTTTAAGACATTCACACATGGAGAAATTAGAAAGAGATATTCCAATCATTTTGTGTAATTTGAAAATGATATTTCCGCCATCATTTTTTGATTCCATGGAATATCTTTTGATTCACTTGTCATATGAGGCCAAAGTTGGAGAACCTATCCATTTTCGATGGATGTATCCTTTTGAAAGGTAAATTTTTCATCTTCTATACTTCAATAATCTGAATGCATAAAAATATACTAATTTTATTATATATTAATATCTAATACAATATGTCTTATTATAATCAGATTCTTATATCATTTGAAGAAAAAAATCAAAAATAAGGCACATGTTGAAGCATCTATTGTTAATGCATACACTGTCGAGGAAACAACAACTTTTGCATCATATTATTTTGAGCCTCACGTTCAGAGCAAAAGGCAAAAGCCAGGAAAAAAATGATGAGGGCCCTATTGATCCCAATTTAAACTCATTTTCAATTTGTAACTACCTTGATCAACCAAGTGGACCATATAAGCAGAGATACTTAACTGGCCAAGAATGGTGGGCAGCCCATATATATGTTTTACTGAATTGTCCAGAAGTATCATCATATTACGAGTTAGTGTATATATATATATATATATATATATATATATATATTATATTTCTTATCTCATAACATTTAGAGTTATAATTTATTTTTTTTATCGTAGAATTTTTGCAAACTTATATTCTCAATTATCGACACAAGAGTTTGATCGCTTATGTTAAGAAGAATTTGCACCATGATTCAAATCATATGTAAGTAGTCAATTTAAATTTGGTGTTCACATAAGAATGTTTGTACTAATTGCCATATTTGATTTAAGGTTCATGATAATCAAACTCACGTTGAGCAAGAATTGCTAATCCATCTGGCATGGGGTCCAAAAGCAATGATACGCACTTGGCCAGCATATTTCATAAATAGATATAATTTTCATACTCAAATTTATGGAATAGGAAAAACTACAATGAATAGTGGAGTTTATGTTAAGTCATCTAACGATAGAGATACAAGTAATAATTTTTATGGTGTGCTAGATGAAATTATAGAGGTAGAATCTCCTGGCCCAAAAATGCGAGTAATTCTATTCATGTGTCGCTGGTTTGACCCTATCAGAGGGATGAAGGTGTATCCACGATATAATTTGGTTGAAATAAATCATAAGAGATTGTATAAGAAATATGAACCATTTGTGTTGGCATAGCAAGCAATTCAAGTTTTCTATGCTTCATATCCTAGTTTGAAATGTGACAAAATTGATTGGTGGGTTGTTTGTAAAACAAAAGCACGAAAAAAAATTGAAGCACGTTGGGAGGACATTGCTATCAACAAGAGAAAGTTACAAATACATTTCATACTGAGGAATATATTATTCCAACGTTACGAGATCCGAGCGGAGAAGTGATAAACATAGATGCAACTGAAATTGATGATGATGAGGAGGAGGATGAGGATGATGACGACGACGATGAGGATGATAATGACAATGAGGACTTTGATTTTTTATAATGGGTAAGTTTTGTTATCTTAATAAAATAAACTTTATGATATTTTATTTTCATATATGATACTGATTTTTTTGAAGTAAATTTAGTCATCTGTAGATTATAAAACTCATAGCTCAATTAGTTTATCTGTCTCAATTAGGTACAAAATTATTTTATTTTTAAATTTATATATTTTATCTCTTAATACTCTGTATTTTTTCTATAGATGATTAGAAATTATATCTTATCGTTGTCTCAGGGGTTCGTACACTCTCTTATTTTTAGGAAATATGGTAAGTTTTTTTTCATATTATTCATTATGCATCATATTTATATTTACTTTATCATATTTTTGAATTTTCATAATATGTTTCGACGGGGTGGTCGCAGATGAAAATCTCAAGTTACAGCACCTACAAACAATGTTCCTATGCCCCCATCTGATCAGGCAACACCGTCACATACACCTATGCCAGTACCATCATATGCACCTATGCCAGTACCGTCGCATACAGCTATGCCAGTACCTTCCTCTACAGGATCGCCTTCTCCTTCGGCAATACTTTCACCGATCGAGTCGCCTGTGCCCTCTTTTGTTCCTTCCCGACACTCGATTACCATGAGGCCAAACACTCGAGAGTTTATATCCCCTTATGGAGATTCGCAAGTAGAATCAAACTATTTCATTTTTTAAAACTATTTTAATTATTTAATATTTTTTTGTAATTTATAATAGATTTGATAATTTTGTTCGTGTTGTTCACGAGATTAATAGAATCGTGAATAACCATTGGAGAGGAGACTCGATGAGTTATACAAGCACTCCAATACCGACAAGCGAGTTATGGTGGAGTGAATTTAAGGTATATCTCATTCATTTCATATCTTAAATAAAAGTAAATATAAATAATTATTTTTGTTCCATTGCAGTAATCATTCACTTGGGACAAGAATGATGAGATGAAAATTAGGAGAATTTTCATGAAAAAATGTGGCGATCACATTCACTAAGTCATGCAAAGTCTAAGGGGAAAAACCACCATTCATCATCAAGGAAAATTGGATAAGGATTTCAAATTATTGGGAAAGTGAGGAGTTTAAAAAAAGAAGTGGCCGGAATAAAATAAATCAACCTTTTAATTCTGGAGATATCTCTGTGACATATACGGGAGGTTCTATCAATATGAATGAGAATAGACACAGATTGATAATTTTTTAACTCTCCCAATATTTTCTTAATCTATTTTACACTATTTAATAATTTCATATTATCTTTTTTATACTAAAGAAATGGGAAAGGAACCTGATTTTATAGATATTTTTACTCGCACATTTCAGAAAAAAAAGATAAGACTTGGAGCGGGGACAGAGTTGAAGCAATTAAGGTTTGCATAAATTTTGATTTTTAATTAATAACACTTAGATTCTATTATTAATGTACCTGCTCTAACTTTATACTTTCGCATTCTTAAAATTTTATTATTGTAAATTTATTTTATTTTTTTTATTATAATATAGGAAAAATATGTTAAGCTAGAAGCAGCACAGAGATGCTCAGCTTCTGCTAGTGCTGATATTGAGGGGTCTGAGTCGTCTGTTGGTGCTGATTTCAATTTATGGCTACAAGCGAGTAGGGGGCCAAAAAGTGGAGGAAAGATATTCGGAATAGGTTCTTTGGGCAAAACCCATAGAGTTGATCATATATCTTCTTCCTCCTCACATACTCAGCAAATGTATAACTTGACTGAAGAGATTTTCCAGTTGAAGGGCATTATAAAGGAAAGGGATCAAGAAATGAGAGAAATGCGCCGACAACAAGACTTTATTATACAGCATCTTCAGTTAAGTTCTGTTCCAAGTCAAATTCCTCCCGGTGACGATGATAATGGTGATGATGATAATGGCGGTGGTGGTGATTCTTCGTAAATTTATGGTAAATTTTATGGTTGAATTTTTTTCACGTGATATTATAGTTCATTCTATATTTTTATTTTACCTAAATACTTTGCATATTATGTCATGTTTGTTACGCATTTTGACATATACATTATATGTCATAACTGTATAAAAAAATATTCAAAACAATATTATGAGTTTGACATTAGTAGGTATTACAACTCTCTACAAGAAATATGAAACAAAACATTAACTAGAAACATGAGTTTTGAACAAAGGATATGAATTGCAAACAACTTTAATTTCACCTTGACACTTTGTATTTTATGTCATGGTGATACTTTGTATGTTCTGACAAACAATCTTAGTTACAAATTTCAAATGTTAGATAAAGATATCATTAATATGTTTGATATATTTTTTAAGTTATAAATGTTACTTATTGTTTGTTTGTAATTTAACGTAGAAAAAGAAGCATAGAAGGTGACCAAAGCTCCTGAGATGTAACAATTTGTATTTTTTTTTTTTTTTGCTTTGAATGCCTTGTTATGAAGGGGAGCTTTGGCGCAACGGTAAAGTTGTTGCCATGTGACTAAAAGGTCACGGATTCGAATCCTGGAAACAGACTCTTACAAAAAATAGGGTAAGGCTGCGTACAATGGATCCTTCCCTGGGACCCCGCATGGCGGAACCTTCGTGCACCGGGCTGCCCTTTGAATGTCTTGTTATGATAGAACTTTCATGTTTAGATATTATGATTTGTTGAACTTGTTGTTGTTGTTTGGATTTTGGTTATTTGTATATATGAATATAATGTGTTTAATTTGGGGATAATTTGTTTGGATGTTGGATATGGTTGTATTTAGTTTTGGGATGATTTGTTTGGATGTTTGATATGGATATGTTGGATATGTGTTGGATATTATTTTGTTGAAAATGTTGTATGTGTTATTGTAAATAAGATTAAAAAAAACTATAAGAAATATTATGGAAATATTTTTTTTTAAGGGACAAATTTTGCGATAAATTTTTTTTGTCGCAAAATTATCATAATTTAGAGACAAATTAAGATGTGTTGGAAATTTGCGACAAATATGATTTCGTCCCAAATAAGCGACGAATCAGAATTCGTCTCAAAATTTGTCGCAGATTTGAGACAAAAATTAGTTTGTCCTAATTACAACTAATATGCAACGGAATAAATTCGTGGATATTAACAACAAATATATTTTCGTCGCAAAATTCGTTGCAAATTTGGGTCAAAAATTAATTTTTTGTCGTAAAAAGTAATTGTTAGAACCCCAAGGTTGTTTTGGTGTGATCAACAAGTTAAGTTAGGTCCTGTGTGGTTTTAACCTTATGTCTAAGTGTGCAGGAGCTTAGGAGCACAGGTAGTCGAGCAGAAGACGCAGCTAGCGAGAAGAACAGAACGTGATGCGTCCGAGGGACAAGGCGCTGCGGAAGAGTACATCGGCGGACGAGAAGGAAGCGTGCGGTGGTTCCGAGGGACGAGAAGCCGGAGCGAAAAATTGCTCGAGGAGCAAGAGACGCAGCTAGCGAGAAGGTCGGCACGGGGTGCGACCGAGGGACGAAGACTGCGGATGAGTACGCTGGAGGACGAGAAGAAAGCACGCGGCGATTCCGAGGGATGAGAAGCCGGAGCGGAAGTCTGCTAGAGAAAACCGGAAGTTGGGTTTGGGTGAGCCCTATTCCGGATAGTAGAAATCACCCAAGCGAGCGGAAGACTCGGTCTGAGGCAAACGGAGCCGGAGTAGAAGACTGGGAAAAGTCAACGGGGTTGACTTTTCCCTCCGGGGCGCTCGGAGTTGACTTTTTACCAGAACGCATTAATCGCGATCTGAACGTTAGGGGATAAAGTTTTATCCCCCCAGGGTGCCCGGAACCCCTTTGGGGCGTCCCGACCAATTCTATAAATACAGCCTTGGTCCAAAAGCTTTTCATCAACTCAGAAATTGTAATTTCAACACTTGTGTGTTTCCAGTTGTAGTTTAGCTTCTTTCTTTTGCGCTTTCATTGCTGTAAGAGGTTTCTCCGCCTGAAGGAGATATTCTAGTGCGACATCTTCCTTGGATTAACAACCTCCCTGGTTGACATCTGGTGCCTCTTCTTTTTCAGTTTTTAATTTATTGCTTTCCTAATTTATGCAAGTGTTAGTTTAAGAAAGTTCGAGAAAGATTTTACTTTTTATTTTCAGGCTATTCAACCCCCTTCTAGCCGGCCGCCGCGATCCAACAAGTGGTATCAGAGCCGAGTACGCCACAGGAGGACTAACCGCGGACTGAAGCAACGAGATGGTCGGAGCTAACATCTATCCACCAACATTCGAGGGGGAGTTCGCGTTTTGGAAACGACGAATGGAGGTATTTATTAAAACATATTTTAGTATCTTATTAATTATGAAATATGGTTATGAAGCACCGAAAAATACGAACGAAGAAGAAATCGAAAAACGCCTCTGAACCAAAAAACAGCGTGATGATTTTACATCAAATGGTAAGATTGAATTTCACTTTTTAAGCGTACTACCGGTTGAAGATCTCTACAAAATCGGCGACTATCAGAGTGCAAAAGAACTTTGGGAAAAGTTCTTAAAGCTCCATGAAGAACCAAAAGAAGCCGCATCCAACTCCGCAATGGACACCTAGTCATCATCGGAAGAATCTGAAACCGAGGAAATCGCCGGAACAACCTTAATAGCTGAGTATCTACCAGAAGACGAAGCAAGCTCATCCTCAATGAACATCGAGAGCATCGATGAAGGAGGCGAGTCTTCAGAAGAAAGCAACTTAACAGGGGGAGCATCAGTAGGAGACACGGTAAGTCAGATACGCTCCCTACCACCTGACCAAATGTTCAAATTTGTAAAGTTATTAAACAAAGATTGTTACAAGTTAGAAAAAGAAAATAAAAATTTAAAAGTAATACTAGCTAAATCTTGCTCTCTAGAAGATTTAGACAAATCAAAATTAGAAAATAAAAAATTGAAATCAGAAAATAATAATTTGAAAATGCAAATAAATAGTCTAAAAAATCATGCATGTTCAAATAAAACATATTTTAGAAAATATAACAATTTAAATTGGTATTTTCGATATCATAAGGGACAGATTAGAAATATTTCAAAGAAAAATATCCCTAAGAAATTTCTAGTCAATCCAGTAGGCTAGAACCTATATTGGGCTCCAAAGTCCTGTCTGACTTGAATTTAAACTAATTACATTTAGAGCTTTCAGCAAGAAAATTAGACATTAAAATTTCTTTATGAGGCTTTGTCTAAGGAAGTGGTTGTTGCTCCAATAACCAAGAAGGTCTAGTGCCTCGCCACGACCTGAAAGTCAAAATATTAAAATAAAATGTTTAATTAACTGATAAAGCATTAAAATTAAAATTTAATAATACTTTAAAAAGTTTTAAAATATTTTTTTAAAATTTTCAAAATTTGTTTTACTTAGAGATTTTAACTCCGCCCATGATGACCGGTCATGGCCAGTCCCAAGCCCGGATAAAGGAGGAGGGTTGCGTTAAGTTGTCAGCCAGCGTCAAACTATGGCAAATATTAAATGAATGAATCCATTAAACTATAGTGTTAATGCTAGGTTGTTCCCCGGAAGGAACGCGTTGCAGGGTCCGACTGTAACGTCTCGGCAAGGACCGCTACATCTCCAAAACTCGGGTGTAGTGATAAATATACAAGAGTTCGCGTTACAAGGTCTGACTGTAACGTCTCAGACCGCTACATCTCCATGAGAATTTGGGTGTAGTGTTAAATAGGAAAAAGTTCTCACACCATACGTTAGATAAGAACAAATATGATAGGAAAACTAATAATCTAAAATTTAGAACATGGGATAAGATGGTATCAAAGTTGAAAATAATAGCTAAGAGTGTACTCGGTGAGTCAAAGGGACATGCACCACTAAGTAAAGAATCTTGGTGGTGGAATGAGAAAGTACAAGAGAAAGTGAAGGAAAAACGAATAGCTTATAAGAAATTATATAATTGTAAGAACGAGGAAAACTTAAAAAAATATACAATAGCCAAGAAAGAAGCTAATAAAGTAGTGAGTGAAGCAAAAAATGAAACTTTTGAACGGTTATATCAAAAATTGGATACAAAAGAAGGGGAAAGAGACATTTATAGAATAGCTAAAGTGAGAGAAAGGAAAACAAGAGATCTTAGCCAAATAAAATGTATTAAAAATAAATGTAATAGGGTATTAGTAAATGATGGAGAAATAAAAAAACGATGGAAGAGATATTTTCATCAACTTTTTAATGAAGGTTTAGGTGACCAACTTAACTTAGCTAATTTAATTAGGTCAAATGAGCATAGAAATTTTAATTTTTATCGTAGAATTCAAACTTCAGAAGTAAAACAAACTTTAAATGAGATGCACAATGGAAAAGCCGTTGGACTAGATGATATTCCGATAGAGGTATGGAAGTGCTTAGAGAAATACGGTATTGAATGGCTTACAAAATTATTTAACATGATATTGAAAACGAAAAGAATGTCTGATCAATGGAAGATAAGTACTCTAGTTCCCTTATATAAGAACAAGAGAGACATACAAAATTGTGCAAACTATAGGGATATTAAACTAATGAGTCATACTATGAAACTTTGGGAAAAAGTAATAGAAAAAAGATTAAGGAAGGAGACAACAGTGACAGAAAATCAATTTGGGTTCATGCATGCAAGGTCGACAATAGAAGCTATACATCTCCTTAGACAATTAATTGAAAAATATCGGGAGCAAAAACAAGATCTACACATGGTATTCATTGACTTAGAAAAAACTTATGATAGAGTCCCGAGAGAAATTATATAGAGAATTTTAGAAAAGAGAGGTGTTAGCGTAACATATATTGAACTAATTAAGGATATGTATGAGGATGTAACGACCAGAGTAAAGACTTCAGGCGGAGTAACTGAAGCATTTCCAATAAAGATAGGATTACATCAAGGATCAACCCTAAGTCCCTATCTTTTTACACTAATTATGGACGAACTCACTACGCACATTCAAGACACAGTACCGTGGTGCATGTTGTTTGCAGATGATATTATTTTGTTAGATGAGACACGTGAAGGAGTAAATGATAAGCTAGAATCTTGGAGGGAAACACTAGAAGGGAAAGGTTTTAAGCTTAGTAGATTAAAAACAGAATATATGAAATTTAAGTTTAGCAATATTAGAAGTAATGAAACAATTGTTAAGATAGGAGAGAACGAGTTGTCCGGAACGGAAAGATTTAAATATTTAGGATCATTTTTATAAAATGATGGAGGGATTGAGAGAGACGTCTTACATAGAATACAAGCAGGATGGGTGAAATGGAGGGGAGCGTCGGGTGTTTTATGTGACCATAAAGTACCTCTTAAACTTAAAGGTAAGTTTTATAAAACCGTTGTTAGACCTGCTATGTTATATGGAGCTAGATGTTGGACTATAACTCGAGCACATGAGCATAAGATGAGAGTTGCAGAGATGAGGATGTTAAGGTGGATGTGTGGACATACGAAGATGGACAAAATAAGGAATGAGAGCATTAGAGAGATAAAGTCGGAGTTGCATCTATTGAGAACAAACTCCGAGAGACACATTTAAGATGGTACGGACATGTACTTAGAAAACCAATAAATGCTCCAGTTAGGCGATGTGAAACTATGATAAACATGCATATCAAACGAGGAAGAGGAAGACCAAAAAAGACTTGGTTAGAAACAATAAAACAAGATAAAATTTATTTAAATATAAATGATGATATAATAGAAGAAAGAGCTCAATGGCGTAAAAGGATTCATACAGCCGACCCCACCTACTGGGAAAAGGCTTGGTTGTTATTGTTGTTGTTGTGTTTTACTTAGAGATTTTCTTTGTGCGTAAAACTTTTACTTAAAAGTTAAAAGTTTTTCTCAAATTAGAAATATTTGCTTAAAATCTTTACTTAGAAAAATTTTCAAAAATATTTTTGCAAAATTTCCTAAGTCGGGATTTTTGTTACTTAAAACTTTACTTAGAAATTTTTGGAGTTTTTCTTAGAAAATTCTCGTACCTAAAGTTCTACTTAGAATATTTTTTGTTGAAAATTATTACAAACTCTCTAACTTAGAATTTATTCAACTTAAAATTTTTGTTAAGTTAGAAAAAAAAAATAAAAACCCTTAGATTTTTTCAGAACCCCATTTTTTTTTGTGATCAAAGGGGGAGAAGGAAAAGTATAAGTCTAGGGGGAGGTAGACCAAAATTTAACTTTTCTATCTTTTTGCACTTTATTGCAAAAATAGTTAGTTTATTTTTCCTACCTTAACTTGGGTTGCTCACATCAAAAAGGGGGAGATTGTTGAAACCCCAAGGTTGTTTTTGTGTGATCAACAAGTTAAGTTAGGTCCTGTGTGTTTTTAACATTGTGTCTAAGTCTGCAGGAGCTTAGGAGCACAGGTAGTCGAGCGGAAGACGCAGCTAGCGAAAAGGACGGCACGTGGTGCGTCCGAGGGACGAGGCGTTGCGGAAGAGTACACTGGTGGACAAGAAGGAAGCGTGCGGTGGTTCCGAGGGACGAGAAGCCGGAACGGAAGATTGCTCGAGGAGCACTAGACGCAGCTAGTGAGAAAGTCGGCACGGGGTGCAACCGAGGGACGAAGACTGCGGATGAGTACGCTAGCGGACGGGAAGGAAGTATGCGGCGATTCCGAAGGATGAGAAGCCGGAGCGGAAACCTGCTCGAGAAGATCGGAAGTTGGATTCGGGTGAGCCCTATTCCGGATGACAGAGATCACCCAAGCGAGCGGAAGACTCGATCTGAGGCAAACGGAGCCGGAGCAGAAGACCCGGGCTGGAAAAAGTCAACGGGGTTGACTTTTCCCTCGTGGGCGCTTGGAACCCTTCCGAGCACCCGGAGTTGACTTTTTGACCAGAACGCGTCAATCGCGATCTGAACGTTAGGGGATAAAGTTTTATCCTCCAGGGCGTCCCGACCAAGGCTATAAATACAACCTTGGTCCAGAAGCTTTTCATCAACTCAGAAATTGTAATTCCAACACTTGTGTGTTTTCAGTTGTAGTTTAGCTTCTTTCTTTTGCACTTTCATTGCTGTAAGAGGTTTCTCCGCCTGAAGGAGATATTCTAGTGCGACATCTTCCTTGGATTAACAACCTCCCCGGTTGTAACCAAGTAAACATCTGGTGCCTCTTCTTTTTCAATTTTTAATTTATTACTTTCTTAATTTATGCAAGTGTTAGTTTAAGAAAGTTCGAGAAAGGTTTTGCTTTTTATTTTCAGGCTATTCAACCCCCCTTCTAGCCAGCCGGCCGACGCGATTCAACAAGAACAACTTTTGTGACGAATCTAGATTCGTCCCAAAATTCGTTGCAAATTTATAAAATGGCCAAGCTTTACAGTGAAAAAAGCTACATTTTCTAGGATGAATTCATATTTGTCGCAAATCTGGAACGAATCTAGATTTGTCGCAAATCTGCGATGAATCCATATTCGTTGCAGATATGCGACGATTCGTTGCATATTTGCGACGAATTCGTTGCAGATATGCGAATTTGTTGCAGTTTTGCAACGAAAATCTGTTTTTGTCGCAAAATTGTGATGAAAATAAGATTTTTTTTACCATGGTTATTTGTAATTATGTAATATTTTTTGCGAAGAAAAATTTCGTTGCAAATTTGGGACAAATTTTATGTTTGTCGCAGATTTAAGATTATGAAATTTGCGACGAATTAATGTTCGTTGCAAATCTGCAATGAATTTTGTGACAAAAAAATAAAATTTGTCGCAAAAATTTCCAACGAAAATTATTTATTCGTCCCAAAATTTAGCAACAGCATTTTTGGGATGAATATATTTTCGTTCCAAAATTTATCATAAAATTTTTTGCAACAAATTTTTTTAACAAATTCATCTCAAAACTCGTCCCTAAAAAGCTATTTTTTTGTAGTGGTATAATAGATATCTATGATATCTAAAGTAAGTGATATCATGTCCACCTTCCTACTTATTCTGCAACCATCTTTCTGTTAGCTAGAGTCCTAGAGCCAATCATTTAATGATTGTATTTTGGACATATTGTATCATATTCTATATAAATAAAGGCATTTTGATTTTGGTTATTATACTTACTTGTATCGGTGCCAAATAAACTAAGTATAATAATGTCTTTGAGTAGACGGTTCTCACCTATATCAATCGGTTAGTTGAACCGATAGTGAGATGATATAGGGAACACTACTCTTAATCAATCCTAGTCGAGTATTAACATTCAGGGACAATGTTAATGCAATAAGACTAGCATGTATGTCAACTCGATGACTTGATCTCACAAGTCATGGATATAGAGATATCAAGTTGACACATGGGTATACATTGGAGAATGTATACTGAATGACCCGCCATGAGAAAGTATCATGGATCGTTATATGAGTGTCATATACTTTCTCATGTGGCTATTAGTATGACTACTAGTCCTTAGACCTGAAGTCACCATAGATCCCTATATAAGGAGTTATGTAATTTGGTTTCGTCAAACGTCACCCGTAACTGGGTGGACTATAAAGGCGATTACTGGGTATATAACAAATTATGCAGAGTGATGTGAGTGATGTAGATGCCCAAATGAGTCAATATAGGATATTGAGCTCATTTGATTTAGTGAGTCTACTTGGAGTTCAAGATTTAGATTGGTCAGAGGATGACACGGTCTATGTCTCACATTGACCAATCTAGATGTTTAGGATAGAAGGACACTTGTCATATATTGTGAGGAGTCACAATTAGTAGTCACAAGGTGATGTTGGATCTCAACATTCTTGTAACTTGGGTAGTAATGATGTATTGTTAGATACCGCTCATTACTTATGCTCCTAAATGGGTTTAGGGCATTGCCAACGTTACAAGAACCTATAGGGTCACACACTAAGGACAATTAGATAGAGATTAGGTTCATATGATGAACCAAGAGGATTAGATTCATTTGATGAATCAAATTGGATTAAGAGTAATCCTAATTGGGCTAACTTGAATTGGACTCAAGTGGATTTATGTATTCAATGAGTTTAATTTAGATTATGACTCATTAAATCAATTTAATTTAATGAATTAGATTCATTATATTAAGTTGGCTTGAATCAAATGGTTAGATTAGATCAACCATGGAAGAGATTTGGTCAAGTTTGACTTGACTTGAGAAGAAGATTAAAAGTCAAGTTTGACTTGACTTTATGCCACCTCATTGTGAGTTGGCATTGATGTGGACCAATGATGTTACTCCACATCATCATGGGTGCCACCTCATGGAAGTTACAAAGTCATTTTCTTTAATAACTTCACATTAATTGCACTTAATGCAATTTTTTGGGAGTTACACAACTCGAAAGTGCCCGGCCACTTTTGAATGGGAATCAAATTGATTTTCCTCATTCAAGTGCATTATTCCTTCTTCTTCCTCTTGGAGCTCTCTTCCTCTCCCTCTCCTCTTCTTGCCGTGACCTATCAAGGTGCTAGCACACCTTTGTTTAGGTCTTCTCCACCTAAGTTGTCCGTGTGGATACTTCTAGAGGAGTATCTATCTTGATACTCTTGAGATCCGGCACCATTTGGACGAGCGGGAACGCGAAGGGCTTCGCTTCAAAGGTATAAC
This sequence comes from Zingiber officinale, assembly GCF_018446385.1. Taxonomy (NCBI): domain Eukaryota; kingdom Viridiplantae; phylum Streptophyta; class Magnoliopsida; order Zingiberales; family Zingiberaceae; genus Zingiber; species Zingiber officinale. Next base: position 50,023,367 of record NC_055995.1, read on the forward strand.
TCTTTTCATGTAGATCTAGGAGTAGATCTAAGGAGAAACTCGTACTCGTAATTTTGTTTTAAATCTTTTCTTCGCACGAGATCCGTTGGCTAGGGTGATTCGGGGTTTCCGCGACGCGAAAACGCGATTTTCGCGGCCCGAAAAACCCAACGGTGGTATGAAAAATATAGATCTATAAACTTTCTGTAAATTCATGTTTTTATAGTTTTAATGGGTAATTTTCTCGTAGAAGCGAAGCACAAGTGTTTCGGCACTTGTAGGCTTCGATTACCGAGAAGTTTTTCCAAAAACGGTAATGTTTCGACCCAAAATCTTTTGGGACAGCGGGCTAAGGCGCTCTTGGATCGCTTAGGAGCACCTCGCGATGGTTAGATCGCGGGTAGAGGTACTACCCCTAACTCCGCAAGGGGATTTGCTCCGCGATTGCGCCCGAAATCGCTAATCGGGACCGCCGGGAAAAATTTACTCATAAAATCTGTAAAATTATTAAAAATTACAGAAAATTATGAAAAATAAATAATTTTGAATTATATATTATTTATGTGATAGTCATGGCCCAACGACCCAATTCGATTGGACAATTGTGTTGTAATTCATAATACGGCCTGCGTGCCGTTATGTAATGTGCGTGCTTGTATTTTATTTTTATTTTATTTTCGCGACCTGCGCGTCGTGCCTTTCTCTTATATTCTGGTTGTAAATTAGATTTAGACTCGAATGTAACTCGAGTTTCAAAATTATAATGTAATTTTGAAGCGGTGGAAGGTCCACACGAGACGGAGTTACGAGGAGAGCGCGAGCAACACAAGGTGGTCAAAGGAAGAAGCTTGAGAAGCTGTTGACCTTAGGTTAACCATCCGATCTTCTCATTGGCTTGAGAAGATCGTAGTAGGGTCATGACTAAATCACAAATTAATTTAATTAATTGCTTTTATGTGTATGTGATGCATGCTAGTTAATTAAGTAATTAATTAGTGTCTAACGATTAGATTAGATCTAAGTCGTGCACATGATGCACCCTTCGATTAGATTAGATCTATCGAGTATATGATACGTATCATCGTTTAGATTAGATCTAAAACGCGTCAACTCGTAATGCCTACCATGCCGTGATACCTACCACTACCTCGATCGCATGCTGTTGTTGAATCTGCCAAAGCAGAGCAACACATACTATCTTGGTAGGGTACGGAGGGACAATCTTGGTCCCGCCTATCAACGCATGGGTGAATACAAACTCAATTAGATTGAGTATTCCTAGTTAACTCGGTTGGATCGAGTATAACTATAGGCATTCTTCCAACGGTTGGAAAGTTAGGTCAAAATCACATATATATTAACTCTCGGGCGTATTAGCCAAAGCTAACTCGAGTTTTAATATAAATGCGGATTTTATCCTATAAACAAGAGTTGCATAGAGATGTAATTGGTAATCGTTACCTACCGATCATACTAAGTCTTGGGCGTATTAGCCAAAGCTAACTCAAGGGTTAGTATGATGTGGATCTTGTCCCACATGAATTATAAAATTCAGTTGGAGCATCATTTAGTTAAAGGCCTAATTAAATGATTAAGAATATGATACTTATTTCTGTATTTATATCTGTTGTAGAATTGTCATGACGTCGAACACGAACACCTTCTCCCTGCGATCTGTCCTCGAGAAGGACAAGCTCAACGGAGCAAACTTCCTGGACTGGTACAGGAACCTGAGAATAGTTCTCACCCAAGAACGTAAACTGTACGTTCTGGAGCAGCCCATTCCGGATGCTCTTCCTGCCACTTCCCCGCGAGCTGACCGAGATGCTTTCAAGAAGCATCAAGATGACGCATTAGATGTGTCTTGTCTAATGCTCGCGACCATGAACTCTGAGCTTCAGAAGCAACACAAGTTAATGGGCGCTTACGATATGGTTGAACATCTTCGTCAACTATATCAAGGTCAAGTGAGGCATGAGAGATTTGAGATCTCAAGGGCACTGTTTCAATGCAAGATGTCAGACGGGACTCCAGTAGGCCCATATGTACTCAAAATGATTGGGTACATAGAGAACCTACAAAGGTTGGGGTTCCCTCTTGGCCAAGAGCTGGCTACTGACCTGATCTTGCAATCCTTGCCGGATAGCTACAGTCAATTCGTTCTAAACTACAATATGAACGAGATTGACAAGCCACTGCCCGAGCTGCTTAGCATGTTAAGAACTGCTGAGCTAAACCTTAAGAAGGCTAAGCCCAACACTGTTCTGATGGTTCAGAAACATAAGGGCAAGGGCAAGCCCAAAGGCAAGGGAAAGTCCCAAGCCAAGGGCAAAGGCAAGGCACTGAAGCCTAAAGGAGGGGTCGCCAAGGATGCTACCTGCTTCCAATGCGGTCAGACTGGGCACTGGAAGAGGAACTGCAAGGTATACTTGGAGGATTTTAAGAAGAAGCGAAGTGAGACTTCCACTTCAGGTATATATGTTATAGAAGTCAATCTATCTATTTCTACATCATGGGTATTAGATACTGGATGTGCTTCTCACATTTGTACTGATGTGCAGGCGTTGAGAAATAGCAGGACAGGGCGAGGTGGACCTACGAGTAGGCAATGGAGCACGGGTTCCTCTGTTGTTGCTATAGGGACTTACTTTATATCTCCGCCTCTGGGCTTGTACTAGAGTTAGTCGATTGTTGTTATGTGCTGCATTAACTAAGAACATTATATCGGTTTCTTGTTTGGACAAGAAAGGTTTCTCGTTACTATAAAGAACAAATGTTGTTCCGCCTATTTAAACGATATGTTCTATTGTAGTGCACCTCGATAACGGACACTATATTCTAGACCTTGAGAGCCCTATCTATAACATAAATACCAAGTTCAAGTCAAATGACATGAACCAAACCTACCTCTAGTCGCTTAGGTCATATAAATGACAAGCGCTTATCCCAGCTCCATAAGGATGGTATGCTGGACTCATTTGATTTTGAATCATATGAGATATGTGAGTCATGCCTACGAGGCAAGATGACCAAGACTCCCTTTAGTGGGCACAGCGAGAGAGCGACTGATTTGTTAGGACTCATACATAGTGATGTATGTGGCCCTTTCAATGTCGCTGCTAGAGGCGGTTATAGGTACTTCATCACATTTACTGATGACTTCAGTAGATATGGTTATGTGTACTTGATGACACATAAGTCTGAATCCTTTGAAAATTTCAAAGAATTCAAGAATGAAGTACAGAACCAGCTTGGCAAGAGTATTAAGATACTTCGATCCGATCGAGGTGGAGAATACCTTAGCCATGAGTTTCGTGACTACCTAGCTGAGTGTGGGATTCTATCCCAACTCACTCCTCCTGGAACACCACAGTGGAATGGTGTATCCGAAAGGAGGAATCGTACACTATTAGATATGGTGCGATCTATGATGAGTCACACAGATCTTCCGACATACCTTTGGGGTTATGCTTTAGACATGACAGCTTTCATTGTAAAATACCGAAAAAATGGCGAATAATGATAAGGGAATTTTCTGAAATTTGTAGAAATTTTCTGGGAATTTTTCAGAACTCATATGGACGAGTTTACGGGGATAAAAATAGGACCAAGGAAAGCCTGTTTAGGCTACCCCATTTAAGCGAGGAAAAGTTGGATTTACTTATTTATTTTCTTTTTCTTTTCTTTCTTCCTTGTTTTCGTCGAACGCTTCTATTTCTTCCCTGCCGCGACTGTGCCCTAACCACCTCGCGTCGACGCCTCCTCCTTCTACTTCTTCCCCAGCCGATTTCCTCTTCTTCTCCTTCTTCCGACGCCGAGCAGCGCCGAGCCTAGCCTCTCTGCAATCCCCAGCGCCGACCACCGCAGTGTCGCCGGCCTCTCCTCTGTGCCCTAGCATCTCCGCCGACGCCACAAGTGAGTTGATCGACCAACGCCGTCCAACAACGCCAGCGTCGATTGGGTTGTGCCCTAGCGTCGCTGCCTCCCTTGCCCTATTGTGTTTTCCGGTCGCCACAGCCGATGCCGACGGACCAGGGCAACGCTGTGTCCTAGATTTGCAGCGCCGCCGTCCCACTCTGCCCTAGCTATCTCCGACACTACCCTCCTGCAGTGTCCTTCGCTCGCCACCGCCCTCATGATCTAGCGTCGGTCGGCTAGCCGTCGAGTGCCAGTAGCCACCTTGTTATCGGCTTGAGTTTCTGGCATTAGGGTTCCAGCAGCAGCCTTGTCCGGTCCTTGGTCGTTGCAAGCAGTAAAGTGCTCAGGTTATTTTGGAAATTAGGGTTGTGGTTTGATTCCTGTGGTTGATCTCAGTTCTTGATTCTTGCTTGGACAGTCGGTGGAGTTTCCTGCTTGAGCAGCAACCTCTGTCTCCAGCAAAGTCTTTGGTCCAGCAACCCTAAGGTAAGGGTTTGGAGTGTGGTTGAGTTGGCACGTTCTTGATACATGTTGTTTTAGGTATGATTATTTCGGTTGTAGGTGAATTATACTGGATGGTTAGGTTGATTAGAGTTTACCCTAATTTAGCCTTAAGGATTTTAATTAGCCATTTCTTTGGATTGTAGCTAAAAAAAAAATATACACATTGATATCACAGGACTTTGACGCGAGACGAGCATCTCGACGGCGGATTTGGACCGATTTGGATCTTGTTATTTTGAGGCGGGTACCTCTTGACTTATCTTTTATGATATTGTCATTTGGATATGCATAGTATTTTATAACTACAAGCAATGAACATGTTTGCCTTTGGTATGTCACTGTTTGATATCCATAGCATGTTAGGTTTGTCGCCTGTGATGTATCCGTGCTTATATCTCGTGATTTGTTGCCATGAGTATCTTAGTTTCTAGAGTGACATACTATGCTTTACTGAGGTTAGGATTAGGCTCTGGATTTTTGTTTCTGGCATGTGTATCCAAATTATCTGATACTTAGGTTTTTATGCCATGCCTGGATTGTGTATTTCTATTGGTATATCATATATGATTCGTGTACCTAGACCTTGTGGCTTTGATCTGTGCATATTGTTGGTACATATGCTATGGAAGGGGGATATGTTTAGGATCTAGGTTGTTATACCATAGAGGACCTGTATACTCTAGATCCGTGGATTTGACCTACTGATACTGTGGTACCCATATTATGTATATATGGATTTTTCTATGCTGATCAGGATATTCCATACTTATTATGTTCAGGACATAGGTTTTTGATATTCTATCTGACCTGTGTACTCTAGATCTTGGTATGTGACCATCGATTTTACAGTACTCATTTTATATATATGGATATGGTTATGTTGATCAGTTTTGCTATGCTTAGTGTCATGCATCATGATTGCATGCTGTGCGATTGTCGGCTCCACCATGGTTGAGCCCATCGCCAGTTACATGTACTGCACACACCACCACTCATGGATTAGTGGTTTATCAGGCAGGTGTGTGGCGGTTCTGCTGTTTGGCTCCGTTGGTCAGGTGACTCAGCGTGGTAGCCGGCAGACAGTTCCGCTCTGTTTGGCTCCGCTGGCATTTAGTGTAGCAGCGTGGTAGCCGGCAGACGGTGGACTTTGTTTGGCTCCGTTGGTCAGGTGACTCAGCGTGGTAGCCGGCAGAGATATCCCCCATTTATGATTTGGGGTCAGAGGACAGGAGTACTCCGACAGCATTCCGTCCACTCGGTCACTGTTCAGGAACAGTGATGTTAGAGTGCACGGTCATCACATGCATTGATTGTATTTATTTGCTTGTGTTTGCTGCACTTATATGCTGCATTTTGGTGGATGCATTTGTTTGACATGCATACAGGAGACATACTGCGTATCGGTTTGATGACCCTTTAGTTCAGGATAGGAGTTCCTGGTGAGTACAGCTTCCTTGGTTACTTTTCAGTTTGTATATTTCCTATATATTATTCGAAAGCTGTATTCCATGTTGATTGCTGTTAGATATATCTTACTAGGCATGTCTATTGGTATTCGCTGAGTTGTTGAACTCACCCCCGTGGATACTATATTTTTTCAGGTACCAGGTTATTTATGGTGTCGCTTGGAGCATCCTGTTTGCTGGTCCCCGCGTCACATCAGAAGACATGTCGCTGTCTTTTTGCTGTTTTATCATGGTATATGATATGTGAGTTTTTGGTTCTGTGTTCCGGTTTTGTTTCTGGAAATGTTGCTTTATTTATTGTGTAAGCCTTGCCGGCTAGCAGTTTTCGTTTTGGGTTGTATGTGTTGTCTTTTTCCGCTGTGTTTTTGGTTTTAGTACAGCTGTGTAGGCTGTTAAATATATATATAACTGCGTGGTTGTTTATTTTGTTCCAGCCGAGTGGGCTGATGATATAAACTGCGTGGTTGTGTGTATATTCCAGCCGCTTGTGGCTGATGTATATTTTGTATGTAGAATTGCTTCAGATTGTCACCTGTACAGGGGAGGTGCTGCCGAAATTTCTTCGGACAGGGACTCCCTCGGGGCGTGACATTCATACTCAACCGAGTTCCATCCAAGGCCGTGATAAAGACACCATATAGGATATGGACTGGGAGAGATGCCCAGGTGTCTTTCATGAGGATTTGGGATTTGAGGCTTACGTTCGACGTCAAATCTCAGACAAATTAGGACCCAAATCCGACAAGTGTTTTTTCATTGGATATCCCAAAGAAACTAAGGGATATTACTTCTACATTCCCAGTCAGCACAAGGTAGTTGTGGCAAAGACTGGGGTCTTTCTAGAAAGGGACTTTGTTTCTAGAAAGACTAGTGGGAGCGCGTTCGATCTTGAAGAAGTTCAAGATGCGAACAATAGCACTGATGCCTCGATGGAAATTGAACTGAACCACAAAGTGTTGTGGATGATGTTGTTCTACAAGGAGTTGAGGAACAACAACCAGTTCAAGTAGACATACCTCTTCGCAGGTCTGATAGGGTACGTCGTCAGCCTGAGAGATACTCATTTCTCTTGTCTGACCATGATGACGTTATGCTCATAGAGGATGAGCCTACCACCTATCAGGAAGCTGTGATGAGACCAGATTCCGAGAAATGGCTAGAAGTCATGAGATCCGAAATGGAATCCATGTACACCAACCAAGTATGGACTTTGGTTGATCCACCTGAAGGGGTAAAACTCATTGGGTGTAAGTGGGTCTTTAAGAGAAAGACTGACATGGATAGACTTATCTATAAGGGTCGCTTGGTAGCTAAAGGTTTCAAGTAGATTCATGATATTGACTATGATGAAACCTTTTCTCCAGTAGCGATGTTTAAGTCCATTCGGATCATGCTTGCTATTGCAGCCTACCATGACTATGAGATATGGCAGATGGATGTCAAAACCGCGTTTCTGAATGGAAACTTGCTCGAGGATGTGTACATGACACAACCTGAGGGTTTTGTAAATCCACAGCATACTAGCAGAGTATACAAGCTGCATAGGTCTATTTATGGACTAAAGCAAGCTTCTCGGAGCTGGAATCTTCGATTCGATGATGCAATCAAACAGTTTGGTTTCATCAAGAACCAAACTCCTTTCCCTTTGGTGTCACATGAAACAGTTTGGTTTCATCGCGACCCGAAAAACCCAACACTTTCTTCTCACTATGAACATCCATTTACAAAAAAGGGGAGAACTACACTCATGTGCATTAAGAATAGACAACTCCTTTCCCTTTGGTGTCACATGTTTCCTTTTTGATCGAACCAAGAATTTAAATTTCCTCCTTTTGTAGATTATTCATTGTCAGGCTTTACTGTTCTTACGATTTGGTTTACTAATAATCTAGAAGAGCAAGGTTTAAAATGTTGTTTCATGTTGAAGTTTCAATTTCCATCAAAATGGTACGATTCAATACTATGCTAACACTTGGCATGCTTCAAAACATTTCAAGACCATCTCAAATATAATTCCATAATTTTCTAGTAGTTTGTTTGTCTACCTATAATAGAAGCCTATAGTATTTATAATGTCAATTGAATTATAATTTAGGAGAAAAAAGTTATAAAATATAAAATTAATGATTTCTAATACTAAAAATAAGTGTCATACATATACATGGAATGGAAACATTAGTTGTTGTAACATCCATCTTTCTGAGATGCTAAAATTATAACAGCAATCAAGCCTTCATCCTACTAATGAGCTAATTAGACTATATGAATCCTCCTAAATCCTACTATATCCTCGTTTATATTTAAATGAATTTGATCCTATTATATTATTATTAACCGAGTCTTCTTTGTCTCCTCCTCGATTAATGTGCATATCTATCAGTCTCACATTACCTAAAGCATTTATTAGTCGCCTAAGTACATAATCATAATTTTTTAAGTCATTAAATAATGCTCCCATTATATCTAATATTGAAATTGAATTAATATAGTTGAGACTCGAATGGGAATAGGTAGGTAAAACATATCGATAAATCTTCATTTCTCTAAACTCTAGTATCACTCTTTTTATTATTATTTGTGCATTTCCTCTTCCTCTCCCCTCTTTTCATTGTTTCATATCCTCTCAATGATTGGCAGATAAAACTAAAGGATGAATCATGGAAAATCAATATTCCTACGCTCGATATCATATAACTCGGCCAGAACTATTCATTTCAACCATGTTGACTGAATATTGATTGGCACTTGAAACCATAACTCATTGGATTCTCCAAGAAAACAACTAATGCACTTAGGTACTAGAGAGAGATTATCTGAAGCTTTTTTGACAATGATGTTGCGGAAGTATGAGAGATTTAAAACATGCTAAAATATGAAGGAGAACCATGCCTGCAATCCATCTAACTTGATCAACCCAAGAGTCTGTGTATGAAGGCCTCCCTAATCTGAAAATAACAAGATTTTCTTCATACAAGTTCAGTTAAGAAAGTGAAGCATAATTCTAACAACATAATATGTTGCACACTGCATGCACCTGCTTACACTGACCACCTCAATTCCCTTGGATACTGCTGTTTTGCAAATAGCAGAACCAACAAATCCAGTGCCACCCAAGACAACAATCTAATTTTCAAAAGAAAAAAATAATGAAAGCATAAGTCTGTCTGTCCAAACATACAAAATTTCACCTTCTAGGTGCATACCTTCTCTGTTTTTACAAGAGCAGAAACATCAATTGGCACTGATGACGAATCTTCCACTGTGTTTGGTGTCGCATAACTGCATCTAAAACTGGGTCAACATGAAGAAACAAGATGAATATCCCATCAACAGAATAGTGTGTAATTGCAACTTGGCTTGAAAGTTAGAGTTACTGGTAAACTTTTAGTTTCATGCAAAAATTGAATAACAAACATTAACTCATAATATGTGGGTGCGCATCAATAAATTTTCTAATAACCATAATTAAATAACATGGTTTAAGTCTAAACAGGGTCAAATCCATAAGAGAAACTTCCACAAAAAATCTCTTATTTAATTCTCTCATTCATCCTAAAAAAAAATGCTCTACATTAAACTTCTACAATCATTTGCACCTTTCTCTCCCCAGTTTCGCACTCTGTAGCAACCCAAGTTTTTTTTTGGCCTCTTTCATCTTTTTTTAAGAGCATCCACATTGATATTAATATATAGGTGTTATAACACTCAAATGGTGTTACAAACCAATGTAGATGGGTGTTATAACATCCACATATTAACAACGTTCAATTCTTTGAACCCTGTTAATGTGCGGATTTTATATAAAAAAATTTTAAAAAAAATAAATAAATTTTAGATATAAAGAATAAAGATGAATAAAGGGATAGTGGGACCCATAAATAATCAATATTAATATTAAAATGAATGTCAGTATGTGTTAATAAAAGGAGGTATTAATATAATGGTTACGTGGAATGCTATTTGAAGAGGTGACATATGTACGTTCAAACTAATGCGCCTAAAATGAATTCCTCAACTTTACTCATTATAGTGCCAGGTCAGCAGGCAAAGTTTTGAAATAGGATGAATTAAATGGGATTTTAATTAAAAAGCATGCAAGAATATTTGTATATTATGGTTGTATATGTAGTTATCCACCACATTGCTAATGACTCCTATCACCTGATATCCTTGGAATCAATTTTGGCAGGAATCGTTAATTGATAAATCAAACAATTTTCTTGATACTACACAAGTAATTAAACACTTTAGATGCATGCTCCAAAATAGCCATTTGGTGTAGCTTGACCACTCTTTAGTTTTATCAGACATACAAGTTAAAATACCTCAGACTTATATAGGTAATTTTCAAGGAATAAATACCTATATGTGCATGTAATATTCTGACGTCTATATGAAGTGTAGCTAATTAGTTGTAGTTAGGGTCATTTAACATTGAGTTGTTTAAATTATGACTGAACCACTTTAAAGGCTGATTTTGAGGTGTTTGGATAACATTTGAAGTTAATTAGAGGTGAATTAAACTATTTTAAGAATTGGGCTAAGTGGGTTTGTTTTGGATTCAACCAAGACTCAAATCAGACTTGTTTTAGTGATTTTATGGTTGAGCCAACTTGAACCAGTTCGGTTCAGGTTGAGTCCTTTTAGTTGGAGTTTTGCTGCCTCAACAAGTAGCATTGAAGCCACACCCTCCCTCGGGCATGGCATCTCCATGGAGTCCCTTGTTGAATGAAATGACTTGCTCTTCTCTCCCAGGCATACCAACTACCAAGTACTAGTAGCCCTAAACTATAGCAGCAATGCTTGGACAATGCGAGCATCTTCCATCTTCTCTTATGCGAGCAGCAGCCCTTCCAATTGTGAGACCTTGCATTCCATTGTAGAAACAACACTCAATGACCTTACTTTCCCTTGTCATAATTGTTGTTGATTGTCGTCATGATTGTAGAGCATTGTGGCACATAGATGGAGTCACAATTGCAGCTCATAGTCTATAGTAGATTAAGGTCTGCTACATTAATTTGGTTGCATGCTAATCTTGGGTTTATGTTTGCCATTTTAGATGTTGGTGTTGGTGCTAGGAGCACCAAACTTATATTTTGATGTATGGTTAAGTTTAAAGTTAAATTTGTTTGTGATCTAACAAGGTTATCAAGTTTGCAGGTGCAAGCAATTTGACAAGATACAAAGAACTGATTGAAAACCAGGAAATGGCAAAACTTAGTAGGACTAGGCAATGGAAGTTCTAGTGGGACTAGGCAGAAGTCTTAGCAGTGGCAAGTCCTTGTTGGTAACCAAGCAATGGAAGTCCAGATAGGTCGGCTTAACATTGGTAAAGGTTAAAGTCCTGGAGGTTTTAAAGCAATGGGTGTTGTTCTAAACTTAGTATTTTCACTACCACTATTTTTATGCCAACTCTTTATCGCAAGAAGCTATTTGGTGGTTCTAGACGGATGGGATTCTGGTGACCAACTGGGGGATAAGTTCTAACTAACGGAAGAACTTCTAAGCAACCGGAGAGAGGTGTGGGCAACCTCGATGGTTTAGATGACTGAAGCAGCTTTCAGGAGACCGACAAGATAGACACTTGACCATGCTCCAAGCGCCTGAAACAAATCCAAGCAATCGGAGTTCACTGAATCATTATCAACACGGATAAAGTTTGTAGCCACGCCAGCATGCCTTAGGCAATCAGAATAGTGCTAGGTCAATGTTTGACTTGAGTTCTATAAATAAAGGCTGGAAGCACTTGTTTCAGACATTGAAATTTTGTCATTCTCTCTTCTAAAGTGCTCTTATTCTCCTTGTAGCCACATCAGCATGCCTCAAGCAACTGAAAAGATTCCAATCGATCGGAATAGTGCTAGATCAATGTTTGACTTGAGTTCTATAAATGAAGACTCGAAGCACTTGTTTCAGACATTGAAATTTTGTCACTCTCTCTTCTAAAGTGCTCTTATTCTCCTTGTACTAACACATGCTCTTCAAAGATCTGTTGGTGCAGGATCACCAGATAGTTGAACCTAGGTTTTAATATTGGCAAAGGTTCAAAGTTAAGTTTCATAATAATCTAATAAGGTTGACTAAGTGTGCAAGTAGTTCAACCAAAAAGTCCTAGTAGGTCAAGTTGACTAGATACTAAGTAAGCAAAAGTCCTAGTGAATATTACGCAAAGGGAAAATCGCAGTTACGGTTAGGCAAAGAAGTCCTAGTATGTGGAACTGGGATTTGGAAAACCGAACGTCTAGTAGTTTGATGGGTCTGGAGGACCGGACATCGAGAGGAAGCCCTGGGATCAAAGGATCAAATGCCAAGCACAAAATCCAAACAGATCTGGAGGACCAAATGTTTAGCAAGTCAAGCAACTTCTCCACAGAGAAGTGAGGACGTGTTCCCTTGAAGGAAACAATAGGTGTCGGTCCAACCTAGGATTTCACATAAAATCCAAAAGTCAGGACCAGACAATCTCGAGACTGTCAAATTATTTATACTTTTATGTTATTATTATGTCTGTTATGCTAACTCTGCGATGCAAGAAAGTGGCCGGAGTCAGGGGATTTCCCAGAAGGAATTCAAGTGCCCAGAAGAGATCTAGGCACCCGGAATGGCCCAAATCCAGCCACGTGTGCAGTTGAGTTGGCACGCTCTGATTGGCCGGTGCATGTCAGCTTCCAAACGCCCGAAGGGATCCATGTGCCTAGGAAGGAATAATAGTGACTCGGATAGAGCTACGCCCTAGTGCAGCCATATCAGCGGTCCAAGCACCAAGAGTGATCCCGTCGGAGTTGGATAACTCGAAGGTGGATTGAATAGACCTCAATGTTGGCTCCTGGAGCTGGTCCGAGCGCCTGCAATGGCCTATAAAAAGCACCTTCGACCAAGGGTTCAATACAACTTCAATCAAGCTTCTAAGTGCTCAAACTGCTATATCACTCCCAAAACACCAACGCTACGCCAAGACACTACTCCGACAAATGCATAGAAGTCCACATCTCAATATTGTCATTATAATTTTATTATTGCATTTGTCTTTTTCGTATGTGTTTTATAATGCAGGGAAACTTGTTACCGCTCCTAATCTTTTGTAAACGACGAATTGATAGTGGATTGCCCAACAAAAGTGATCAACGATCGCGGACCTTGGACTAGCAGCACAAGTCGTGAACCAAGTAAAAAGAAAGGTGTTAGCTTTGTTTTTGTTTTCTTTATTTCCACTACATGCTCTCTCAAGTTTCGAAAGACGTGAAAAAGCGACACACGCTATTCCCCCCCCCCCCCCCCCCCCCCCCCTTTTGTAACTTCCTTCTCTTTAAAGTTGTCGTACATTCTTTTATTATTGTGTTTAAACTCCCTTTTTTGTATAAGAAAATATATCATATCATAGGACAAGAGTACAAAAAATGGTATATAGCGGATACTTATGTCTGACACAACATCAAATCAGAGTACACCCCTAAAGACCCCGTACATATGTATACTTACACTCCGCTCAACATTCAATTGTTCATCCTCATAGATACATTTATTTCAAGCTCTCCATACATAGTGTATTAACGAAGACAAAGCCAAGTGTCGAGTCTTCGTTAATATCCTATTCCCACCGTAATATCTCCCAAACACTCTTAGAGCCCGTCTAAAAATGGACATCTCTTGCCGCATATAAACCCAATCTCTGACCCTCCCTCATAACTCAGAGGGGAGCACCCAAAAAAACAAATGCACCTGCGTGTGCGCACTACCTATGCTCCATGTACTCCTGCCTATCTTTAGTGCAAAGACGCCCCAAGGCGAGCATCCAGCAAGTGGTAGCATAACTAGGCTGCAAGTAAGCCTCTCATACCTTCTTTACACTGGATGTCTAATGGATTCATATGCTCGAGCCACTCTGCCGTCCTGTGCAAAACAAATTGTCAATCTTTGTCCAACAGCAACCGGCGAGCCCGCATCCGAAAGAATTCGATGTCGTATCAACAGTAACCTCTTAATCAAGGGGGAGTATGTAGAGATTACTTCTCGATTCTTATTAAAGGGGTTTCTCTGCCTCCAGAAGCTTTCTATATAGGAGAGTTTTTAATAAGAATTTATTTTTATTTTAATCTAAATCTTGTCATATTAGATCTTGCATGCTAATCTTGTTAAGTATTTTATTAGATTTTGCATGTTAAATTGCTAGGTATTCTATTAGATATTGCTTGTTAATCTTGGGGTTAGATAGTTTAGTTTTGATTAACTAAGTTAGTATTTATGTCAAAGCATTTATTTCATTTCCACAGCATATTTGTGCTTTGTTTATTGGCTTAGAATTGGTTACTATCAAGTCTTAAATTTTATATGATGTCCCCCCCCCCCCCTCTCTAGCGTATAAATGCTCCTACAAATTAGTATCAAAGTGGGTTGAGGTGATAGTACATTAAGGATGCTTAGTTAGGTGCATGTCTAGGCTGTGGATAAGACATATCCTACTAGGTGTAACTCACACCATTCTAAACCAATTAGATTAGGATTTTGTAATTAAGTTTGTTTAAGCATGTTGAATCTTTTATCGGATTGGTGTAAGGAAATTGTTGTCCAAAGTAAGGTTTAAAATTTCGACCGTACCGAGGTTTCGATTCTGACCGGAACGATATAATTTCGGTATTTTTTAAATATAAAATATATTAATTAAAAATAAAATATTTAACCTAAATATTTAAAAAATAAACAATATAAAAAATAATCTTTAAAAAAATAAAAAGATATAAAAATAGATAACAAATAAATAAAAATTTTATGAGGATTTAATAAAGCCTATTTAGATTATCTCCATCATAACTAGGAGTTGATTAAAATAATTAACCTAAGTTTAATTAAAAAAATTCGAAATCCGATACTACTCGCAAGTTCACGCTACTTCGGCTGTACCGTGGGGTTGCGCAACCCCTCAGTCATGGCCGCGAAGATCGTGTGACTCCTCCAGCACGACCACGGTGGTCGTGCGACCCCTCTGTAGCCACCGCAGGGTCGCACAACGCCTCCGTGGCGGCAGTAAAAGGGTTATGTGATCCTCTTGTTGTTGTTGCGAGGTCGAGCGACCCCTCCGCTGCGGCCACGGGTCGCGCAACACGTCGCAGCTGTCATGGGTTTGGTGCCGGGTTGTGCCGGTGCCGGTCGTCGAGTGAAACGAGATGTTTCGCTCATTTCGACCGTCTCGGCACGGCACGGCACTTTAAACCATGGTCCAAAGTAGTGCCCATGTGACTTGCCACAACCAGGAATTGGTTTATGAAATAGTCGTTTGATTAACCCAATGCAAAATTCGAATCTAACCGAAGGTCAAATTTGCATTTTGAGTCAGATCAAACCATAATTAAAATTTTATAATAAATTATAATTCAAGCCTAGCCCGAGCCAAGTCCTAACCCTAATCTCAACCAAGCTTAACTTAAACCAAACCTCATCCTTGGCTTAGACCTAATCAAACTTAACCACTTGCTTGAAAAAAAAATTTGTGCTACTTACCCAAGATTTGTCAAAATCTTAGAGATTTTTTATCTTAATGGCTTTACATAAAGGCTTTCGTACAACCCGTCCTCTTTTCAATGGCAACAATTTCGCCTAGAGGAAATGAAGGATACAGTATTATCTCATGAATGAGATCAACAATTGGATAATAATCAAAGTAGGTTTTGACCTACCAAGAGACTCAAATGACAAGGTTTTGACCTACCAAGAGACTCAAATAACGAGCTAACCAGTTTTCATCACTAGAGAAGTAGCGTGAACTCGCAATGTAGTTCAACTCACGTCAAATAACGAGGTAACCAGTTTTCATCACTTTTCAATTGTTGTTGCCCTTGCATTGAATTGGGCAACAACAACACTGCAATGTGGTCTAACTCAGGAACTACTGACTAAGGTTGGACCATTTGGCAGTGTTAAAAAGCTTTGGAAAAAACTCATTGAACTTCACAAAGGTTCAACAAATTCAAGAACCGCTAAAAAGGACCAGCTGCTAAGTAAACTTCATACCATCATGATGAAGGAAGGTGAATCAGTTAGCCTATTCCATAATAGGTTCAAGTAAATCCTTAACGGAATCCACACAATCAAAGAACAAATCGTGAATCACAATTTGATAAGGTACACTCTTAAAGAATTCCTTAGGACAACTTTATGGGCATCTATGGTAGATGCTTATAAAATATCGAAGGACCTTTCCTTAATTAAATTAGATTTTTCCAATGATTTCGAATTATACGAGCATTAATCTTTATCAGAAGGAGAAAAGTATAGCTTTAATTGCAAGTAAAGATGATGAAGTCAAAACAATGTACAAGTTCAAGTTAAAACCCAAACCCAAAAAAGAAACTGAATCAGAGTCCCAAGTTTGAAGCTTCAATTGACTTTTGTTGGCAATAGATAGAAGACCACCAACAAAAGTCTAGACAAAATGTCTAGCCTTGATGTGCAAAATGACCAGGGATGAAGTTGACTAGAAATGCCTATATTTATGTCCTCGACTAATATATGCTCAAAGTTCTCTAAGGTTGAAGGATGAAGACGGATGTTTGTAACCAAATATTGAATAAATGAGTGAAAAAACATATGATAGAATGTGATAGAGATATTATATAGATCAAGTGTAGCCTAGTAAGTTTGTTGGGCAATCAAAGTACAAGAAGAGAACTCCATTAGCAAGGTCACATGGAGATAATAGTGGATGATGTTGTTGGTGCAATCGTGCCCTAAGTGGTCGAACCTGACCAAGAGATGACTAGGAACATTACTAGTACAATCACTCATTGTTGGTACAATCACGCTAAAGTGATCGAGATCGACAAAGGTAATATTTGGTTAAAGGTTTATATTTAATCTAAATATCTAAATTAGAATTTTGATTGTTAAATATGTCCAGGTTAATCGGATATTTGACAATCAAAGAAGTTCAAAAGGTGTTAGCATTCTAGAAGTTCAACAAGTGTTGGCAGTTCAGCAGTCTAAGTAGGTCAAGATTGATCAGACACTTGGCAATTAGAGAAGTATCAACAATCAAGGTTGATTGAGTGCTTAGCAAGTGGAAGTCTAAGTGAATCAACATTGACTGTATTTTTAGCAAATGGAAATCTTGCTAGGTTATAATTGATTGGATATCAAGAAAAAAATGAAATTCTAGAGGTGAGACCTCTTAGCAAAGAAAAGGAAGTTCAAAGGCAAGGCCTCTTGGTAAATGACTAAGTCATAAAAGCGAGACTTCTTAGAAATGGAAATCCTAGAGGCAAGACCTCTTGGCAAAGGAAATCATGGAGGTGAGGCCTCTTGGCAAGACAAGGAAGTCGCAGAGGGGAGGCCTCTTGGCAAGAAAGTCGCAAAGGCGAGGTCTCTTAGTAAGCCAAGGAAGAACAAAAGGCATGATCTCTTGGCAAGAAGTTTAAGTGAGATGAGAATATGCAAGTGATCTATACTTAGAGTTTTGGCGAAATTTTGTCTTATGTGACAACTCAACTTTAGAGTTAATAGTAGTACATTATGAGAGTCAACTAGACAATCAATTCAAGATCATTTGCAACAAATAGAATATTTCTCTTTATGACTCAGTTGACAACCCACAATCTACAACAATTGATTGATGTTTTAATAAGAAATTTAAAAATGATCATGACAAATCTATGAGCTCCAACACTTTAGTCTACTAGAGACGGGAGCAGTTGACCGAATGTATTCATTGCTAGGCAGAACAATCAACTAGATGCAAACACAGTTAACTAATAGATTCATTGTCACACATAAGGTTGAAGCGATCGCGTATACAGTCAACTCAATAAAAGAGTCATAAGGATTGATGTAGAATAGAAGGATGCTAATAGAACTTAAAAGCTACAAGGAAGCAAAGGTAGCTTTTGAAGGCTAATAATATGTAAAAAAGGGAATGAAATGAAGTGAAAGCAAATCCAAAGAAGACCAAATTTGTATTATTTCCTAATTGTATTTCTTGTTGTTTTCCTTGCATGTATTGTCATCTTGTACTAATTGTAAGAAAGGAATTGTGAAAGGTCTCTTTACATCCAGAAAGTTGTGAAAAAGAGAAGTGTTAGAGAGATTCACCAACGAGTTATATGCCGTGGAGTATAAACCAAAGGTTTTGAACCACATAAAGAGAAGTGTTAACAATTGTTATTCTTTTTTATTATTTGTTTATATTTCCGCTATACAACTACCAATAACATTGAACTTCAAAATAAAGAGTGTGATTTAGCTGGAGGTTATTCACACACCCATTTGGCCTCTCCAACCGATTCTACAAATATGATGGAAGAAAAACATACACAAGCAGGCTCGTGCAATGCTGAATATTACACATAAGAATGGTGGATGTGACCATTGAAATTGTCATCCACTAATGTGGAGCCAATCAGAGAACTACAGGAAGGTGCTCCTTGTGGAGTTGTTACCGCTAGTTCCACAGGTACAAAAGGATGAAGTTCTTGGATGAGAACAAGACTAGGTTTGAAGCAAGAGGAATGAGTCATTACTGATCTTCTTGATTTGATGGAGCACTAGAATAGGAGGTGGCATAGCTCTTGTTGTCATGGAGGTCAAAGGCATGGTGACAGCAAAGGCGAGGAAGAGTGACACTAGATGCTTCAAATTAAAACCTATTAGAGAGAGGAGCTAGAGGCGGTAGACCATGGGAATCTTTAACAATGTGATGCTTCTTGGAGGATCACAAACTTAGTGAAGAGGTAAGATGGGTGGAGGCATTTCAGTAAGAAGAGATTGATAGGGTTAACCACACTGCTTTTATGGAGAATTTGCTGCTTGAAGTCAACCTTCAGGTTATGGATGATAGTGGATGATGAAGGATAGGAAGGTCCAGGAATCCACTGGCAATAAGATCAACATCATACCACAATAGGTTGACATTGGCAAGCTATGGAATGAGAAACTGCAACACAAAATTGAGGATGTGTGGGTACAGGAAGATAGGAACTACTAGCAACATTAGGAACAATGGTAAACAAGAAGGGCATAGGCATTGTTAGACATGTAACCCTGATATAAAGTCAGGACATAAAAATATTAGATTGAATTTCCATGAAATTAATGTATGATTACACATATTGGCTATTTATCCCCAATCTGTAGGACCAATTCTCATGCACACATGCTGGATACTGCTGCCAACTAAAAAAAAATATCTCATGCACACATGGAGAATGGGAAACACTGTTTTACAGGGTTAAGTAGATATTATCTAAAATTAGTCTATTATACAGTTTGTTTGACAACCACTATTAGTCGATATAGTAATGGAGAAGACATGAAAGAGAAGATATAAAATCTTAGCTAGTTTCCAAAGACCGCCCCAGAATTCTAAAAAAAACAAAATTATATGGCCTGACCTCAATAAGAATGGCCGAGAAGACGAGCTGCATCGGGTTAGGGTGACCGCAAAAGGATTCGTCCGATTCTCCGGCGCAGGCGGGAGTCTGCGAAGAAGCGGGAGAGACGAAACGGAAGACCATAGCGACATCGCTGCCATGAGCCGCAGCACAGGAAGGGCTTTCCCTCACTCACTCACCGCCTTGTTTCTTTCCTCTGGTTTCCCTTAAATTCATTTTTTGATTTATTATGTTATTATCTACTTTTTCCAGTTTCCGCATTACCACTGAACTTTTTGTGAAATATTTATGAGGCTAATTGTGCCACGTGGCTAATAGCTCAAGCATTCATAACTAAAGTTATAGAACCTCTTGATGAGTTTCTTCATTACCATATCGTTACTATGTTAAAAAGTAAAAAATTTTACACATCCTTCTATTATAAAAAAAAAAAAAAAAAAAACTCTCTCAATAATTTTTTGGATCTCATACTTTTTATTATATATATTTCTTTTTTTCCTTTCATATTTTAAATTATATATAATTAAATTTTTATAAAATTTAAATGGATAAATTAACAAGGAAAAAATGTTACCAATTTTTTAAAATATTTTTATTATTTTTATTTATTTAAATCAAAATTAAAAACATTTAATAAAAAAACACAAAGCAGCGGCTCCCTAAACCGCTTCCTCGAAATCAATGAAGGAACTCTCTCCTATTAGGAGAGGGAACTCCTTCATAGCATCCACGTCATAGTGGGAGCTCTGTGCTCTCAATGTTCTTGTTAAAAGCAAACAATAATATGTGTTTGTTTATACTGATTTAAGTTTGAGCTGTCAAATAACAAATAATATATATATATATATATATATATAGTGATGCAGTCTGCCAATTGACACCTTCCACAACAATTGAGTCTCATCGGGCACCGACCTCCCCTAGCACACGATAATGGTTTACAAATGACGAAGAATCTTAGCTGAGCAGGTTCCCTCTAATCTCAACCTCTGACTGTTTCTGACGTGAAACCGACCCCAACAAGACTATCTATCTTGAGAGTGACTCGAGCTAATGACCAAACAGGGTCAAGGGTATGATGGCTCGACAATTGTCTCTCTTATTACAATTACCACTCATCCGGCTAGCCAGCAGGCGGCGCTTTGCTTGTGTAGTCGTCCACTCAGCCAAGGCTACGTGGCACCTTACATGGACCTCCAACCTCTATGCCTATATAAGATTATGTGAAGCTAAGTAAAGGTATGTTTTTCTTCTCTCATGTAAAAGCAACTCCCTTCTTCTCCTCCAAGCTCTTTTGTTTCCTCTCACGCATTAGCGAGACCCTTATTTCAGCCCATCACTAACTTGACTATCAAAGGGGTCGCGTACGTTGCCCGACTCCTGATGTGTATCTGCAAGTGCACGGAAACATCATCAAGTAACAAAAGATATCGAACCACAGAAACTCTTGATTAAACACTAGTTAACTTTACATAGAGAATTATCTAGACAATCAAAAGTTGGAAAAAGTCTTTGAGAACTAAGGTTGAGAGAGTAGAGAGTAGAGAGAGAGGGAGAAAGAGTAGTTAGGAGAATGATTCTAGAAATTCGGTTTCATTATAATATTAGTAAATATTTTTATGCATTGTTTATCTCCTTAATTCCATGCATACACTCTTGTAGGGTTTCTAACTAAAGACTGGTACAACCCTACGATGATCGTATCGGAGAATTTATCCAAGTCCTAATACAATTAAGTAAAGAAGCAACTCTAGAAAGTCTAATTAAAGGGTTATCCTAAGGCCTCTCGGTTATACAATTTCTAAAGTTATCTAATTTACTTCCTAACAATAGATTAATACAATTATGTAAAAGAGGTAACCTAGAAACTTCGGTTAAAGGGTTACCCTCTGTCATAGAACCCCAGTCATATAATCTCTAGATTATACAAGTCACTTCCTAATAATATTTTTTTTAAAAAAAACTCTTCAAACTCTAATTAGCTTCCCTTGTAGGGAATTGCTATTTGTTTTATGGAAATGCCTTAAAGAGTAAGGATACCCTCTATTATAGAGTTCTCGGTTACACATTCCAAAGCACCTCCTCTACACAACAAACAAAACTTTACATCTAAATATATTGACCTCACACACATTTCGTCAAACACATACAAGACACAACATACAAGAATAAGTCATAAAACATATCATTTAATAAGAAAATGGCATATACATAGTACATACATCAATATTACATCATAACTACTTCTTACATCCTAAAAATTAGAGAATTTACTCCATTATAGGAGAATACAACCAAAGGACGAAGAAATTAGCAAACTATAAATCAATATAAGAAAATAGAGAGAAGAAAGTGTTTATCCATGAAGTCTAGTCTCTTTGGAGATGGTTCCCTTACTCCAAAAGTGGACGGATAGTGTAGATCGGTGAAAGTGAAGGCCCTAGGATTTCCCCTAGAAGAAAAAACCCTTCACAAAGGAAGGGGCGCAACCCCCAAACCAAGGATGCGTGAAAAAGGGAGAAAATTTCATTTTATAGCAGGGGCATTGAAGGCGCTGGAATTCCGTTCTGTTTCAATTTTCCTATACAAAAATTATACAAGTACAGAACTTTTCCTAACAACCCGCATGTTCGATCAAACATGTGTTTGATCAATCAAGCAAGTTCTTGATGGATCAAAGCACACCTTGATCGAAGTACAAGATCGTTGGCCTCTTGTGTTGGTATTCAAAATTGATACAAAGAAAACTAAACTAATTACGTAGCGGAATTAAAGAACTAGTTGTATCTTTCCTTGTAGTTAAAGATCTCTTGATCTGCTGTTGTATTCCTCTCCTTTTCTTAGACGTCGTGTGGGCGACGATCTACCAAGATAACAACCACCCTTCCTCTCGTTTCTCCAAACCGTCGGTTACAAAAGGAGGCTCTAGGATGGAGCACCTTCTAATCTTCTTCCTTCTCTTCTTCTTCTCCAATCTGCCGACCACCAAGGAGGAAGGGGTGCCGACCACTAAGGGGGGGGGGGGGGGTGGGCGCCGGCCACCAAGGAAGAGGTGGGATGCCGCCGACCCTAGGTAAGGAGAAGAGGAGGCTTGAAGTTAAACCAAACCAAGTTATGGATAGTGGATGCGAGGCTTTATATAGAGGCTATAACAGGGACCTAGAGGAGGAATTTGTGTAGGCCTCCTGATGGGCTTGGGCTTCCTGTGTTCGGCCCAAACACCCAATCCAAGTCCATCAATAATAACTCATGTCACTAAAGGGTTATTATTGAACTACTGCAAAAATTTCATATTACAATATGGGCTCCTACTTATCATGAGTGCGTTAATCTCTCTGTGTTTAAGATATCGTATGTCCGTTAATTAAATGAGTTACTAATAACTCAATTAATTAACATATGATTCCAAGAGTAGTACTACTCAACTTTATTATCATGTCAGACTAAGTCCACCTGCAGGGTTTACATGATAATCCTTATGAGTTCCTCAAGGGTGTAACGTCCGCCCTTACTCATACCCTTAAGCTACAGGGCAACGTTACGCTTTCCTCGTACTGTCTTAAATTTTCGACATTCTTACCTGTTACAGGCTACTTAGTCCATAGACCTATTCTAACCTGTTATGACTGGTAGGACTTAACTTGCAGCCACGTAGGCCCGAAGGGAGTCGGAAGCTTCTAGTGGGTCTAGGTCGTGTGGCCCTGACAGATGTTGTACTATCAATTGACATAGGGCACGACTGTGTGAGGGGTCGTACGACCATGTCACCTAGAAGTGCACGGTCATGTGAGGATCACACCGCTGTGTCCCCTTTAACAAAGAGGAAGAGGAGCACGGCCGTGTGAATCCACACGGTCGTGTCACCTTGGCCGAAAGGGAATGGGACACGACCATGTGGTTTCACACGGTCGTGTAGCCTTAGTCGAGAGGAGGAGGTGCACGGCCGTGTGTTTTCACACGGCCGTGTCACCTTTGGCCGAGAGGAGGAAGGGCACGGTCGTGTGCTTCCACACGATTGTGTCACCTTGGTCGAGAGGAGGCAGCGCAGGGTTGTGCGAACCTGCACGGTCGTGCCACAGGCCGTGCGAAAGACCCCCTTTCTCCACCGGAAAAGCTTGTTCTCCTCTTATTCACTTTCACTTGCCATTCAAAATCTTGTTAAGCCATTAAATCCATTCTAAACCAATTAGTGCCAGTATCTTAGGTAAAGCTGAGTAAAGAAACAAAACTAAAGTTCTACATGTTCCCCAAAATAACCAAATCTCAGATCTCTTTCCATTGTTCTGCCACACACATGGACACCCCCAAGCACCGCTCCTGTTACCTCATCCTACTCGAGCTTTCCTTTATCTTTATCTGTAGTATAAGGAAATGTAAATCTATAAGCGGATGCTTAGTAAGTACCGTCTACTCACAAAATAATGCATTAAAAGATATCATGCTTTTTAAAAGAGAACATGCTTTCGAAATTGTTTGCGGAAACACAAAACATGCACTTGTCCATAATTCACCATGAACTACATAACTCGGAAATATGTATATAGCATGCATTTTAAAATCAGTTTATCCTGCAAAATATCCACTTAAAACTATGCAATGAAAAACATAAAATTTGCTATGCTATAGAGATCAGACCCTGCACTCTCTAACTCTAGTTCTCACCTTAATAATGTTTTCACTTTAAGAAATCAATGAGCTTTGAAAACTTTATCTTACATACTAGTAAAAATAATAATCAACTTGCTTTGGGCCAGGCATTGTACCACTTTGTGCGCATCCTTAATAAGATCCGAGATAGTTAATCCCGAACCCATTAAGGTACTACTAGGCAGTTTAGGAGCCTAGGGGCGATCTAGGAGCCCACCCATGGACCTTGTGTCCGGTACATGCCTTTCTAAAGTAAAATACTTTCTTTTACCTTTAATTTCTTGTACTTGCACTTGCTTGGCATTTAACCAAACACCTTATGTGCGCTTATTTCCCCCGTATCTATAGGGAAGCACTTTAGGCACTTGATTATACTTTTTAATCCCAAAACTTTATGGGAAGCAAATCAAGATAATCTAAACATGCTCTTAATTCCAAAACTTTTAGGGGCATCACATATATCATAGCATCTATCTTTTCTTAACATGCAATAAACATCTCATAACATGCATCTTCCTTTACATGCTTAAAATGTATCAATCTAAGTAACATCGAAGCAACTTATACTGCAGGTGAGAGATACTTACATCCTTTTGCTAGATCTTACTATTATGGAGGGTGAAGGGAAGAAAATCCTCTCTTTTGTATGCCTTGATCTCTAAAACACCCTTCACGTGTGTAAGAACCTTATGGAATTATCCTCTTAGATCCTCCCCTTGAATACTTAGAACTTTAGAAACCCTAGTCCTAGATCTTGGTCGAAAACCATAAAGGTGAAAGAGAGTATTTCGGCTAGAGAGGAGAAGAGGGAGATGAAAAGTTAGGTTTTCATCTCATCCTTTCCCTTTTATACCAAGTGGAAGTTGAAGCATCTCTTCACATATATTCTACATATAATGAATTGTTTCATATTCCTAATGTAATGCTTTACCACCACCTAATGGTTACTTAAACTAATTTTAAATGAGAAGTTTAGGGTTCAAATCCTAGCCCGGGCCATTTATGAACATATTTTAATTTCTTTTCTCTTCTTATATTTCTTTTTGCCCATTTAAAAATAGGGAAAATTTACGAGTGTTACAAAGGGGGCATCATCAGCCTAAATAATTAGGATACAGATTCCTTGTATAATCAACAACACACCATATAAATAATACTATCTCCCAACTCATCGGACCTATTGATTTAACAAATAAATCTCACCCATTGATAAGTTAAAGAAAATAAATACTAAGTATACGTTCTTGTTATTATATAGTGATTAAGAGGATGCACATCCATAATAACAGAGGTTCTGTTCTTTTATATAGTCAGTATAAATCGAACAACCTCAAACGGTCTTGCTCAATACACACATAGTGTATTAATGTAATTTTATAGTCAAGACAAACTAATAACAAATTACACTACAACCGTTCCAATGGTTTGTCCCTATCCATCTTGGTTGTGAGCTACTATTTATAATTTATAAGGAACTGATAACATGATCTTCTATGTGACACCACATACCATGTTATCTACAATATAAATTAAATGGACAACTGCATCGACATATATATAAATATAAAATGCAAACATTTAACCAAAGTGATTCTCATTTCAAAATATTTCAAAACAGATGTTCATACAAAAGTCAGGCTTATAGTATACATCCCAACAATCTCCCACTTATACTAAAAGACTATGTTTCCATAAATGCTGCCATATATCTGATTCTCATCCCCTCAACATGCCTATCAAAAGCTCTCGCCGGAAGGACCTTAGTGAAAGGAACTACTAGGTTATCTGCTGATGTAATTTTGGCGACAACAACCTCTCATCGTTTTACGATGTCTTGTATTAGGTGGTACTTGCGCTCAATGTATTTACCTGCCTTATGGGCTTGTGGTTCCTTTGAGTTTGCTACTGCACCACTGTTGTCACAATAAATTGTGATAATTTTGGGCAAATCAGGAATCACATCTAAGTCCATCAAGAAGTTTTTGAGTCATACAGTTTCTTTGGCTACCTCAGAGGCTGCCACATACTTAGCTTCCATGATGGAGTTTGAAACACATTTCTGCTTAACACTCCTCCATGCTATGGCTCCACCTCCCAAAGTAAACACATACTCCGAGGTTTGATTTACTACTGTCTCGTACTACTGTCCCTATCTGATTGGAAGTCCGAATCCGTGTAACCCACAGGGAGCAAATCATCTGCCTGGTAAACCAGCATATAATCTCTAGTCCTTTTCGGGTACTTTAATATATGCTTTACGGTAGTCCAATGTCCTAGTCCTGGGTTACTTTGATATCTGCTAACCATGCTCATGGCAAAACAGATATTCAGTCTCGTACATAGCATCGCATACATTAGGCTTCCTATAGCCGAAGCATAAGGAACTACCTTCATCTCCTCTATCTCCTTTGATGTCTTAGGACACATCTTTTTAGATAAAGGTACTCCATGCCAAAAAGGTAGAAAACCTTTCTTGGAGTTTTGCATGCTAAAACGAGCTAGGATAGTATCGATGTATGAAGCTTGGGATAAGCATAACATACTTTTCTTGCGATCCCTTATTACTTTGATCCCAAGAATATGTCCACATTCTCCCAAGTCCTTCATATCAAACTACTTGGACAACCATACCTTTACGTTTGACAACACTTTGACATTGTTGCCAATGAGCAAAATGTCATCTACGTATAGTACAAGAAATATCATCACATTTTCGTCACTTTTTTTGTATACACAAGACTCATCCGGACACTGAATGAATCCATAAGACTGGATCACTTCATCAAACCAGATGTTCCAAGATCTTAAAGCTTGCTTCAGTCTATAAATGGATCGATTGAGCTTACGTACAAGATGTTCTTTGCCCTTCACAATGAATCCCTCTGATTGCCTCATATAGATGTTTTCTTTAAGACTTCCATTAAGGAAAGCTGTCTTGATATCCATTTGCTAAACCTCATAATCCATATGAGCAACAATAAATAAAAGAATCTGGATAGATTTAAGCATGACTATCAGCAAAAAAAGTTTTCTCATAATTGATTCCCTCTTTCTGAGTAACCTCTTCGCAACACGCCTCGCTTTAAAGGTTTCCACCTTTCCGTCTATTCCTCTTTTCCTTTTGTAGACCCATTTACATCTAATGACTTTTACACTATTTGGTGGTTCTACAAGCTCTCATACCTGATTAGAGTATATAGATTCTATTTCAGAGTTCATTGCACTTTGCCAAGATGCTGCATCTTTATTTTGGAGTGCTTCATCATATGTCTAGGGATCAGGTTCATGTTCACCAGGGATCACGTCCGAAGATTCTCCTAAAAATATGAATCTATCAGGTTGCCTAATAACCCTCCCACTATGACGAGGCACTACTTGTAATTGTGCATCGTTTGTGACATGCGTTGTAGTTTCTTGTGGTATCTCATCTTGTACCGTTGGTACTAAAGTAGATGTGTCTTCTCTTATTTCCTCAAGAACAATTTTACTCATGGGCTTGTGGTTCATTACATAGTCCTCTTCTAAAAATCGGGTATTGGTGCTAACAATGACCTTCTGATCTTTAGGACTATAAAACAAACCACCTTTCGTTCCTCTGCGATATCCCATGAACAAGTGAACTTCTGTACGTGATTCCAACTTATCAGCGTCTCCCTTCAGCACATGTGTTGGACTACCCCAAATCCGAATGTGGTTCAAACTAGGCTTACGCCCATTCTATAATTCTGTGGAAGTAAAGGGTACTAACTTAGATGGAACTAAGTTTCGAATGCACGTCATCGTTTCCAGACCATATCCCCAAAATGAATCTGGTTATTCTGAATAACTCATCATTGATCTAATCATTTCCATAAGAGTCCTATTCCTTCATTCTGCCGCACCATTCTGTTGGGGTGTACCAGGTGCAGACAATTGGGATTTAATCCCGACCTCTGATAAGTAACTCCTAAACTCTCCTAAGAGGTACTCTTGACCACGATCAGACCGTAGTGTCTTGATACTTTTACCATGATGTTTCTCCACATCAGCCTTGTACTATTTGAACTTATCAAAGCACTCAGACTTGCGGCGCATCAAGTAAATGTACCTATATCTCGAATAGTCGTCTATAAAAGAGATAAAATATTCGAAACCATCTCTTGCCTGGATTATCATAGGCCCACACAAATCAGAATGAACCAATTCCAATACTTCTTTGGCTCTATACTCCTTTGCCTTAAAAGACCTCTTGGTTATTTTTCCTTCCAAGCAAGACTCGCAGGTCGGAAAGTTTTCTACTACCAATGAACCGAAAGATCCATCGGCTATTAACTTTTGAATCCTACTCAAGTTAATATGACCCAACCTTAGATGCCAAAGATATATTTGGTTCATTTCTGAAGGTTGCTTTCTTTTATTAGAATTAGAAGATGTGTTATTAATTTCTATTTGTTGTATCGTGGGAGTTATTGGATTAAGAGTATATAAATTGTCAACCAACGCACCAGAACAGATAACCACTCTATTTTTCTTGACAACCACTTTGTCATCAAAAGAAACAGAATATCCATCCATAAATAATTTAAAAATTGAAATCAAGGTCTTTCTAAAACATGGTACGTAAAGATGATTTTTCAAAATCAAAGTTTTATTCTATCAAAAGATAAATAAATATCTCCCACTGTAACAACCACCACTCTCGTAGCATTGCCCATGTAGATGGTGATCTCTCCTTCATGTAGTGTCGGATTTCCTGGAACCCTTCAATGAATTACAGACATAATCAGTGGCTCCCGTATCTACACACCAGGTACCGGTAGATAACACCGCTAAACATGTTTCAACAACTAATGAATAAGATATACCTTTATTGTTCTTCTTTCTGTGAGGACAGTCCACCTTCCAATGTCTAGACTGCTTGCATGTGAAGCGCTTGCCTTTCGACTTCTTCACACCTGCCTGCGACCCAGTCCCTTGAGGTCGAATCACTTTCTTTGCCGAACCAACTTGTTTCTTCTTATTCTTTCCGCCTTTCGGCTTAGAGGCAGAAACGTTTTCAGCAATGTGAACTTAAGAACTTTGACGAAACAACCCTTCTATCAGTTGGAGTTCTGTCAGAAGTTCCGCCAACGAATAAATCCTTTTGTTCATGTTGTAGTTCAGGCGAAACTGCTCAAAACTCTTGGGCAGCGTTTGGAGAATGATATCGACCTGGGTTTCCCCATCGATTTCAGCTCCAAGGACTTCCATCTCATTTAAATGAGTCATCATCTTGAGGATATGATCCCTTACGGGTGTCCCCCCAATCATGGTGGTCGTCATTAAGTTTCTCATGACCTCCTGACTAGCAGCCCGATTCTGGTGTCCGAAGAGTTTTTTGAGATTGAGAATCATGTCATATGCAGTGGGTAGGGCCTGATGCTGATGTTGCAGTACATTTGATATAGAAGCCAAAATGTAACACTGCGTCATCTCATCTATCTTGACCCATTTCCTATATCTCTCTATCTCCTCTTCACTAGAATCCTTATCAGGCATGCTAAGACAGACCTCAAAAAATATGAACTGTATTCTTCAGCAGTTGCCCCCGGGGCGTAGCGCAGACGGTGGGCGCATGGCATCTCTGGCGTAATGGTCAGGGGTCGATTCTCAGGAACTGACGACCTGGGGTTTACCCCGCCATGCGCCTATGGCCTATGTACCTGCATGAACCTCCCTCCATATCCGTGGGGCCGGCACTAGGGGGGCCGCTAAGGTAGCGGATCTACCTTTGTATTCTTCAGCAGTTAAGACAATGTCCAAGTTCTGTTTCTAATCAATATAATTTGGACCAGTAAGTTTGTTTTCTTTTAAAATAACAGCAAGAGGATTGAAAGTCATTTTAAAATCCTGAGAATCACAAAATAAAATATTTAGTCAAAACTTTAGAATTTAAAATAATATTGATTCCTCAAACAATATAATTTAAATTCACCAACACCTTAAAACACCGTGAATTTCGTATGCCACGATAGTGTGGACGTATACTAATTTAAACATTTGTAAGAGGAGATTTTACCCATTAATTTTATTATCTTATCAACCAAACTTTATGATAAATAAAATTAATATTTGGTTCATCTTCTGTCGCACAAATAATAGCAGTGACTCCGATGTGGAGGATACTATTAAATATGTCTAAGTATATACCATTACTTGATACTTAGTTCATTAATTAGGATTGTGCCCCATCAGATGGAAAAGATCACACATACCTAAATAATTTCCTATAATCATCCATAGAGGAAGTTTGATCTAGTGATCCGCAAACAAACTCATCCGATATGGAGGAAGACACTTAGAGCCAACGCGCAAGTTTGAATGCATCACTTACAAACCAGTAATGGAGATCGTAGAATTTATTTAAATAATCCCTCTCCTACTTAGTTATTTAAATTAAGGAATTTTAACATGTACACATATTATAACACATAAAATCACAGCACACAGCACATAAAAACAGCATATAAAGGCAATAAATATGAAAATAAAATTTCCAACTATTACGGCCTCATCCAACGTTGTCCTCCAATATGTCGTCGATGGATCAAGTCGTCACGTCTATCTTGCTTCCTTCTTCACCGCGCCTCTGGTCCTCAAAATAGCACCACGCATAGCAAGGATACAAGCCGTCGCGAAAAGAAATAAAATTTACATTTATCAATCCTATATTCCCCAAAGGAATTTACATGTAATCTAGATCGAACAGAATGTAAAATAATAATAATAATAATAATACGGCAACCGACCATATTTAATTATTACAATCATGCACACACAACAACCTCGACATGCCCGAGGGTTCAAATCACACACAACGCACAAAAAGCCATAATAGTTGGACTTAGGATGCCTACAACCATAGAGTTAATCTTTCTAGCACATCCTACTATTATCCTGCCTAAACTTGTATATGATCAGTGCATAATTTAACCGAAAACTAATCACACAGAACCAAAAAACTCGCTCTGATACCACTTGAAGGCGTTGGAATTTCGTTCTGTTTCAATTTCCCTGTAAAAAATTATACAAGTACAGAACTTTTCCTAGCAACCCATATGTTCAATCAGACATGTGTTTGATCAATCAAGCAAGTTTTTGATGGATCAAAGCACACCTTGATCAAAGTACAAGATCGCTGACCTCTTGTGTTGGTATTTAAAATCGATACAAAGAAAACTAAACTAATTACGCAGCGGAATTAAAGAACTAGTTGTATTCCTCTCCTGATCTTCTGCTGTATTCCTCTCCTCTTCTTGGACATCGTGTGGGCGATGATCTACCAAGATAATAACCACCCTTCCTCTCGTTTCTCCAAACCGCCGGTTACAAAAGGAGGCTCTAGGATGGGGCACCTTCTAATCTTCTTCTTCTTCTTCTCCAATTCACCGGCCACTAAGGAGGAGGGGGGGCGCCGATCACCAAGGAAGAGGTGGGATGCCACCGACCCTAGGTAAGGAGAAGAGGAGGCTTGAGGGAAAATTAGGTTTTAGGGGGCACCACCTACTCCTTTTATAACCTTTGCCGTCGGTTACAAAGAAAGAAAAATAACAGAATTCTGTTTAGAAAAAATCTCCCTTTCTATAACCTTGCCGCCGACCCTAAGAGGATGGAGAAAACCAAACCAAAACCAAGTTAAATCAAACCAAGTTATGGATGGGTGGGTGTGAGGCTTTATATAGAGGCTACAACAGGGACCTAGAGGAGGAATTGGTTTAGGCCTCCTGATGGGCTTGGGCTTCCTGTGTTCGACCCGAACACCCAACCCAAGTCCATCAATAATAACCCATATTACTAAAGGATTATTATTGAACTACCGCACCAATTCCATATTACAATATAGGCTCCTACTTATCATGAGTGCGTTAATCTCCCTGTGTTTAAGATATCGTATGTCCGTTAATTAAATGAGTTATTGACAACTCAATTAATTAACATCTGATTCCAAGAGTAGTACCATTCAACTTTATTATCATGCCGGACTAAGTCCACCTACAGAGTTTACATGATAATCCTTATGAGCTCCTCAAGGGGACATCATCAGCCTAAATAATTAGGACACAAATTTCTTCTATAATCAACAACACACCATATAAATAATACTATCTCCCAACTCATCAGGTCTATTAATTTAACGAATAAATCTCACCCATTGATAAGTTAAAGAAATAAATACTAAGTATATATGCTTGTTATTATATAGGGATTAAGAGGACACACATCCATAATAACAGAGGTTCTGCTATTTTATGTAGTCAGTATAAATTAAACAACCTCAAATGGTCCTGCTCAATACATACATAGTGTACTAGTGTAATTTTATAGTCAAGACAAACTAATATCAAATTACACTACAACTGTTCCAATGGTTTGTCCCTATCCATCTTGGTTGTGAGCTACTATTTATAATTTATAAGGAACCGATAACATGATCTTCTGTATGACACCACATACCATGTTATCTACAATATAAATTAAATGGACAACTGCATTGACATATATATAAATATAAAATGCAAACATTTGACCAAAGTGATTCTCATTTCAAAATATTTCAAAACAAATGTTCATACAAAAGTTAGGCTTATAGTATACATCCCAACAGGCATGACCCCTTGCCCTTAGTGTGCACGGTCGTGCCAAATGGCATAACTGGGCCGTGCAGACAATGAAAGCGGATGGTCAGGTCATGTCCCTTTCAGTGAGTAAGAGGCATCATTGTGCCTCCTGGCATGGTCATGCCTCCTAACACGACCCTACTGTGTCACTCTCTGGATCAAGGGCACAGTCGTGCCTGGTAGGCACAACCCTGTCATGGCTATCTCTGCAGGGGGCATGACCATGCCTCACCACACAACCTGCCTATGTCTCAGGGCACAACCAACCCATGATGGATTCTGGAATAGGTTGCACTTCGCGTTCTTTGTCCCCTTCCACTTCATTTCGCATCCTGCCAATCAAAATAAAGCAAAAGCATATCTTCGACCACAAATAAGTAATTATACTAATAAAATGAATGAATGGAGTACGATAACATAAATCATAATAAAAAAATATAGTAAATGTGCGTCAATGAAAGCCTAAAATCATATATAATCTATGTGCACACACCCCTAGATTTAAACATTTATTTGTCCTCAAGAAAAAACTACAATCTAAACTCCTATGGTTAAATAGTGCATCGTAATGTTTAGCAAATCAGTTTAATCCTATCAAATAATTTTATTAGTAAGGAAGATACAAAAGTTGTTCGAGTGTGGCTTAAGAAATAGTTCTCCGTGCTTAGTGCAATAGTGATCTAAATTTTTTAAGTTTCAATTCCTAAGCCTAGTCAAGTTGTCATAAGACCATGTTCCTTATACTCCCAGCGATAGACACTTACCTGCCACACACATGGTTCATATCTCTAAAATTACACAAGATTTTAAAGGATTACTCGTAATCAAGAGAAACATAATATTTATTTTCCTAATAATCTAACTCGATCTCAAAGGAGTAAATTATTAGTTTCCATTCAAGATAACTATTTTTATATTACTTATTCAAATGATTTTTTTGTGCTTTAAAGGTGTTGCACTAATACAAATGCAAGGATTTTGATTTTTCCAAGTGAGTTTCCATGATCTGAGATCGTCCAGTAATCAAAATGTAATTGAGAGATCACTGTAGAAATATAAGTACTAGTTCAATTCTATGAATCATGACTACTTTCAGAGTTATCTACCATCAAAACTAGGCAAAGTGTGGGAAAAATCCTAAAATAAGGTCAATACTTAAACTCTTAAAGAAGAAACCTCACTCATTTCATGCTATCATGGATAGAAAAAGATAGATCATTAAACATACTAGCACCATAAGTAACAATGAACCACATGAAATCTAAAATAAACGTACTAGTATTTTTGTATTAAGAAATAAACAATCATGACATGATATCTAATGCAACTAGAAAAATTTTATTATGTAAAAAGAAATATGACAAAAACTAATCTAAATTCAATACATCATCCTAGACTTAAATCTTTCATTGTCCTAATGAAAACTAGAAATGTAATATGTGTTAGCAATTCAAGCCGTAAAAATCACTTTTTGCGTTGCAGAAACCCCGAATTCTAGCCACGGATCCGTGCAAAGATATATTTAAAATTAAATCATGTACATGTTTCTACACTAGATCTACCTTAGATCTACATGAAAAGAGAGTATACCTTTGTAGCGAAGCCCTTCGCTTATCCCGCTTGTCCAAAAGGTGCCGGATCTCGAAGAGTATCAAGTGAACACTCCTCTACAAGTATCCACACGGACAAAAGGTGGAGAAGAACCACTTAGAGTGTGCTAGCACTCTTGAGTGGCTCGGCAATGGAGGAGAGGGAGAATAGAGAAGAGAGGAGGAAGAAGATGACTTCAATTAGCACACAAAAATGCTTAATGCACACAATTAAGTGGCCGACCACTTTTAGAGGCTTTTAAACCTCCATGTAATACCAAGAGTCATGACTCTTGGTCTCCCTTATGAGGTGGCACACACTTGATGTAACCTTGATAATGTGGACCAACATCATTGGTCGACCCCCACGCTATGTCACAATGAAGTGGCATTTGGTCAAGTCAAACTTGACCCTTCATCTTCCCTCTCAAGTTAACTTAAACTTGACTCATTTATCTCCCATGGTTGATCAAATCTAACCATTGATTCAAGTCAATTTGATTTAATGAATATCTATTCATTGAATTAAATTGATTCAATGAGTCATAATCTAAATTAGACTCATTCAACACATGAATCAAATTGAGTCCCACTCAATTAGTCTAATTTGGATTACTCTTAATCCAATTTGATTCATCACATGAACCTAATCCTCTTGGTCCATCATATGAAACTATTCTCCATCTAATTACCCTTTGTGTGTGACCCTATAGATTCTTGTAACGTTGGCAATGCTCCTAAACCCATTTAGAAACATAAGTAATGAGCGGTATCTAGCAACACATCATTACTACCCAAGTTACAAGAATGTTGAGATCCAACATCATCTTTGTGACTACTAATTGTGACTCTCACAATATGTGACAATATCCTTCTATCCTTGACATCTAAATTGATCAAATGAGGTATAGACCGTGTCATCCTCTAATCAATTTATATCTTGAACTCCAAGTAGACTCACTCTAAACAAATGAGCTCAATATCTCATTTTGACTCATTTAGGCATGGCCATGCACTTAGTGGTCTCACTCTATCAAGAATCATGATGTCACTCCCGTCATATAGGAGGGATAGATCCCATCTACATCACTCACATCCCTCCGCATAATTTGGTACATACCCAGTAATCGCCTTTATAATCCACCCAGTTACGGATGACGTTTGACGAAGCCAAAGTATACAACTCCTTATGTTGGGAACCATGGTGACTTCAGGTCCAAGGATTGATAGTCAATCTAATAGTCACATGAGAAAGTATATGACACTCATATAACGATCCATGATACTTTCTCATGGCGGGTCATTCAGTATACATTCTCCAATGCATACCCATGTGTCAACTTGATATCTCTATATCCATGACTTGAGAGATCAAGTCATCAAGTTGACCTACATGATAGTCTCATCGCATTAACATTGTCCCTGAATGTTAATACTTGACTAGGAATGATTAAGAGTAGTGTTCTCTATATCATCTCACTATCAATTCAACCAATCGATTGATATAGATAAGAACCTTCTACTCAAGGACGCTATTATACTTAGTTATTTGGCACCAATATAAGTAAGTATAATAACCATAAAGAAATGTCTTTATAAATATATATAGGAATATGATACATCGAGTCCATACAACGATCATCATATGATTGGCTCTATGGCTCTAACTAACAATCTTCCACTAGCACTAGTACCAATCAGTGTAGGCTCTAAGGCCCAATGACCTAGTGTGACCATCATGCTTTCTCTGTGCCAACGCCTTGGTCAAGGGATCAGCAACGTTAGTTTCTGTGGGTACTCTACAAATCTTCACATCTCCTCTATCGATGATCTCTCGATTGAGATGGAAGCGCCGTAGTATGTGTTTGGTCCACTGGTGTGAGCGAGGTTCCTTAGCCTGTGCAATTGCTCCATTGTTGTCACAATAGAGCCTATAGGATCGGCTATGCTAGGAACTACCCCAAGCTCAGTAATGAACTTGCGGATTCAAACTGCCTCCTTTGCTTCTTTTGATGCAGCAATATACTCGGCCTCTATTGTAGAATCAGCAACTGTGTCCTGCTTCGAACTCTTCCAGCTCACAGCACCACCATTCAAGCAAAACACGAACCCAGACTGCGATCTATAATCATCCTGGTCAGTTTGGAAGCAAGCATCACTGTAACCCTTTAAAGCTAGCTTGTTATCGCCTCCAAATATCAAGAAATATTCTTTAGTCCTTCTCAGGTACTTAAGAATATTCTTGACCGTTATCTAGTAACGCTCACCTGGATCTGACTAGTATCTGCTCGTCATGCTCAAAGCATACGAAACATCAGGACGACTACATAGAATGGCGTACATGATAGATTCTATGGCTGAGGCATAAGGGATCTTATCCATGCAGCCTCTCTCCTCTCTAGAAGAGGGACTTTGAGTCTTCGAAAGACTCACACCATGTGATATCGGTAGAAATCCTTTCTTGGAATTCTGCATGGAAAACCGTAGTAATACCATGCCAATATATGTACTTTGACTTAGGCTAAGCAACCTCTTAGATCTATCTCTATAAATCTTTATGCCTAGAATATAGGCTGCTTCACCTAAGTCCTTCATTGAGAAACAATTCCCCAACCAAGTCTTTACAGACTGCAACAAAGGGACGTAATTTCCAATGAGTAGTATGTCATCCACATACAATACAAGGAAGATAACTGTGTTCCCAACAACCTTCTTGTAGACACAGAGTTCATCTTCATTCTTGATGAAACCAAACTGTTTGATCGCATCATCGAATCGAAGATTCCAGCTCCGAGAAGCTTGCTTTAGTCCATAAATGGACTTATGTAGCTTGCATACTCTGCTAGTATGCTGTGGATCTACAAAACCCTCAGGTTGTGTCATGTACACATCTTCGAGCAAGTTTCCATTCAGAAACGCGGTTTTGACATCCATCTGCCATATCTCATAGTCATGGTAGGCTGCAATAGCAAGCATGATCCGAATGGACTTAAACATCGCTACTGGAGAAAAGGTTTCATCATAGTCAATATCATGAATCTGCTTGAAACCTTTAGCTACCAAGCGACCCTTATAGATAAGTCTATCCATGTCAGTCTTTCTCTTAAAGACCCACTTACACCCAATGGGTTTTACCCCTTCAGGTGGATCAACCAAAGTCCATACTTGGTTGGTGTACATGGATTCCATCTCGGATCTCATGGCCTCTAGCCATGACTTAGAATCTAGTCTTATCACAGCTTCCTGATAGGAGGTAGGCTCATTCTCAACGAGCACAACGTCATCATGGTCAAACAAGAGAAATGAGTATCTCTCAGGCTGACGACGTACCCTATCAGACCTGCGAAGAGGTAGGTCTACTTGAACTGGTTGTTGTTCCTCAACTCCTTCTGGAACAATCTCATCATCCACAACACTTTGTGGTTCCAGTTCAACTTCAGTCAAGGCTTCAGTGCTATGGTCCATATCTTGAACTTCTTCAAGATTGAACGTACTCCCACTAGTTTTTCTAGAAACAAAGTCCCTTTCTATAAATATCCTAGTCTTAGCCACAAACACTTTGTGTTGACTGGGAATGTAGAAGTAATATCCCTTCGTTTCCTTGGGATATCCTATAAAATAGCACTTATCAAATTTGGGTCCCAATTTGTCCGAGACTTGACGTCGAACGTAAGGCTCACAACCCCAAATCCTCATAAAAGACATCTGGGCATCTCTCCCAGTCCATATCTTATATGGTGTCTTTATCACTACCTTGGATTGAACACGGTTAAGTGTGAAGGCTGCTGTGTCTAGAGCATATCCCCAAAAAGATATAGGAAGATCTGTGTGACTCATCATAGATCGTACCATATCTAGTAGGGTACGATTCCTCCTTTCAGATACACCATTCCACTGTGGTGTTCCAGGAGGAGTGAGTTGGGATAGAATCCCACACTCAGCTAGATAGTCACCAAACTCATGGCTAAGGTATTCACCACCTCGATCTGATTAAAGTATCTTAATACTCTTGCCTAGCTGGTTTTGTACTTCATTCTTGAATTCTTTTAACTTTTCAAAGGATTGTGACTTATGTGTCATCAGATACACATAACCATATCTACTGAAGTCATTAGTAAATGTAATGAAGTACCTATAACCACATTGAAAGGGCCACATACATCACTATGTATAAGTCCTAACAAGTCAGTCGCTCTTTCGCTGTGTCCACTAAAGGGAGTCTTGGTCATCTTGCCCAGTAGGCATGACTCGCATGTCTCATATGATTCAAAATCAAATGAGTCCAGCAAACCATCTTTATGGAGCTGAGATAAGCGTTTCTCATTTATATGACCTAAGCGACAATGCCAGAGATAGGTTTGGTTCATTTCATTTGACTTGAACCTTTTGGTACTTATGTTATAGATGAGGTTCTCTAAGTCTTGAATGTAGAGTCCGTTCATCAGAGGTGCACTACAGTAGAACATATCATTTAAGTAAACGGAACAACATTTGTTCTTTATTACAAAAGAAAAGCCTTTCTTGTCCAAACAAGAGACTGAAATGATGTTCTTTGTAAGAGTAGGCACATAACAATATTCATCTAATTCTAGTACAAGCCTAGAGGGCAGAGATAGATAGTAAGTTCCTACAGCAACAACAACAACCCGTGCTCTATTACCAACTCGTAGGTCCACCTCGCCCTTCGTCAATGCCCTACTATTTCTCAGTGCCTGCACATTAGTACAAATGTGAGAAACACATCCGGTATCCAATACCCACGATGCAGAAATAGATAAATTGACTTCTATAACATATATACCTGAAGTAGAAGTCTCACTTCTCTTCTTCTTAAGATCTTCTAGATATACTTTGCAGTTCCTCTTCCAGTGCCCGGTCTGACCGCAGTGGAAGCAGGTATATAACATCCTTGGCAAGCCCTCCTTTAGGTTTCATTATCTTTCCTTTGCCCTTGGCTTGGGACTTTCCCTTACCTTTAGGCTTGCCCTTGCCTTTATGCTTTTGCACCATCAAAATGGAGTTGGGCTTTACCTTCTTAAGGTTGAGCTCAACAGTTTGCAACATGCTTAGCAGCTCAGGTAGTGGCTTGTCAATTTCGTTCATGTTGTAATTCATGACAAATTGACTGTAGCTCTCAGGCAAGGATTGCAAGATCAAGTCAGTGGCAAGCTCTTGACCAAGTGGGAATCCCAACCTCTGTAGGTTTTCTATGTACCCAATCATCTTGAGCACATATGGACCTATGGGAGTCCCATCTTGCATCTTGCACTGAAACATGTGCCTTGGAGATCTCGAATCTCTCATGCCTCGCTTGTCCTTGACATAGTTGATGAAGATGTTCAACCATATCATAAGCAGACATCAACTCGTGTTGCTTCTAAAGCTCAGAGTTCATGGTCGCGAGCATGAGGCATGACACATCTAATGCATCATCTTGATGTTTCTTATAAGCATCTCGGTCAGCTCGCGTGACAGTGGCAGGAGGTACCTTGGGAATGGGCTGCTCCAGGACGTACAGTTTTCTTTCTTGTGTGAGAACGATTCTCAAATTTCTGTACCAGTCCAGGAAGTTAGCTCCATTGATCTTGTCCTTATCAAGGACAGAACACAAGGAGAAAGTGTTCGTGTTTGTCGACATGACAATCTACAACAGAAATAATGCAGAAAGTAAATATCATATTCCATTTATCATTTAATTAGACCTTTAACTAAATGATGCTCCCACTGAATTTAGAGCTTTTGTAGAATCAAATCATGGATGTGGTCAAACCACACTACTAGATTCATACCAATTGGCTATAATTTTCGTGGGACAAGATCCACATCATACTATGACTTGAGATAGCTTTGGCTAAATCGCCAAAAACTTAGTATGATCGGTAGATAACGAATTATCAATTACATCTCTATGCAACTCTTGTTTATAGGATCAAAATCCTCAGTTATAGAAAACCTTAAGTTAGCTTTGGCTAAATCGCCCAAAATTTAGTATAAATGTGATTTTTATCCTATCTTCGAACCGTTGGAAAAAAATGTCTATAGTTATACCCGATCAAATTGAGTTAACTAGTTATACTCAATCTAATTGAGTTTGCACTCACCCAAGCTTTGATAGGCGGGACCAAGATTGTCCCTCCGCACCCTACCAAGATAATATGCGTTGCTCTGATTTGGCAGATTCAACAACAACAAATGATCGAGGTAGTGATGGGTATCAAAACTTGGTAGGCATCTTGAGTTGATTTGATTAAGATCTAATCTAATCGTTAATGTGTATCATATACGCATCAAGGCACCAATTACCCTACACTAGCATGCATCACATACATACAAGCAAATATATCAAGATATATACATATATTGTGATGAGGTTATGACCCTACTACGATCTTCTCAAGCCAATGAGAAGATCGAACGGTCAACCTAGGATCAACAGTTTCTTCAAGCGTCTCCTTTGACCGCCTTGTGTTGTCGGCTTCCTTCTTGTAACTCCATCTTCAATTGTACATTACAAAATTGAAACTCGAGTTACATTCGAGTCTAAAACTATTTTACAACAGGAATATAAATAAAGGAGGCATGACGTGCAGGTCGCAAATCACATACAACACGCACAACAAAAAAATGGCGCGCAGGCCATATTATGAATTACAACACAATTTTTGTCCAATCAAATTGGGGTTTTTGGGCCATGATCATCACAATATCATACAAAATTCTAAATTATGTATTTTACATAAATTTCTATAATTTTACTACTGATTTTATGAATTTTATGAGTTACAACTTCTCGGCGGTCCCGATTAGCGATTTTCGGGCGCGATCGCGGGACAATGCCCCTTGCGGGGTTAGGGGCAGCGCCCCTACTCACGAAATGAATGTCGCGAGTGTCCCATCTTGATCTAACAGTGCCTTAAGCCGCTGCCCTAAAATAATTTGGGCGAGACCTTGTCGTTTCGGAAAGTTTTTCTCGGTAGTTGAAGCCTACAAGCGTCCAAACACTTGTTGCTTCGCCTCTACGAGAAAAATACTCACAAAATCCATAAAAATAGTCAACTTACAGAAACTTACAGATCTGAAATCTTTTCATAAAAACAAAATACAAACGAGTACATGCTTCGCACGTGGCTCTGATACCACTGTTAGCAATTCGAGCCGTAAAAACCGCTTTTTGCGTTGCAGAAACCCCCAATTCTAGCCACGGATCCGTGCAAAGATATATTTAAAATTAAATCATGTACATGTTTCTACACTAGATCTACCTTAGATCTACATGAAAAGAGAGTATACCTTTGTAGCGAAGCCCTTCGCTTATCCCGCTCGTCCAAAAAGTGTCGGATCTCGAAGAGTGTCAAGTGAACACTCCTCTAGAAGTATCCACACGGACAAAAGGTGGAGAAGAACCACTTATAGTGTGCTAGCACTCTTGGGTGGCTCGGCAATGGAGGAGAGGGAGAGTAGAGAAGAGAGGAGGAAGAAGATGACTTCAATTAGCACACAAAAATGCTTAATGCACACAATTAAGTGGCCGACCACTTTTAGAGGCTTTTAAACCTCCATGTAATACCAAAAGTCATGACTCTTGGTCTCCCTCATGAGGTGGCACACACTTGATGTAGCCTTGATGATGTGGACCATCATCATTGGCCGACCCACATGCCATGTCACAATTAAGTGGCATTTGGTCAAGTCAAACTTGACCCTTCATCTTCCCTCTCAAGTCAAGTCAAACTTAACTCATTTATCTCCCATGGTTGATCAAATATAACCATTGATTCAAGTCAATTTGATTTAATGAATCTCTATTCATTAAATTAAATTGATTCAATGAGTTATAATCTAAATTAGACTCATTCAACACATGAATCAAATTGAGTCCAACTCAATTAGTCTAATTTGGATTACTCTTAATCCAATTTGATTCATCACATGAACCTAATCCTCTTGGTCCATCATATGAAACTATTCTCCATCTAATTGCCCTTTGTGTGTGACCCTATAGGTTCTTGTAACGTTGGCAATGCTCCTAAACCCATTTAGAAGCATAAGTAATGAGCGGTATCTAGCAACACATCATTACTACCCAAGTTACAAGAATGTTGAGATCTAACATCACCTTTGTGACTACTAATTATGACTCTCACAATATGTGACAATGTCCTTCTATCCTTAACATCTAAATTAATCAAATGAGGTATAGACCGTGTCATTCTCTAATCAATTTATATCTTGAACTCCAAGTAGACTCACTCTAAACAAATGAGCTCAATTTCTCATATTGACTCATTTGGGCATGACCATGCACTTAGTGGTCTCACTCTATCAAGAATCATGATGTCACTCCCGTCATATAGGAGGGATAGATCTCGTCTACATCACTCACATCCCTCCGCATAATTTGTTACATACCCAGTAATCGCCTTTATAGTCCACCAGTTACGGGTGACGTTTGAGGAAGCCAAAGTATGCAACTCCTTATGTAGGGAACCATGGTGACTTCAGGTCCAAGGACTGATAGTCAATCTAATAGTCACATGAGAAAGTATATGACACTCATATAACGATCCATGATACTTTCTCATGGCGGGTCATTCAGTATACATTCTTCAATGCATACCCATGTGTCAACTTGATATCTCTATATCCATGACTTGTAAGATCAAGTCATTGAGTTGACCTACATGTTAGTCTCATCGCATTAACATTGTCCCTGAATGTTAATACTTGACTAGGAATGATTAAGAGTAGTGCTCTCTATATCATCTCACTATCAATTCAACCAATCGATTGATATAGATAAGAACCTTCTACTCAAGGACGCTATTATACTTAGTTATTTGACACCAATACAAGTAAGTATAATAACCATAAAGAAATATCTTTATAAATATATATAGGAATATGATACATTGAGTCCATACAATGATCATCATATGATTGGTTGTAGGGCTCTAACTAATAATATGGAGGAGGTTTTGAAGTAAGAGGAGTTACCAAGTGATTAGCTCTAAATGGATGAGACATTTATATGTTTGAAAATACTCCTCTTTCTGATGCTCACATTCTTCCATAACTTTGAATTCTACAAAAAGAAATTAGATAAGAAAAATTAAGTAGAGAGATTTGGGTTATTATAAAGAAACAAAAGAAACTATAAAGAAATTAAAAGCTTAAATAAAAAATAAGAAAGAACTTGGGTTGTCTCCCAAGAAGCACTTATTTTAGATCATTAGCTCGACTCCTTATTTGGGCTTTTCGAAATATCGTTCTAGCCAGAGTGAGAAACTCTTAGACTTTTCTTCCATTGGCCTATTTTATTATAGAGATAGTTGTCATCATACGATTAATATAGTGTAACACCTCTCTCTCCATCTTCATCTCCTTGCAAGTTCATTCTAGAGGTCGAAGATGGTTCAGATTGAGCTTTCAATTTTGGTCCAAGTGAAATCTGCACACCCAAAAGAAAAACACGTCTCCCATAAGCATGAAATATAAGAATGAACTAGAATCATATTAAATTTGATGGAGCATGAATGAAAAAATGAATCATATTCCATAAAATCGATTATAGGTACCTATATGAAAGCTTCTAAAAGATCACTAAGAATACTAATCTTGTATTGTTGAAAGGTACCTGAAAGTTCTAAATAAATGGATGTGACTTCTTCTAGATCAAATGATGGTTCTGGCTCTAGCTCAAGTGGTAGTCCAACTAAAGGTGGTGATTCTTGGGGCTTTGCTATCTCTGCACAAGTCCCTATATTTATATTCACAACTTGTTCAATTCTTACCAC
The DNA here is from genome assembly GCF_018446385.1 of Zingiber officinale. NCBI lineage: Eukaryota > Viridiplantae > Streptophyta > Magnoliopsida > Zingiberales > Zingiberaceae > Zingiber > Zingiber officinale. Next base: position 50,067,279 of record NC_055995.1, read on the forward strand.
TCTCATACTATCAAGTGGTTGTGGGCTCAAAGAAAGTGATTCTTGAGATACTACTTCCACAACACAATTCCCTACACTTTCTTTCATAACATGAATATCATCACATATAGTAAAACATATACCAACATCAATATCAGCTGCAAGAGAATCAACTACAGGAGGATCAACAACTTTACTTGTAGTCTTAAATTGATCAACCTCAACACATTCATCATCTAAAAATTCTATTTCACTATAACTCCAGTAGGAAGATCTAAAAACTTACAATCCACTGCATTATCATTATAATCATCATTTGAAGAGTCTTTATTTTTATATATATCAAGAAATCTACACTCAACCATATTAGTATCACAGAATTTGTCAAAATCTTTATCTTTATTGGCCCCCACTAGTCTTTGTGGAAAAGGAATCCTTGTGGAGGTCTTTGGAAAAATTAATCTATCTTTTCCCCAAATTCTCTTTGATCTTGTGGTGGAGGTCCAAATTGCTTGTCTAGTATTAGTGCGATCAACCATTGAGGGAAAGGTATTCGTGGCCTATGGACACTTTCTAGAGTGTTGGAACTAAGTTTTTATAGTTCTCTATTGTTCTTTTCCTCATTTCTATACAAATCTTTCTCTAGAAGTTTTCCAAGATTCTCGCCACTTCTCAACTTGATAACATTACATTTTACACTGGACTTCTCTATTCTTTTCAACCCCTTATTTTGTGATTTGATGAAGTTTCCTCTCTGTATATGGCCAGTTGTAACAACTCTTGTGTGACAATTGTCATTGCATTCTTGGCTTGCACTTCAAGAATTATTGGGGGATATTCCATCCAACTTTTGTCTGACCATTCTTAGAGATTCAATGTTACTTGATTAATTAATGTATAAGCTTCATCCAAACGTTTGTTTATTAAAGAGCCTCCAGCAAATGAATCTAATAGTGACTTATTTGAGAAGGAAATCCCCATATTGAATATGTGCACTGTCAGCCATCTTTCCAAACCATGGCGAGGACACTGTCTTAATAAACCTTTAAATTTATCTCATGCCTCAAATAGTGATTCTCCATCTACTTGAGAAAATTTTGTGATGTAATTTCTCATATACATAATTCTGCTTAGAGGGGAAAAGTAATTCAGGAATCGTTGCTCCAACTGTTCTCAACTTGTAATGCTTTGAGGACAAAAAGAATAAAACCAAGTCTTTGCTCTATCTTTGATGCTGAATGGAAATGTCATCAACTGGATAGCATCAGCAAAGACCCCCTCACATTGTACCACATTGCAATATTCAAGAAATGCTTCAAGGTGCAAGTATGAGTTTTCTGAAACTTCTCCGTTAAATTTGTGGCCTTGTGTCATGGTAATTAATTCTGGGTCTAGTTGGAAACTTGCTTCTTTGATATAAGGTTTTACAATGGGATCCAATCCTCTTGCAGATATTGGTGTGTAAAATTCTCTCAAAGGCCTCTTGATATGTTAGTGCTCATTGTATTCTAAAAAATTCTAAGAACAAACAAAAATGCAGAATTAAAGACAAAAGGAAGATGCATAATGAAAAATAAAAAAGAAAAATGTCTAAAGTAACGCATATACTAATCAACTAATGTTAATTGAAAATAATCCCTGGTAACGACACCAAAAACTTGATGTGTATCCATAAGTGTACAGAAACATCATCAAGTAATAAAAGATATTGAACCACAGGAACTGTTGATTAAGTACTAGTTAACTTTATACAACAAATTATCTAGACAATCAAAAGTTGGGAAAAGTCTTTAAGAACTAAGGTTGAGAGGGAGAGAGTAGAGAGAGGGGGAGAAAGAGTGGTTGGGGAAATGATTCCAGTAGTTCAATTTCATTATGATGTTAGTTAATGTTCCTATGCATTGTTCATCTTCTTTCCTTCATGCCTACACTCTTGTAGGATTTCTAACTAAAGTCTAACTTGACCACTAAGATTACACCGGAGAGTTTACCCAAATCTTATGCCATTAAGTAAAGAAGTAACTTTAGAAAGTTCGATTAAAGGGTTAACCTTAAGGCCCCTAGTCATACTATCCCTAGAGTTATCTGATTTACTTCCTAATGGTAAATTAATATAAATAAGTAGAAGAGGTAACATAGAAAGTCTGGTTAAAGGGTTACCCTTTGTCACAGGGCCCCTTTGGTCATACAATCTCTATATTGCATAAGTCACTTCCTAACATTAATGTGAGAAATACCCCCTCAAACTCTAATTAACTTTCCTTATAGGGAATTACTCTCTGTTTCATGGAAATGCCTTAGAAAGTAAGGATACCCTCTGTCATAAAGTTCCCGATTACACATTCCAAAGCACCTCCTCTAAATGGTGAACAAAACTCTATATCTAAATGTGTTAACCTCACACACATTCCATCAAATATATATAAGGAACAATACACAAGAACAAGTCATAAAATATATCATTAAATAAGAAAATGACATATACATAATTCATATATTAACATCATATCATAACTACTTCTTGCATCCTAAGAATCAAAGAATCTACTCCATTATAAGATAATACAACCAAGGATGAAGAAATTAACAAACTACAACTCATTATATGAAAATAGAGAGAAGAGAGTGTTTATCCATGAAGCCCGACGTCTTTAGAGGCGTTCCCTTGCTCCAAAAGTGGACGGATAGTGCGGATCGGCAAAGTTGGAAGCTCTATAATTTCTCCTAGAAGGAAAAACTCTTTCCAAAGGAAGGGACGGGGCATCCAAACCAAGGATCCATGAAAAGGGGAGAAAACCCCCTATTATAGCAGAGGGCACAACCCCTACCCTTAGCAAGCACGACCGTACAATATGGCACGATTGAGCCATGCAAATGATGAAAGGGGATACCATAGTTGTGTCTCCAAGCATGGCCTTGTCATGCCACTATCTGGAACAAGGGTACAGTTGTGCCTAGTTCGTGCCTAGTAGGCATAACCCTGCCTATCTCTACAGGGGGCACGACCGTGCCTCGGGGCACGACCGTGCCTCAGGGCACATCATACCCATGCTAGATTTCGAAATATGCTACACTTCGTATTCTTTTTCCCTTTCCACTCCATTTCATATCTTGTCAATCAAAACAAAGTAAAATCAGATCTCCAAACAAAAAGAAGTAATTATAATGATAAAATGAATGAATGAATGAAGTGCGATAACGTACATTATAATCAATAAATACCAGTAAATGTGCATCAATCAAAGTCTAAAATCATATATAATTTATGCACATCAACTCTAAACTGATGTTCTTTGATTCACAGGACTCCGACAGCGAATACACCAAAGAGTCCATGACACTATAACTTAGAAGGAAGAGGAGAAACCCGAGCAAGTGAAAAGAACATCATTATTTAGAGTTAAAAAATAATATATAAAAAAATATATAATTTGAATGTATTATTATAATTTTTAAATTTAATTTGATAATTTTAAAAATGACTAAAATACATCAGTAATTTACTAAAGAGCGTAGCCAGTTTTGCCTTTTCCCTAAATCACATAGGCATTTTGGAAATGTCTAAATCGCATAGTCTGCCATGTGTCAAATACCCATTTTACCCTTCCAAAGAAAAAAAAGGAGCATTCTGAACCGGAATGTGTCCTTCTCAGAAAAAGTGACCTACTCTCGAAGCAAAGGTGACCAGCAACGAACGGTGCAGCTAAATTTATGAAGAATGATGTAGGTAATTTTTTGGTGAACGGTTAACCTATGCTGAGTGAAAAAGTCAAACGGCGACAAGCTGACAAACTTCAAGCGGATGGGGAATATTTTTCGGTGAACGGTGCTTGTTCTTATCATAGAAAATGTGGAATGTAGCATAGGTAAAAAATATCCCTCTAGTTTAGTATCCTATAGCTTTCTAGGAACTTTGCAGGTTATTGTACATGGAAAAGAAAAGTTGATCAGAGAGAACATAACAAATGTAGCTCTGGTGTAGGTTCTTCTCTAGTGGATAGTGTAATGTATAGCTCTAATGGTCTTAATGAGGTAGCCGATCCCGACCTTATGATTCCCTCATAACCTTGAAGTTGAAAGTGATGAAACCTAGCTCCAGCCAGTGACTTTGCTAGTTCTCTGTTATTTGATTTGAGAATAGTTGAAGGGAGGTATAAGCAAGTGTAGCACAAGGTTTAAAAAAATTCAAGTATTTGTAAAATACTTTGAACCAGCCTACCAGAGATGCTGTAAACCTAGTTCAACGATGGTAACATCTCAAATTGGCCTTACCATTGTTGTACGCTGGGAAATATTCGTTATATTCATCTAATGATTATTTTTGTTATTATAGATAAACCAATCATAGTAGGAGTGATAGTTGATATTGTAGTGTGGACGAAGTTTTATTCTCTGATCAATCTTATAGAGAACATGTAAGCGTTATTCTACTAATGTATAAATCAATTAATATGATGTGTATAATTGCATTATATGGAACCTTGGTGACATGGTTTAGTAAATAGACAATTTTCATGTGATCTTAATGTTTGCATCTAGACTTTAATGTCTTCTCTTATACTCTTGAGAGTTTTCAGAATAGTCTGAATTAATACATAAAAAGTGTTGTTATGAGATTAAAGTTTCTTGTATGTGAAATTTTAAAATTTGAAATTGGTAACTAGAAAATTAGCAACATGTGATGATCTATTGTCTTCCTTCACTTGGCTAGTGTGTTATAGAAATATTCACATATTTAATAGAAATGATTGTTCTTCACAATTGCATCAATGCATGGATACATTTTCTGATGAAGTTGTGTCACATAAGATGGAATCAATTGATTTAAAAAATGAAGACCAACTCAGTGATGGTACACCAAACATAAATACTAGTGGTAGTAAAATGTCATCTTCCACTTTTGCTAGTGTTGTGGTGAGTATTGGAGAGAGTGTGAATTGTATATACAATTTGAGAGAAGAAGCTATCAGTATTGACAATGTTAGAGGTCAGAGTCTTTTGGAAGAATTATTTAAAGATACGTGGACTCAATAAGAAAAATACGATATTAGAATGGCAACCGAAATTGAAAGAGATGTGTATAGGGATGAATTTATAGGGAATGATATGCACTATTCAATAGATCTGGCAATCATAATGATTCAGTATAGTGATCTTGAAGATGCATTTCCATTATCTAAAGATGGGTATGTAATGAACTCAAAAATAACCGAATTGTAAACGGAAGAACCGGATGAGAGAGATGTTTTTTATGCTAGTAAGGTAATGTAAAGTTTCAGCAATTTACCAAACAACTTAGGTGAATATGTCTTTTCCCTGATCACGCCTGTGGTTTTGGAAATGTCCAAACAATGTAGTCATTATCTTTGTTTATACATGTCTATCTTTCCCTTTACTATTCATTTAAAAATTTGTTGAACTAGATTTTTTTTCTGTGTTGTTGATTTTGAAAGATTAGTAACAAAATATTGCTGCTTCCAAAATCAACATCATAATACTATTGCTAATTTTTTATGTTGATTTTTGATAAATCATCAACATTGTATTGCTGATTTTTAACAACACAATGTTGTTGATTTTCAAAATCAACAACACAATGATTTTCAAAATCAACAACACATTGTTGTTGATTTTTGAAAATCAACAATTAAATGATGATGATTTTTAAATGTGTTGTTATTTTTCGGAAACCAACAACAACTTTATTACTGACTTTAACTTTCATATTCCTCACTATACTCAATGGGAGTATTAGTAACTAAAAAAATTGTGATTCTTTTGTAGAGATTTCCAACCCAAAAATAATTTAAAGATGCACTTGCTAACTAAGAAAGTATGGGAGGAAAAATACATCAAATTGAAGATATTTAAACGAGGTTCCATTTGATATAATATATGTCATATACTTCAAACTGAATTAAAAGTTATGACTCTCTCAACATGTTATTATAGGTCCCGATAGGCTAGCTAGAGGGGGGGGAGGGGTGAATAAACTGTAAGTTAGAAATTTAAATCTCTTGCTACCAAACTTAGCAAGGAACACACATTAATTTTAAACAAATAAAAAAAATAAACAAAATAGAGATACAGAAGATTTTACTTGGTTTGCAACCAAGGAGGTTGTTAATCTAAGGTAATATAAATATCACTAAAAGAACTCCTTCGTGAAGGTGGAGTAGCCTCTTATAGTAGTTAAGCACAAACAATAAAAATAGAATCTGTAAATGAAAGTACAGAGTGCGTTGTTAAACTTCGAGTATGAGTGCTTTATTTATCTCACTGGTCGCAACTAGCCATTTACTGACATGGCACTTCCCGGGAACCAGGACCCAGTCTGGGCGCTTGGACTTGGTTAACTTGATCCACTCTGCAATAGTTTCTTTCCAATGGATCAAGGCTTCCCGGGCGCCTGGACTCGATTCGAGTGCTTGGACCCGATCTGAGAGCCTAGACTCGGCTGACATAGACTCTATGCTAATCCTCTTCGACCAACAACTCGCTGACATGGCGGAACATTCTAGGCGCCTAGACCTAGTTGGCCTTGGGTGATTCTTTGATCGTCCAGAGTTGAGCTCACCTGAACTCAACTCTGGTCTTCTCCTCGAGCAGTCTTCCTCCTCGACTTCTCATCCCTTGAAAGTGTCATGCGCCTCCTTCTTGTTTTCCAGTGTACTCTTCCACAGCTCCTCATCTCTCGGATGCACCAGGCCTATTGACTCACTTTCCGTGCCATAATTCTCGCTCACTGAGTCTTTTGGTTGACTTCTTATATTTCTAAGCTCCTGTAGACTTAGACATAAGGCATCAAAAATAACATGACCTAACTTAATTCAGTTAACCACATCAAAATTAACTCGGGGTACTTATAGTTATAACTTATAGTTGTAACAGGTATAAAATTATAGTTACTATAATGTGTTGCTGGTCCTTTAAAGATCAACAATACGATATAGTAGATACGGAATCATAGCTGCTATAACGTATTTCTAATCTTCAAATTTAATATGTAAATAAACAACTTATTATTTAAATTTCAAACACTAGTGTAGATATATTTTTTGACCCTTTATAATATAATGGGCACTAATTTGAATTAGATATATTATTCTTTAACTTTCATATTCCTCAGAACATTCAATGGGAGTATTAGGAACTAAAAACACTTTTGATTCTTGTGTAGAAATTCTCAATCAAAAAAAAATAAAGATACACTTGTTGAGTAAGATTTAATAATGGGACACAAGATATGTCAAATCAAATATCTTTCAACAAGCTTCCATTTGATATAATACGTGTCTTGTACTTCAATAACTTATAATTATAGTAGCTACGAAATTGTAGCTTCTACAATATGTTGCTGGTCTTTTGAAGATCAATAACATAATGTAGTAACTACGGAATCATAGCTGCTATGACATATTATTGGCTGTAAAGACCAACAATACGTTGTAATAGTTAACAAATTGTAGATGCTACAACATATTGCTAAATTAAAATTTTAATATGTAAATATGAAACATATTGTTTAAATTTTAAACACTAGTGTAGATATTTTTTTTGCCCCTTCACAATATAATGGGTACTAATTTGAATTAGATGTATTATTTTTAACTTTCATATTCATCACAACACTAAAGGCCAGTATTAGTAAATAAAAACACTTTTGATTCTTGTGTAGAAATTCCCAACCCAAAAATAATTTAAAGATGCACTTGTTGAATATGCTCTGCATTTCATTTACAAAATAAAGAACTCCAGGAAAACAAGAGTTAAAGTAATATGTGTTGGAGTAAATTGCACATGGGCAATAATTACAAGGGGAGAAATAGAGTTGACTATTACAAAATATTTATAAGAACACTAATGCGATCTTTTCTTAGAAAATGTTGATCATCTTATATACACAACTTCTTTTATAGCTTCTAAGATTAAAAGTTAATTTGTCTATGTAGATTTGTATAAACCTAGAAATATTCAACAAGATATGAGAAGATGATTTATAGTAGATATTGTAGGATCGAAAAGAATTTAGATATCTCCACAATGACATGATATTGTCCACTTTGGGCCTAAGCCCTCATGGTTTTGCTCTTGGGCTCTACCCAAAAGGCCTCATGCCAATGGAGATATCTTTTCTCTTATAAACCCATGATTTTTCCCATGTGTTTCCAATATGGGACTATGTTTGCAACCTTGCAACCTCAACAATCCCCCCCTCAAACAAAGGACCATGGGCTTCCCACGTCCGATCCTTGACCCACCAGGTCTTCCTGCCCCTCGGTCTACCCGACCTACTAGGACTTCCTGCCCCTTGGTCTACCCGACCTACTAGGACTTCCTGCCTGGTGTCTGGTCATCTTGATCCGAACATAGGAGCCCCCACTTTTTTGTTCGAGGTCAATATTGTACTCACATGGTTCAATCAGACTATAGCTCTTGTGCGCAGTCGGCGGTTAAACCTTCTGGCAGTCCGGGCTCTGATACCAATTGTAGGATCGAAAAGAATTTAGATATCTCCACAATAGCATGATATTGTCCACTTTGGGCCTAAGTTATCATGATTTTGCTCTTGGGCTCTACCCAAAAGGCCTCATGCCAATGGAGATATCTTTTCTCTTATAAACCCATGATTTTTCCCATGTGTTTCCAATATGGGACTATGTTTGCAACCTTGCAACCTCAACAGATATATCATATCGAAAGGCAAATCATGCATGTCAAAAAGTGTTGGGTCACTTCGGGAGCTAGAAGCGGGTGAATAACTTGTCACGCTTGTTTGCTTGCTTCGAAGATGATGATGATGTAGTGAAAAATCTCACAGCAAGCTCATAATGCTAACACCAAGATTTACTTGGTATCCACCTCAAGAAGAGGTGACTAATCCAAGGATCCACACACACAAGCACTCTCTACTATGAAAAACACTCCTTCTCGGTAACTACCGGAGGTGGAGAAACCTCGTACAAACTCACACAAGCATACTGTTGGGATCTAGCGCGCCAAAGACGCGGAAACGCAGCGGAAAAATTACTAGATCCTCTTATCCAGTAGATCCATGCGAAGGGAAGAAACATTTTCTGAAGACTATACTAAGCTACATGATATGATTATACCTTTGTTACGTGCCCTTCACAATCCCAACAATAACCATTTTCTCTGGATCCAGATCTTAGCGCGTTCAAGCGTCCACACCTCTATGGTATCCACATGAACAAGCCTTGTCTTTGCTTGTCTCACAAACAAAGCAAGATGGAGAAGAAATCATAAGGTTGTGCTAGCAACCACAATGGTGATTTCGGCCAAGAGGGGAAGGAGGAAGAAGAAGAATGCCAAGGGTCTCAACACTTGCTCATCTTCTCAAAATTAGCATCCAAATGATATTTATAACCATCCCATGGTATACCAAGAGTCTCCACCCTTTCATCTTCTAATCTAATGGCTCAAAATCAACCATTCAATCTAATGGTTCAATTTTGACCATTCAACTTCTTTGGTGAACTCAAGTTCACCCAATGAGTCCAACCCATTGATTCTCAAGCAACTCGACTCAATCCAACAATTGGATCCCTTTGAGTCTAACTCAATGAGTCAAATTCGGATTACACTTAATCCATTGATTCATCACATGAACTCATCTCCATATCAACTTGTTCTTTGTGTGTGACCCTATAGACTCTTGTAATGTTGGAAATGTACCCAAATCAACATTTGCGATGCATAAACAATGAGTGACATCTAGCAAGGCATCATTGCTACCTAAGTGACGAGAAAGTCGAGATCCGACCTAACCTGCCCGTGACTTTCATCATGTATGACTTGGTCCCTCTATCCTTGATATCTAGATTGATCAATGAGGCATAGACCGTGTCATCCTCTTATTAATCTTTGTATTTCTTGATCTCCAAGTAGACACACTTAAACAAATGAACTCAATATCTCATATTGATTCTGTAACACCCATAGGATCCCTAATGATTTCATATGAATTGTTGCATGATTAGAATAGGCCTTATGTAGATTTTTCCAAAATAAAAGGAAAAATTAGAATCAAAAAGAGGCATGACCAATGTTTGAACCTTGGACCTCTTAGCAAGTGGTTCTAGGTAATAACCAGTAGCCCCAGCAGGGGTGTGCTGTTATAAAAGAGAGGGAAATTGTAGTTAAAGGTAGGGAAAGAGAAGACTCCCTTTCACTAAGAAGGAAAAATTTATGTTTTCTTCTTCCATTTTCAATGAGAAGTTGGTTTTGCCTTCTTCCTTCATTGAGAATAAATAGGAAAATAGGAAAGGAAAACTTCATTTTTGCTTCCCTCTTCCTCATTCCTCCTCCTCTCCACCGAAATCAAGCCATCCTTCCTCACCATTGCCGAACCAAGCTAAGGTCCCCTTCCTAGGGAAGTTTCACGAAGCAAGGGTATTCTCTGAGTGAATCAAGCGAGAGGATGTAAGTATTCCCCTCACCTGCAGTACAAGTAGTTTCGTATGTTTTTATGCTTAAAGTTTGCTTGAAAACTAGGGTCTTGCCTTACATGTTTCGGCCAAGTAAGAATAAAAGAAGGTAGATGAAATTTAGGACCTAACTATGCTTGGTTATGACTCTTCATGATATGTAACCTACTATGTGATGCTAGTTTAATGATCTCATGCTTTAGGTTGAATGAAAAGTTAGATCCATGCTCCTAAGGTTCCGGCAAAGTAAGAATAAAAGAAGGTAGATGAAATTTAGGATCTAACTATGCTTGTTTATGACTTCTCATGATATGTAACCTACTATATGATGCTAGTTAAATGTTTTCATGCTTTAGGTTGCACAAGAAGTTAGAATGATGCTTTAGGGTTTCAGCCAAGGAAGAATAAAAAGGGTTAGATGAAATTTAGGATTTAACTATGCTTGTTTATGACTTCTCATGATATGTAACCTACTATATGATGCTAGTTAAATGTTTTCATGCTTTAGGTTGCACAAGAAGTTAGAATGATGCTTTAGGGTTTCGGCCAAGGAAGAATAAAAAGGGTTAGATGAAATTTAGGATCTAACTATGCTTGTTTATGACCTCTCATGATATGTAACCTACTATATGATGCTAGTTAAATGTTTTCATGCTTTAGGTTGCACAAGAAGTTAGAATGATGCTTTAGGGTTTCGGCCAAGGAAGAATAAAAAGGGTTAGATGAAATTTAGGATCTAACTATGCTTGTTTATGACTTCTCATGATATGTAACCTACTATATGATGCTAGTTAAATGTTTTCATGCTTTAGGTTGCACAAGAAGTTATTATGATGCCTTAGGGGTTCGGCCAAGTAAAAATAAAAGCAATTAGAGGAAATGTAGAAACCTAATTATGCTTGTTATAATTCCTCATGATAAGTAACCCACCATATGATGTTAGTTTAAAGGTTTCATGCTTTAGGTTGTTAAAAGAAACCTAGACACATGCTTATAGGTTTCGGCCAAGGCTTGTGCATTAGGGTTAGAAACTTCTATATGCTTACCAAGAGTTTCACTTGCTATGCTATGTATGGTGTAAAGGTTTCATGCTTTAAATTGGAAAAAAAAGAATAGAGTCATGCTTACATGTTTCGGCCAAGACAAGGAAACTATGTTAATGAGCTACCTAGGGTTCCAAAGGGCCTCACATGTCATGCTAAATACTATGAGATATTAGGATATTGATTCCATGTTGTTATGTTGCTTGAAACCCATGATTCATGCTTATATGTTCCTTATAATATGATATGAATTTCATGTCACCATGTTAATTTATATGTGCACTTATGACATCATGTTATGTTTACCCATGATATGTTATATGTATGTGCACTTATGCCATCATTATATGCTTTCTTATGACATGCCATATGATATGTGCACTTATGCCATCATGCTAGGTTTTCTTATGATATGCCATATGATATGTGCACTTATGCCATCATGTTATGCTTACCTATGATATGTTATATGTATGTGCACTTATGCTATCATGTTATGTTTTCCTTATGACATGTCATATGTTATGTGCACTTTATGTCATCATGTTATGCTTATGTAAGGCTTATGTATGATGAAAAGCCTAAGAGATGCTTCCCTTAGGTTGGGATTAAGAGCACTCTTCATGATATGACAAGAACATGATATACTTTGATATGACAAGAACATGATATGCTATGATGTGACAAGAATCATGATATGCTATTTTACTTTTGTATGGCTTGTACCGGGGATGAGCTTCTAAGTTGCCCCTAGGTCGATGGTCAAAGAAACGAGCCTAGTAAAAAGGGATGAGCTCCTAAGTTGCTGCCCCTAGGTCGATGGTCAAAGAAACGGGCCTAGTTCCTAGTAGGTTCAAGATTAGCTACCTTGAATCTATTTAGGATGCGCACAAATTCATGTATGTGGTACAAAGCCGGACCCTCATGTTGAGATTATGTTTAAGTACCTATATGATATATGTTTTCAAAAGAACATCTCGCATCTACTCATTCATGCTATACGTTACATGTTTTCAAAAGAACATCTTGCATCTAAATGTCTCATGATATATGATTTCTTTTGCTTTAGAAGAATGCTCTATGGAGATATTTCATGTTATGTGATCTTTATGATTTATAAAAAAATGCTCCCTTGAGATATGTTTATGATGCCTAGATGAATATGCTACTACCTTTTGATTATGCTCTCATATGTTATGCTTATGCTCTTTTGAGATATGCCTATGATACTTAAATGAACATGTCACTACTCTATGGCTGGTTTATGATTTATGATTTTGTGAGTAGGAAAGGAACTTACTAAGCCTATGTGCTTATAGTTTTATGTTTTCCTTGTACTGCAGAAAAGAGTAAGGAATGACTACACTAAGAGGAGCAGCAGGAAGGGCAAGGATGTATGCGACAGTGACATGGTGGAATAGATCCATTTGGGTTTCAAACTTATATGTATCTAAGTTGTGCATGAGAAACATGTTTTGACTTTATGCTTTTGATAATAACTTGAGCTAGTATGGATAGTTTATGCACTTATGTTCTTCTTGTTTCATGTTAATATGCTTATGATATCATGAATCATATCTCAAATGGTTGATAGTAAATCAAGTTATATGCATGAATACTAGGATGTTCACATGTTATGTTAAAGGATTAGCCTGTTAGCATGTTTAATATGTGATATGATTATATTATTCACATGTCATGTTTAGTTAATATGTTTATGATTAAATCAAACTTTTAAACCTCACTTCCGCTGCCATGATTTCATATGTATATATATGTGTGTTTGTATGATTCAAGTAAGTAACCCCGTCCCTCCCTTAGGGTAGTAGAGGGGCGGACGTTACAGATTCATTTACGCATGGACATGCTTTCTTGTGTTCTACTAATCAAGGAGCCCACGGATATCGCTTCCGTTATATGGAAGGGATAGATCTCATCTACATCACTCACATCCCTTCGCATAATTCATTGCATACCTAGTGATCGACTTTATAGTCCACCCTGTTACGGGTGACATTTGACGATACCAAAGTATACAACTCCTTATGTAGAGAACCGTAGTGACTTCAGGTCTAAGGACTATTCATACCAATAGTCACATGAGAATATTTATGCCACTCATACGATGATCCATGAAACATTCTCATGGTGGGTCATTCAGTATATATTCTCTAATATATACCCATGTGTCAACCTAATATCTTATATCCATGACTTATGAGATTAAGTCATCCGCTGACCTACATGCTAGTCTCAACGCATTAATATTATCCTTGTATATTAATGCTCGACTAGGAATAGTTAAGAGTAGTGTTCTCATAATTGGTACAAAACCTACTACCCAAGGACATTATTATATTTATTCAATCGGCACTGAACTGCAATAAATATAATAACTAATTTTGTCTTTTTATTAATAATGATATATGATACAAAATGAGCCATTTACAATCATCTCATAATTGGTACTAGGGCTAATACTAACACATACAACTCGAAACAAGAAGTAAAAGTAAACAATATAATCAATAACCTCTCTTGTTCGATCTCATGTAGCTTGTATATGCCTCTTGACTCTTGGAAGTGCAGCAACACTTGTCCCCAAGATACTCCAAGAATTGGCAAAAGACTCGTGAGCTTGGTGGAGAAGAATCGGGAGAGATCTTCGTGTAAGCGCTGCTTCATTTGAACTCACTGTTGCCTTTATTGAAACATCCCATGATCAACTCTCAATTTTTTTAAAAAAAATAACAACTCACTAATCTTAAACTATGCATGTACTTGTAGAATAAACCCATCACAAGTCTCATTTTATAGAAGATAGAGAACAACATCTCACATATGAGCCTAACAAAAAGAACAATACATCCTCAATATCTCCCAAGAACCCCAGAAAGAAGTAAGCTCCGCACTCCTAATGTCCGGACAGCGCCATGCGTCCATCCCGCCTCCTCGTCTACTCCGTCCGCATGTCTTCCGTGGTGTCCAGGAAGGCATCCTCACCTGTACGTAGGCATCATGAGTCTATGAACCTAGCAAGTATAATTTATATGAAAAGTATGACTTCCATAAAGTAATAGGAATAATAACTAGCAGAGCCTATCATAACTTATAAGCAGTACAACTACAAAACGAAATACAATATCATAAAAGGTCCTACATAGCTAAAAGGGGTGAGCATGTCGCATATCCAGTAACCACAATTAGAACAAGTCAACAGTCCTATGATCCTAGATGTACCTCTTAGAGAACATGCAGTCATATAGCCGAAGCTAACAATAAATTATAGTATCAGTCATAAATTACAGTATCAGTCATATTTGGAAGAGCCCTCCCTGGAGCTCATCTCGGGTCACCCAACCCGTACTGCCACTACATATGCTCATACCCATCCTATTAGCTATATAAGAAAACATAATCTATCCTCATTATACCATAAACAATTGTTCATTGATCATTCCATTCATTCTATAAACATCTCTACCTGGAAGGGAAACAATTAAAGCATACATACGTATAAGGAAACCAAACTAAACTCTATACCAAAATCATGCATAACCAGCTAGAGGAAGATCACAAAAATGAAACTGACATGGAAATCATGAAATCAATTAAATCTGTTCTATAAAATTTAGCCTACATGAGAAAACCAACACAGCATTAAAACCCAACCAAAAACACATGAATTTGTCCAAAGTAATCAACCAATACCGAGGCATGAACACAAACTGAAACAAATTCAGAACCATGCTAATCTGTCTAAAACATTCTACCAACAGCGAAGAAATGAGCACACATTGAAATCAAACCGTAACTGATCTGAAATTTCGCACGCAATGACGCCGCCACAACCTCCAAACTTAACTCCCAAACAGAAATACCAAAAATCCAAGCGAAACCTAATCTATTGCAAGATATCAGAACTCCAAAACCCATCACAATAGTCTATGCTTCATCGAAAAGGATTTACAACCTCCCCTTTCTATAGTAGAACATTCAATCAACACAAAGGAATTAAGCACAACATCTGAGTTGGATCGGAACCTCCCAAGCGGACAGTGATCATGGCAGTAAAGAGGAAAACAAAGCAATATCAAATTTCGGAGTCCATCACGAAGAAAGAAAATGTCATTGAAACGAACTTAGAATCCCAACTCCATCAATAATCTGGAAGGCTCAATGAAAATAGAGCATCGACAACCCAACTCAAATCCCTAATCCACCGAAAAACCCAAAATGAAACAAACAGTAAGGAGAACAATCATCGTTATCTATAACCAAAATCACCAACATCTTCTAACCCGAAATTTGATTCATCAAGAAGAACAGATCTATACCAAATCCAATTGTGAGCGCCCCGAATCCGATAGAAAAATTCCAGAAACATCACCAGGGAAAACAGAACATCACAGTTCATTCATCTATCGAGCATCTCATTCAAGCATTTAAACAAACATGAAATCCGCAGGAACACAGAACACTAACACCACGGAACAACAATCAAAATGAACCCAATTCCATTCACAGTCAATCAAGCTTCGGAAGCAACGATCGACTTCTACTAGTTCCTAAACCTTACCTCATAGAAGCCATGCCCACATAATAGAAGTACTTGCCTGTCCTTCTTTGCTCCCCCGCGGGAAACCTCGCCCCCTATTGCTGCGTCGAGGGTGTCCTTCGCCTGATCCAAACGTCCTCCACAGAACGGGTTGCGGGCGACGCTCGGCCTGAGCTCAACCGCAGCGAGGCATGCCTTTGACTTCAGCGGCGCGACTTCGGGCGAGCAGAGAGTGAGAAGGGATCAGGAACAGTGACTTAATGACCTAGGAGCTTGTATACATAGGTCTTATGGAATTAACTTAGGTTAATCAAAGTTAATCAACTCCTAACCTAAGTTAGGTATCCTCCATATGGTTCCTTCTAACTTTATTCCTCTATCCCCTTAAATCATGTTGAACAAGTTTATTTAAATTTCTAAAAAAAATATTCTCAAAATTCCTGGAAGATTTCATAATTAAATTTTTAATTAACGCTCATGCGACCCTAACCAATTTTGTAAACAAATTCTTTATTTACGCTTGTGAGACCTTACATTTATATTCCACGATCTAGGGCTCTCAACTGATTATGCCTCATTCCAATTGATTGCCACATTAGATCCTAGTGATCCCAGTCGTCTAAAACCTTCTGTTGGTGCAATTGACCTCTAGGGTTTTGATGTTTGACAATATGACCAAGGGTTGACCCAAACAGGACGTGATGTTTGGGAGAGAGAAGTCTAGTCAGGACTAGATGACTAGCAAAGGTAAGTCCTAACCAAAGGTTAGACAAAGTGGAAGTCTCGGTGAGTGAAACCAGACCCTAGTGAGTGAAGCTAGGTGATAGAAGTCCCGGTGAGTGAAGCCGGACCCTAGTGAGTGAAACTAGGTGGTGGAAGTCCCGGTGAGTGAAGCTGGGCCTTAGTGAGTGAAGCTAGGTGGAGGAAGTTCTGGTGAGTGAAGCCAAACCCTAGTGAGTGAAGTTAGGTGGAAGAAGTTCTAGTGAGTGAAGTTAGGCCCTAGTGAGTGAAGCTAGGTGGAGGAAGTCCTGGTGAGTAAAGCCAGACAATGGAAGTCCTAGTGAGTGAAGCTAGACAACCCTAGGAGGTAACCCTAGGTTATACTTGAATTCTGTTAATACTATGCTAACTCAGTGTTGCAGGGAAGCTCAGCTAGGTCGACAGGCTGACTAGGTAGCTGCCACGAAGTTTAGACAGGTCGAAGGGCTGACCAGACGTCTGACAGGTAAGTGAAGGTAAGTTACTAGAGGAGAGTGACTGTGAGGACACGTTCCCGGAAGGGAACATTAGGTGTCGATCCGACTTAGATCCATTTCGGATATCTAAGTCGAGATCGTGACTAGATTCCGGTCTTGAGGAGACAAAATCTAATTAATATTCTATTTGATTTTAAACTGTGCTAATACTATATTTTACAGGATATATATATCTTGTATTTGCCTCCGGATTAACGTTTTCTTGTAGGAAGGAAGCTGTTGGAAAACAGGGTTCGAGCGCCCGGAATGGATCTGGGTGCCCGGAAGCAAACTTTATCCATTTCGTGCATCGACACGTGGAGCTTCATGATTGGCTTGGCTACGTCATATTCAGGGCGCCCGAAAGGATTCAGGCGCCCCGGACCTCCTATATAAGGAGGGTAAAGGCTGGAGTCAAGAGACAACAACAAACGATCTGCTCTCCCGTGCTCTTGCGACGTCTCTCCGATAAAGTGCTGCTATTTTCCTTTTCTTATTGTCGGTATTAATTTCTTAAAAGTAGTTCTGTACTTTACTATTGTAATCCTTTTCGAATTGCTAGTGAATTACCCAACGAAAGCACTCGACGAGTGCAGGCCTTGGAGTAGGAGTCGCCGAAGGCTTCGAACCAAGTAAAAAAAAATACTTGTGTTAGCGTTGCTTTTTCTTTTTTGCTTTTCTTATTCCGCTGCGTGCTTACTTGATTTTTTTTAATCGCTATTCATCCCCCTCTAGCGAAACTCATCGATCCAACACCTTCATCCTGTGCAACAGTCATATCCCAATCGATTGACCAATTGATTGGGGAGGCTTGAATCGATTAACTGATTGATTCAGAGTGCATATATACTCCCAAACCCAACATCCAGTCAACTTTGACCTATTGAGACTCCTCATTGCCTAGTATCCGGTCAACCTTGACCTGCTGGGACTTTTTCACCAAGTGTCCGGTCAGTCCCTTGATTCACTTGGACTTTTCTCCTTGTGCCAAGTATCTGGTCGATTTTTTAACCTACTTGGACTTCCAATTACTAGATGTTTGGTCATCCATGACCCACCTAGATTTCCATTGTCGGGCTTCACTCACCAGAAATTCTTACTACCTAGCTTCACTCACTAGGACTTTCACCTAGCTTCACTCACCGGGATTTTCATCTGCCTAGCTTCACTCACTAGGTCTTTCACTTGGTTTCACTCACCAGGATTTTCTCACTACCTAGCTTCACTCACTAGGACTTTCTTTCTTCCTGGCTTCACTCACCAGGGCTTTTATCTAGCTTCACTCACTAGGATTTTCCTTCTACCCGGCTTCACTCACCAAGACTTTCAATACCAAGTGTCCGGTCAACAATGACCCACTTGGATTTTCCTCTTTTGCCAACATTCTCATTGGACTTATCATTGCCTAACCTCCAGTTAGGACTTTCCTAGTCAAGAATTCGATTAACCTTGACCTACTTGACTCTTCTTCTTATCAACCTGGTCAACCTTAACCAATCTCTCAAACGGGCGATTGCTCCTGAATTCTCCATACATTGTCAAAATAATCTTCATATATTGTCAAACATCGAAACCCAAACATCAAGACTCAAGCTTGAGCAAACTCAAGCTTAATCAACCTGGTCAACCTTGATCCAAGGGATATTGCACCAACAATCTCTCCCTTTTTAATGTTTGACAATACCTTTAAGTTAGGCTAATCTCATAGCCTCACCTTCTTCTTCATGCTAAAGCATGAATGATAGTTTCCTTCATTTTCTCCCTTTCTTAGAGGGTAAACTTTCCCTTTTGGTAATGAAGACCTAACTTAAATCCTACATTCTCCCCCTTTGGATAATAAAGACCTAACTTAAACCTTACATTCTCTCCCTTTGGTACACATCAAAAACTCTTCTTCATAAGAGTTCTCATACGTTGTTCACAACCTCATTTATTGTTCACAACACTACAATGAAGGTCCCATACCCTTCATTGTCTCTAATGCTCACCCTTGAACATTAACCACTTCATAATGCTCCTCCTAGAGCATTCATCACAATGAAGGCTTTACTCCCTTAAAAAAAGTTTTGTGAAAAATAATTTTCATGTCTTTAAAGAGTGGCTCTGTTGGGTTCGTCGGGCCGCGAAAACCGCTTTTTCGCGTCGCGGAAACCCCGAGTCACCCAAAGCCGTAGATCCGTGCAAAGATTCGTAAACAAAAACTTTTCGAAAAACCTTTTCTTGTACGAGTTTGTAAAACCTTTAGATCTACACTAGATAAGGGTTATACCTTCGAAGCGTGCCTTTCGCTTATCCCGCTCGTCCAAGGAGTTGCCGGATCTCTAGACCGTCAAGCGCCGATCCTCTAGATGTATCCACACGGACACGTAGGTGGAGAAAACCTCACACAAAGGTGTGCTAGCACCTTGGTGAGATTCGGCCAAGCAAGGAGGAGAGGGAGAGGGAGAGCTTGAGAGGAAGAAGGAAGAAGATGCACCACACTTGAATGAAAATGAAATTCACACACATTCACAAAGTGGCCGGCCACTTTCATCTAGAGTAACTCCCCATTAATTGCAATTAATGTGAAGTTAATAAGAAAATGACTTTGTAACTTCCATGAGGTGGCATCCATGATGATGTGAAATATCATCATTGGTCCACCTAATGCCAACTCACCAATGAGGTGGCAAAAGGTCAAGTCAAAATTGACCTTTGGTCTTCCATCTCTAGTCAAGTCAAACTTGACCCAATCTCTACCATGGTTGATCTAATCCAACCATTTGATTCGAGCCAACTTAATATAATGAATCTAATTCATTAAATTAAATTGATTTAATAAGTCATAATATAAATTAGACTCATTAAATACATGAATCAACTTGAGTCGAACTCAAGTTAACCCAATTAGGATTACTCTTAATCCAATTTGATTCATCAAATGAATCTAATCCTCTTGGTTCATCATATGAACCTAATCTCCATCTATTTGTCCTAAGTGTGTGACCCTATAGGTTCTTGTAACATTGGCAATGCCCTAAACCCATTTAGGAGCATAAGTAATGAGCGGTATCTAGCAACACATCATTACTACCCAAGTTACAAGAATGTCGAGATCCAACATCACCTTGTGACTACTAATTGTGACTCCTCACAAAATAATGACAAGTGTCCTTCTATCCTAGACATCTAGATTGATCAATATGAAGCATAGACCGTGTCATCCTCTAATCAATCTAAATCTTGAACTCCAAGTAGACTCACTCGATCAAATGAGCTTAACATCTAATATTGACTCATTTGGGCATGGCCATGCGCTTAGTGGTCTCACTCTATCAAGAATAGCGATGTCGCTCCCGTCATATGGGAGGGATAGATCCCATCTACATCACTCACATCCCTCTGCATAATTCGTTACATACCCAGTAATCGCCTTTATAGTCCACCCAGTTATGGGTGACGTTTGACGAAACTAAAGTACATAACTCCTTATGTAGGGATCCATGATGACTTCAGGTCTAAGGACTAATAGTCATACTAATAGCCACATGAGAAAGTATATGACACTCATATAACGATCCATGATACTTTCTCATGGCGGGTCATTCAGTATACATTCTCTAATGCATACCCATGTGTCAGCTTGATATCTCTATATCCATGACTTGTGAGATCAAGTCATCGAGCTGACCTACATGCTAGTCTTATTGTATTAACATTGTCCCTGAATGCTAATACTCGACTAGGAATGATTTAGAGTAGTGTTCCCTATATCATCTCACTATCGATTCAACTAATCGATTGATATAGGTATGAACGTTCTACTCAAGGACGCTATTATACTTAGTCTATTTGGCACGAATATAAATAAGTATAATAACCAAACAAATGCCTTTATTAATATACAAGAATATGATATACATGAGTCCATACAATCATCAAATGATTGACACTAGGGCTCTAACTAACAATCTCCCACTATCACTAGAGCCAATCAGTATAGGCTCTAAGGCCTAAAGACCTAGTGTGACCATCATGCTTCCTCTGTGCCAAAGCCTTGGTCAAGGGATCTGCGATGTTAGCCTCTGTAGGTACTCTGCAAATCTTCACATCTCCTCTATCGATAATCTCTCGAATGAGATGGAAGCGTCGTAGTATATGCTTGGTCCGCTGGTGTGAGCGAGGTTCCTTCGTGTTATAGCTCCATTGTTGTCACAATAGAGCTCAACTGGGCCGATGCTAGGAACCACCCCAAGTTCGAGAATGAACTTGGATCCAATCGCCTCCTTTCGCCTCGATGCGAATATACTCGTTGTCGAATCAACATCGTATCCCGCTTGAACTCTTCCACTGACAAGACCACCATTAATGCAAAATACGAACCCCGATTGCGATCATCCTGATCGGTCTGGAAGTAGCATCACTGTAACCCTTTATAGTTAGCTCATCATTGCCTCCATATATCAAGAAATATTCTTTAGTCCTTCGTAAGTACTTAAGAATATTCTTGACCGCTATCCAGTGACTTTCACCTGGATCTGACTGGTATCTGCTCGTCATGCTCAAAGCATACGAGACATCAGGTCGAGTACACAGCATGGCGTACATGATCGATCCTATGGCTGAGGCATAAGGGATATGATCCATGCGGTCTCTCTCCTCTCTAGAAGAGGGACCTTGAGTCTTCGAAAGACTCACGCCATGTGACATCGGCAGAAATCCCTTCTTGGAGTTTTGCATGGCAAACCGAAGGAGTACCTTGTCAATATATGTACTCTGACTTAGGCCAAGCAATCTCTTAGATCTATCTGTATAGATCTGTATCCCTAGAATGTGGGATGCCTCACCTAAGTCCTTTATTGAGAAGCAACTCCCTAGCCAGGTCTTGACAGACTGAAGCATAGGGATGTCCTTCCCAATGAGTAGTATGTCATCCACATATAATATGAGGAAGACAACTATGTCCCCTACAACCTTCTTGTAGACACAAGGCTCATCTTCATTCTTGATGAAACCAAACTGTTTGATCGCATCATCAAATCGAAGATTCCAGCTCCGAGAAGCTTGCTTTAGTCCATAAATGGACCTATGCAGCTTGCATACTCTACTACAAAACCCTCAGGTTGTGTCATATACACATCCTCGAGTAGGTTTACATTCAGAAACGCGGTTTTGACATCCATCTGCCATATCTCATAGTCATGGTAGGCTGTAATAGCAAGCATGATCCGAATGGACTTAAACATCGCTACTGGAGAAAAGGTTTCATCAAAGTCAATACCATGAATCTGCTTGAAACCTTTAGCTACCAAGCGACCCTTATAGATAAGTCCATCCATGTCAGTCTTTCTCTTAAAGACCCACTTGCATCCAATGGGTTTTACCCCTTCAGGTGGATCAACCAAAGTCCATACTTGGTTGGTGTACATGGATTCTATCTCGGATCTCATGGCTTCTAGCCATTTCTCAAAATCTGGTCTCATCACAGCTTCTTGATAGGTGGTAGGCTCATCCTCTATGAGCACAATGTCATCATGGTCAGACAAGAGAAATGAGTATCTCTCAGGCTGACGACGTATCCTATCAGACCTGCGAAGAGGTATGTCCACATGAACCGGTTGTTGTTCCTCAACTCCTTGTGGAACAACATCATCCACAACACTTTGTGGTTCCAGTTCAATTTCCTTCGTGGCATTAGTGCTATTGTTCGCATCTTGAACTTCTTCAAGATCGAACGCGCTCCCACTAGTCTTTCTAGAAACAAAGTCCCTTTCTAGAAAGACCCCACCTTGTGCTGACTGGGAATGTAGAAGTAATATCCCTTAGTTTCCTTGGGATATCCGATGAAATAGCACTTGTCAGATTTGGGTCCTAATTTGTCTGAGACTTGACGTCGTACGTAAGCCTCACAACCCCAAATCCTCATGAAAGACACCTGGGCATCTCTCCCAGTCCATATCCTATATGGTGTCTTTATCACGCACGGCCTTTGATGGAACTCGGTTGAGTATGAAAGCTGCCGTGTCTAGAGCATATCCCCATAGATATGTCGGAAGATCTGTGTGACTCATCATAGATCGTACCATATCTAATAAGGTACGATTCCTCCTTTTGGATACACCATTCCACTGTGGTGTTCCAGGAGGAGTGAGTTGAGATAAAATCCCACACTCAGCTAAGTAGTCACGAAACTCATGGCTTAAGTATTCACCACCACGATCTGATCGAAGTACCTTAATACTCTTGCCAAGCTTGTTCTGTACTTCATTCTTGAATTCTTTGAACTTTTCAAAGGATTCAGACTTATGTGTCATCAAGTACACATAACCGTATCTACTAAAATCATCAGTAAATGTGATGAAGTATCTATAACCGCCTCTAGCAGCAACATTGAAAGGGCCACATACATCACTATGTATGAGTCCTAACAAATCAGTTGCTCTCTCGCTATGCCCACTAAAGGGGGTCTTGGTCATCTTGCCTCGTAGGCATGACTCGCATATCTCATATGATTCTAAATCAAATGAGTCCAGCAAACCATCCTTATGGAGCTGGGATAAGCGCTTGTCATTTATATGACCTAAGCGACAGTGCCAGAGGTATGTTTGGTTCATGTCATTTGACTTGAACCTCTTGGTACTAATGTTATAGATAGGGCTCTCAAGGTCTAGAATATAAAGTCCGTTTATTAGTAGTGCACTACAATAGAACATATCTTTCAAATAAACAGAACAACATTTGTCTTTTATTATAAAAGAGTATCCTTTCTTGTCTAAACAAGAAACTGAAACTATGTTCTTAGTAAGAGCAGACACATAACAACAATCATCTAAATCTAGTACAAGCCCAGAGGGCAGAGATAGCTGATAAGTTCCTACAGCAACAGCAGCAACCCGTGCTCCATTGCCTACTCGTAGGTCCACCTCACCC
This sequence comes from Zingiber officinale, assembly GCF_018446385.1. Taxonomy (NCBI): domain Eukaryota; kingdom Viridiplantae; phylum Streptophyta; class Magnoliopsida; order Zingiberales; family Zingiberaceae; genus Zingiber; species Zingiber officinale. Next base: position 50,091,451 of record NC_055995.1, read on the forward strand.
TTTGCCAATGCTCTGCTATTTCTCGCACATCAGTACAAATGTGAGAAGCACATCCAGTATCTAATACCCATGATGTAGAAATAGATAGATTGACTTCTATAACATATATACCTGAAGTGGAAGTCTCACTTCGCTTCTTTTTAAGATCCTCCAAGTATACCTTGCAATTCCTCTTCCAGTGCCCGGTCTGACCGCAGTGGAAGCAGGTAGCATCCTTGGCGACCCCTCCTTTAGGCTTCAATGCCTTGCCTTTGCCCTTGGTTTGGGACTTTCCCTTACCTTTGGGCTTGCCCTTGCCCTTGCCCTTGTGCTTCTGGACCATCAGAATGGGCTTAACCTTCTTAAGGTTAATCTCAGTAGTTCGTAACATACTAAGTAGCTCGGGCAGTGGCTTGTCAATCTCGTTTATGTTATAGTTGAGAACGAATTGACTATAGCTATCCGGCAAGGACTGCAAGATCAAGTCAGTGGCCAGCTCTTGGCCAAGTGGGAACCCCAGTCTTTGTAGGTTCTCTATGTACCCAATCATCTTGAGTACATAAGGACCTACAGGAGCCCTGTCTGACATCTTGCACTGAAATAGTGCCTTCGAGATCTCAAATCTCTCATGCCTCACTTGTCCCTGATATAGTTGACGAAGATGCTCAACCATATCAAAAGCGCCCATCAACTCATGTTGCTTCTAAAGCTCTGAGTTCATGGTCGCGAGCATTAGACAGGACACATCTAATGCGTCGTCTTGATGCTTCTTGTAAGCATCTTTGTCGGCTCGCGGGGCATTGGCAGGAGGAGCCTCCGGAATGGGCTGCTCCAGAACGTACAGCTTACGCTCCTGGGTGAGAACTATTCTCAAGTTCCTGTACCAGTCCAGGAAATTCGCTCCATTGAGCTTGTCCTTCTTAAGGACAGATCGCAGGGAGAAGGAATTCGTGTTCGACGTCATGGTTATCTACAACAGAAAATTTGCAGAAATAAATATCATATTCTTTAAAATCATTTAATTAGACCTTTTAATTAAATGATGCTCCCACTGAATTCTATAATTCTTGTGGGACAAGATCCACATCATACTAACCCTTGAGTTAGCTTTGGCTAATACGCCCAAGGCTTAGTATGATCGGTAGGTAACGATTACCAATTACATCTCTATGCCACTCTTGTTTATAGAATCAATATCCGCATTTATATTAAAACTCGAGTTAGCTTTGGCTAATACGCCCGAGAGTTAATATAGATGTGATATTGACCTATCTTTCCAACTATTGGAAGAATGCCTATAGTTGACTTGATCCAACCGAGTAACTATGAATACTCAATCTAATTGAGTTTGTATTCACCCATGCGTTGATAGACGGGACCAAGATTGTCCCTCCGTACCCTACCAAGATAATATGTATTGCTCTGCTTTGGCAAATTCAACAATACATGTGATCGAGGTAGTGATAGGTATCATGGCACGGTTAGACATTAGAGTTGAGTCGATTGAGATCTAATCTAATCGAAAAAGGGATGCATCTTGTGCACGACTTAGATCTAATCTAATTGCAAGGGTGCATCATGTGCACGACTTAGATCTAATCTAATCTAATCGTAAGGCACTAATTAATTAACTACTTATTAAATATGCATCACATACACAAGCAATTAATTAATCTATTTGTGATTTAGTCATGGCCCTACTACGATCTTCTCAAGCCAATGAGAAGATCGATTGGTTAACCTAGGGTCAACAGCTTCTTCAAGCTCCTCCCTTTGACCAGCTTGTGTTGCTCGTGCCCGCCTCGGAACTCTGTCTCGTGTGGACCCTCCACCGCTCCAATTTGTACATTACAATTTGCAACTCGAGTTACATTCGAGTCTAAATCTAATTTACAACAAGAAAATAAGAGAAGGCACGACGCGCAGGTCACGAATATAATACAACACTCGCAAACACATAACGGCACGCAGGCCGTATTATGAATTACAACACAACCAATCATATTGGGCTTTGGGCCATGACTATCACAAATTAATATATAATTCAAAATTATATATTTTTCATAATTTTCTATAATTTTAAAATAATTTTTACAATTTTTATGAATAAAATTTCCCGGCGGTCCCGTTTAGCGGTTTCGGGCGCAATCGCGGAACGGATCCTCTTGCGGGGCCCAGGGGCAGCGCCCCTACCCGCGATCTAACCATCGCGAGGGTTCCATTGCGATCCAACAGCGCCTAAACCGGCTGTCCCAAAAAGATTTGGGTCGAGACATTGCCGTTTCGGAAAAATCTTCCCGGCGGGTTCGTTTTTAGCGATTTCGGGTGCAATCGCGAAGCAAATTCCCTTGCGGGGTTAGGGGCTATGCCCCTACCCACGATCTAACCATCGTGAGTTGCTCCTTTGCGATCTAATGGCACCCGACCCCGCTGTCCCAAATGGATTTGGGGCAAAACGAAGCCGTTTAAAAGAAAACTTTCCGGTAGCCGAAGCCTACAAGTGCCGAGACACTTGTGCTTCGCTTCTACGGAAAAATTACTCATAAAAACTCTAAAAACTCAATTTTTATAGAAAATTACAGAAGGTTTATTTTTCATAAAAATACAAACGAACTCGTACAAGTCTTTGCACGTGGCTCTGATACCACTGTTGGGTTCGTCGGGCCGCGAAAACCGTTTTTTCACGTCGCGGAAACCCCGAGTCACCCAAAGCCGTAGATCCGTGCAAAGATTCGTAAACAAAAACTTTTCGAAAAACCTTTTCTTGTACGAGTTTGTAAAACCTTTAGATCTACACTAGATAAGGGTTATACCTTCGAAGCGTGCCTTTCGCTTATCCCGCTCGTCCAAGGAGTTGCCGGATCTCTAGACCGTCAAGCGCCGATCCTCTAGATGTATCCACACGGACACGTAGGTGGAGAAAACCTCACACAAAGGTGTGCTAGCACCTTGGTGAGATTCGGCCAAGCAAGGAGGAGAGGGAGAGGGAGAGGGAGAGCTTGAGAGGAAGAAGGAAGAAGATGCACCACACTTGAATGAAAATGAAATTCACACACATTCACAAAGTGGCCGGCCACTTTCATCTAGAGTAACTCCCCATTAATTGCAATTAATGTGAAGTTAATAAGAAAATGACTTTGTAACTTCCATGAGGTGACATCCATGATGATGTGGAATATCATCATTGGTCCACCTAATGCCAACTCACCAATGAGGTGGCAAAAGGTCAAGTCAAAATTGACCTTTGGTCTTCCATCTCTAGTCAAGTCAAACTTGACTCAATCTCTACCATGGTTGATCTAATCCAACCATTTGATTCGAGCCAACTTAATATAATGAATCTAATTCATTAAATTAAATTGATTTAATAAGTCATAATATAAATTAGACTCATTAAATACATGAATCAACTTGAGTCGAACTCAAGTTAGCCCAATTAGGATTACTCTTAATCCAATTTGATTCATCAAATGAATCAAATCCTCTTGGTTCATCATATGAACCTAATCTCCATCTATTTGTCCTAAGTGTGTGACCCTATAGGTTCTTGTAACGTTGGCAATGCCCTAAACCCATTTAGGAGCATAAGTAATGAGCGGTATCTAGCAACACATCATTACTACCCAAGTTACAAGAATGTCGAGATCCAACATCACCTTGTGACTACTAATTGTGACTCCTCACAAAATAATGACAAGTGTCCTTCTATCCTAGACATCTAGATTGATCAATATGAGGCATAGACCGTGTCATCCTCTAATCAATCTAAATCTTGAACTCCAAGTAGACTCACTCGATCAAATGAGCTCAACATCTAATGTTGACTCATTTGGGCATGGCCATGCGCTTAGTGGTCTCACTCTATCAAGAATAGCGATGTCGCTCCCGTCATATGGGAGGGATAGATCCCATCTACATCACTCACATCCCTCTGCATAATTCGTTACATACCCAGTAATCGCCTTTATAGTCCACCCAGTTACGGGTGACGTTTGACGAAACTAAAGTACATAACTCCTTATGTAGGGATCCATGGTGACTTCAGGTCTAAGGACTAATAGTCATACTAATAGCCACATGAGAAAGTATATGACACTCATATAACGATCCATGATACTTTCTCATGGCGGGTCATTCAGTATACATTCTCTAATGCATACCCATGTGTCAGCTTGATATCTCTATATCCATGACTTGTGAGATCAAGTCATCGAGCTGACCTACATGCTAGTCTTATTGTATTAACATTGTCCCTGAATGCTAATACTCGACTAGGAATGATTTAGAGTAGTGTTCCCTATATCATCTCACTATCGATTCAACTAATCGATTGATATAGGTATGAACGTTCTACTCAAGGACGCTATTATACTTAGTCTATTTGGCACTAATATAAATAAGTATAATAACCAAACAAATGCCTTTATTAATATACAAGAATATGATATACATGAGTCCATACAATCATCAAATGATTGGCTCTAGGGCTCTAACTAACAGGCTCCCCCTAAAAACATGTTCTAAACTTCTATCATTGCACCAACAATGACTTGGAATTCCTAAGACTTTAGGAAATCCACAAGTTTAAAGTTTTGAGGTTCAAATATCAATATTTGAATGCAAACCTCATCCTAAACTTTAACTTAGTCTAATTTAACCAAACTGTTCTTGTTTCAACAAGAATATCACCCTTAAATGTATATAAATATATTTCAAAAGGTTTGGAATGGTTAATAAGGCTAAAAATGGCTTAAAGTGTTGAAATCAGACTTTTACAGCCAAAATGAGTCTTTTCAATCGATTGAAGTTGGGACTCAATCGATTGAAGTCATTCAATTGATCAACTGATCGATTCTGCGAGCTTCTGTTTGCTGAAAATACACTTGAGTCGATCAACTGATTGATCCAGGTAGGGTTGAATTAATCGGCCGATCGATTCCGTGAGGCTCTGCTCAAGAAAAACCCATCTCAATCGATTGGCTGATCGATCGAGGCTTTCCAATCGATCGGTTGATCGATTGATTTCTGATTTCCTGAAATCAAATTTCAGTCGAAATTTAGAAACTCTTAAATAAATCTACAAAATTTTAAAAATCATGGAAATTCTTATAGACTTTATTTAAGATGTATACTTGAAAAAATAGTTTTCTAAGAAAATACTTCATATTTTCAAATATTAACATAAACTTGAAAACTTTTAAAAATTTCAATGTTTTCTTCTAGTTTATATCTAACTTTTCAATGGTGATTACTATTAAAAGATAGCCTTCACCAAGGTTTTCCAAAGTATATTTAAAATAATTTTTAAAATCAATTTCCAACCATGTTCTTTGGGCTTAATGCACATAACTTGTACATTAACTTTCTCAATTATTGGATAACATATAATTATGTATTTTGATGAACTCAAAAACTCAAAAAGATGCACTAAATCAATATATTGAGTTTTGTTAATCATCCTAACATCCCACTTTCATCTAATGTGCACTAAAATACATACAAGTCAACTTATCGTCTTTGTGAGATGTAGATTTTGGGTTTGCCCTAAACTAGGGATCATGCATATCTATCTAGGCATTTTAATTTATGAACATCCACCTACGATGTCACTTGTTGATAAAATCCTTTACCATTTGTTGGTAAATGTCATTGTCCTTAATTACAAGGAAATTAAAATAATGCATGATGATTTATGGCATACATCAAAAAGAATATTTTTTTTTAAAAAATATACTATTGCTATATGATGTATGTATGATATGACATGATATTTTTGTTTATTTTTCATAATAAGTATGGATGCAAAATATGATGTCATGGCATATGATAGGTAAATAATCATGACAAATTAGCATAAATAAGTATACCTAGATTATCTATCTAAATATCTCTAAATCTTTGCTAAATTAAATGAAATCATCCTAGATTGCACCTATTTTCCTAATAAAATGTCAAACTCCTAACTTGGTATTTCTTTTGCTTCTCCTTATTTGTATTAATTTGAATTAAGTCTAATTCCCCAAATTTTTAGTACATTTACTCTTCCAAAGAGTAATCAACATAATCAATTTCATTTTCAAGGAGTACAACTACCTTAAAATTGCTCTCCAAGTGTCAACTTCATCAAGGTTGGGTTAACTACCCTTCTAATTAGAGTTGACACTCTCTAACCCATCTATGATGTAGAGAATATACTCCTAGGAACTCAAAACTTATTGGTGTTCCTTGGGTATTCTAGGTACTCGCTAAGGATAACTTCCCTAGTTGTCTTTCTAATGACTTTTCTAGGCTTTTTAGAAGCCTTGGTCACACTTGACTCACTTAGGTCAACTCTAGGGATAACTTCCCTTGTAGCCTTCTTGGTAACTTTCTTAGGCTTTTTAGAAGCCTTAGTCACGTTGGTCTTGGCAAAAATACTTCTAGGGATAACTTTCCCTGTATCTTTGACTTGACCCCTAAACCTAGGGTTAGTTCCATAGTTATATGGAACTCTATGATAAGATGTCACATCCTTCTTAGCCTTACGTTTGTAACCCAAACCTCTATGACCATTGGATGACTCTTGATATCCTAAAATTAGGTTTTTCTCATTTTGTCCCTTAAAGATATTTTTCATTCTTTTTAGAGTCTTTTCCATCAAGCCTTGACCTCAAGGCTTGGTTTTTCATCCTTAAATCCTTAGATTTTGATTTTTCATTAGGTCCTTGAGCATTTCTATTTCTAGGCTTATATCTAAAATCCATAGAATTTTTGCCTAGATTGTTATTTATCTTCCTAACCTTAGGTGAGGTAGTCTTGGCATGAAGAGCTACATTTTTTTTTTTTGATCTTATCATGTCTTCTATTTTCATAATAGATAACATTGAAATGATATAAATTATTTATAGCATGCTTTTTTATCATTACTCAAAGGAATTGGCTTAATAAATGATACCTTGGGTTTGATCAGTTGGGAACTTTTCCCTTAGAAGCTCCCCTTTGACTCGAGCTTCCTCCTTTGAGCTTGGTCAGTTTCTTTGCCTTTGGACATTGGCTCCAGTAATGCCCATTTTGTTTGCACAAGAAGCACACTATGTGCTCTTTGCCCTTGCGTACCATGGGATTGACATTCTTGGGCTTTTCCTTTCCCTTTGGTGCCACTTGGCCCTTCTTCTTGGCCAAGTTGGGATACTTGCTCTTATAGTGCCCATATTCCTTACACTTAAAACAAATGATATGACTTTTATTATTTACAATTGAAATTGTTATACCTTTGCTTATAGGAGTGACACATGATTCTCCATTTGATTTTTCTTGACTTGTAGAGGTGGCATCCTCTTCCTCTCCATTTGACCCGGAAGTAGAAGCTTCTTCTTGCTCTGGTGTCAATGAATGATGCTTCCCCTCAATCCTAGAGGTGGAGGCCTCTTCTGTAACACCCATGAAATTATAAGATAAGTATATGTGTGTTATTTTCTTTAGAGCATAAAAAATAAAAAGAATAAGAGAAAAGGAAAAATAAAAACCAAAATAGAATAAGAAGAGGTGAGGTCAAGGATTGAACCTTGAACCTCCCACAAGTAATAGTGTTAAATTAGTGGATGGAACCACTAGAGTAATGAATGATAAGTGAATAAAAGAGAATGGAAATGGTAGTTAAAGGAGAGAAGATGGTTAAGTAAAAGAACAAGAGAAAACCAAGTTGTTTACCTTCTCTTCCTCTTAGTTAAGAGAAGAAGCAAGCAAAAGATAAATTGCCTACTTCCCTCCCTCTCTCTATTTTCGTGGGATTAAAGGAATGAGGGAAAAGAGCAGTTGAGGGAATGAATGAAGACATGCTTCATTTACAAAGGAATAAATAGGATTGGGAGAAGAAAAGCAAGAGATTTAATTCTTCTTCTTCTCGCTTTCTTCTCCTTCTTCATTCTCCACCGAAACTAAGAGCCCCTCCCTCTCCTTATTCCAAAAGCTAGGCTAAGTTTCCTCTCCAATAAAACAAATTTACAAGAAGAAGCCTTCAAGATTTACCCCTTCCAAGCAAGAGAAACAAAAGGAGGTGCAAGAAGAAGAAGCTCTCTCCTTCCTTTGCACATAGGGTACCTTTTTCCTTAAGAAAAACCACAAGCGAAAGGAGGTAAGTATCCCCTCACCTGTGGTACAAGTAGTTCATAGGTGTTTTCCTTTATGAAAATAGATTTCTAAAAACTTAAGGAATGATCCATGGTAAATTTGGCCAACAAGAATAAGACCCTTAGGAAAAATTAAGTCCTAAATATGCTCACCATGATTTTTATGATATGTACTTTTTTTAAGAGATTGGTTTAGTATTCTCATACTTGTATGTTGCTTAGAATTAAGAATTCTCTCCTTAAAACTCTCGGCCAAGACAAAATCAAGGACCTAGGAGAACTTAAAACCTAAACCAAGCATGCCATGATTCTCCTTATGACAAGATATGAAGTTAACATGATATTTCTCATGCTTGTATGTTGATTTGAAACTGTATTTCATGCTCATGAGGTTTCAGCCATAACAAGTTTAAGGGCCTAGGAAACTTAGAACCTAACCTAATTATGCTCATGATGTTCCTTGTAATAATTGCTATGAAATTGATTTAGGGTTCCCATGCTTTTATGACACTTGAAACCTAGTTCCAAGCTTTACAAGTCTCGGCCATAACAAGTATAAGGGCCTAGGAAACTTAGAACCTAACCTAATTATGCTCATGATGTTCCTTGTAATAATTGCTATGAAATTGATGTAGGGTTCCCATGCTTTTATGACACTTGAAACCTAGTTCCAAGCTTTACAAGTTTTGGCCATAACAAGTTTAAGGGACTAGGAAACTTAGAACCTAACCTAACTATGCTCATGATGTTCCTTGTGATAATTGCTATGAAATTGGTTTAGGGTTCCCATGGTTTTATGCCACTTGAAAACCTAGTTGCATACTTAACAAGTTTCGGCCACATTAGGTTTAAAGACTTAGGAAGCTTAGAACCCAAACTAAACTTGCTCAAGATGTTCTTTGTGATAAATGTTATGATATTGGTTTAGGGTTCACATGCTTTCATGCTACTTGTAACCTAGAATTGTGCTTACTAGGGTTTCGGCCATGACTAGTTTACAAGCTTAGGAAACCTAGAACCTAAACTAACCATGCTCATGATGTTCCTTATGGTATATGATATGATATTAGTTTAGGGTTCACATGCTTGTATGTTGATTGTAACCAAATGTGATGCTTGATAAGTTTCGGCCATGACATGTTTAAAGACTTAGGAAGCTTGGAACCCAAACTAAACATGTTCAAGATGTTCCTTATGATATATATTATGATATTTATTTAGGGTCCCCATGCTTTCATGCTACTTGTAACCTAGAAACATGCTTGCTAGGTTTCGGTCATGACAAGAATAAAGGCTTAACTTAGAACCCATGTTAAACATGCTCATGATGTTCTTTATGATATATGATATGATAATGATTTAGGGTTCATATGCTTTTATGGTGCTTGTTAACCTAGTCAACAATTACATGTTTCGGCCACTTCATGGTATTTGGGTTAGAGACCCAATTATGAAATTCTATGTGTCTCACATGCAATGCTTCATGATATGATAAGAATATGGTATGCTTCTATGCTCATTTATGTATGCTTATGACCTATGCATGATGATGACCCTTATGATGTGTTATGTGCCCAAATTCATGATGTGCTGTGTGCCCAATTATGCATGCGTTTATGATGAGCTATGTGCCCAATTTCATGATGTGCTGTGTGCCCAATTATGCATGCGATCATGATGTGCTGTGTGCCCAAATTCATGATGTGTTGTGTGCCCAATTATGCATGCTTTATGTTATGCCTAAGAGTTGCTTCCCTATTGGTTGGGACTAAGAGCACTCTTCATGATATGAAAGGAAATGTAATATGCATGATATGATAAGAATTATGATATGTATGACATGCTACTTTACTTTTTATGGCTTGTACCAAGGGTGAGCTCCATAAGTGCCCCGGGGTCGATGGACTAAGAAACGAGCCTCGTTAGGGATGGGCTCCTAAGTGCCCCTAGGTTGATGGACTAAGAAACGAGCCTAGTATATATGCCTTGTAGGGTTCAAGACTTGCTACCTTGGACCTACATAGGACGCGCGCATTTATGTATGTGGTACAAGCCGGGACCCTAATCATGTTGAGATTATGTTTAAGTATGTATGTAATAAGTTTTCAAAAGACATGTTGCATATATTTTTCATGATACATGTTTTTGAAAGTCATCTCGCATGATACTTATGATTATGTTATATTATGCTAGGATGCACTTTATGATTATGTTATGATATGCCATGATACTCATGATTATGTTATGCTAGGATGCACTTTATGATATGCTATGATACCTTACGATTATGTTACGATATGATGCTTCTATACTTGATATGATGAGTTGTCTTTATGCTTTATGCATTATGAATATGCTATGCTTTACGGTTTTTTGTGAGTAGGAAGGATCTTACTGAGCCTTGTGTACTCATAACTTACTTTCCTTGTACCACAGATAAAGGCAAGGAATGGATGTACTAAGGGAGCAGCAGGAGGGGCAAGAAGGACTTGTGTAGTAGTGACTCGGCTAAAAGAGAAATACCTGCTTTTATTTAATAAGAATTATGCTTATATCGTTATTCCATGACTCCATGACATTTCATCATGCTTACTAGTATTATGGCTTAAATTCTGGTAGTTAGGGATGACGATTTGAAAAGTAAAAAGAAAAGTTTTAAAGGAAAAAAAATATATACTATAAACAAGACTTCCGCTGTTTTAAGTAGAAAAGATTATTAACAAGCAAGTAAGTAAGATAAGATAAGAAGAAAAAGATAAGTAACCCCCGTCAGCTTGAGCAGGAAGGGGCAGGGCGTTACATCTTCATCTTCATCCTCTTGCACATAAAATAAAGAGTATGCTCCCTCTTTGCCTTTTTCATTGCACTTCTTTGAGGATGAAACTTCTTGGTCTTCTTCTTCTGATGTTGAGCACCACTCAACCTCAGAGTCCTCTTCTTGTTGATCCAATAAGTTATCCTCTTTGGATTTTTCTTGACTTGGTGTAGTGGAGGGTTCTTCATGGATCTTCGCCAATTTACTCAAAAGCTCCTTGGCATCTTCAAATTCTCCTATCCTATTCAAGATGTTACTAGATAATAAATTGACCAAAAGCTTGGTCACTTTATCATTGGCCTCACATCTTTGGACTTGCTCTTGACTCTATTTGATCCTTTTGATGAGTTTGCCTTTTGAATCTCTTGGAGCTTGAAAGCCTTCCATTAGAGTAAACCATTGCTCTATTTTCATCATAAGAAAATTTTTGATTCTTGATTTCCAAGAATTGAAGCTCGTTGATGTGAATGGTGGAGGCATCCTTGTGTCATATCCGAGTCCATCTCAGAAATCCATTTTTAAGTTAAGCTCATCTTGGTGAAGTCTTTGACTTGTTGAAATTTGGGGCTTCAACTTCTTTAACCTCTAGCTCGTTGCCCTTCCGATGATGAGTCTGGTAAAGAGCGGCCTTGCTCTGATACCACTTATTGGGTCACTTTGGGAGTTCGAGGGGGGGGGGGGGGGGGGGGGGGGTTTGAATATCTCATTGTGCTTGTTTGCTTGCTTTGAAGATGATGCAGCGGAAAACCTCACAGCAAGCTCACAATGCTAACACCAGGATTTACTTGGTATCCACCTCAAGAAGAGGTGACTAATCCAAGGATCCATACACACGAGCACTCTTTACTATGAAAAACACTCCTTCTCGAAAACTACCGGAGATGGAGAAACTCGTACAAACTCACATAAGCATACAACTCGAAACAAGAAGTAAAAGTAAACAATACAATGAATAACCTCTCTTGTTCGATCTCGTGTAGCTTGTAGATGCCTCTTGACTCTTGGAAGTGTAGCAATACTTGTCCCCATGATGCTCCAAGAACTGGAAAAAGACTCGTGAGCTCAGTGGAGAAGAATTGGGAGAGATTTTCGTGTAAGCGTTGCTTTATTTGAACTCACTGTCGCCTTTATATTTCGTGATCTAGGGCTCCCAATTGATTAGGCCTCGCCCCAATCAATTTCCACGTCAGCTCTCGATGATCCCAACCGTCCAAAACCTACATCCTGTGCAATGATCATATCCCAATCAATTGGGAAGGCTTGAATTCATCAACAAATTGATTCAAAGTGCCTCTATGCTCTCATTGGAAAAGGCATGAATTGATTGATAGATCGATTTAGCCTTTCTTACATCCTTGCGAGAAATCCAACCCCAATCGATCGATTGATAGATTGCCATTGCCCAATCTGTCAACTGATCGATTGGGAAGCTTCCTATGCTCGTGAGAAGGTCTCCCCAATCAATTGGCTGGCCGATTGGGTTGCCTTCACTCGCAGCACACTCCCAATCGATTAACTGATCGATTGGGCTCTGGTTCAATTGATCACCTGATCGATTGACCAACCCTAACTTGCCTAACTCAAGGCTAGAGTTTCCAAATCCAATATCCAGTCAACCTTGACCTGTTGAGACTTCTCATTGCCTAGCATCTGGTCAACCTTGACCTGCTGGGACTTCTTCATCAAGTGTCCGACCAATCTCTTGACTCACTTGACTTTTTCCTTGTGCCAAGTATTCGGTCGATCCTTTGACCTACTTGGACTTCAATCACCAAATGTCCGGTCATCCTTGACTCACTTGAATTTTCATTGCCTGGCTTCACTCACCAAGACATTCTTACTGCTTAGTTTCACTCACTAGAGCTTTCACCTAGCTTCACTCACTAGGATTTTCATCTGCCTAGTTTCACTCACTAGGTCTTTCACTTGGATTTACTCACCAGGATTTTCTCACTGGCTGACTTCGCTCACCAGGACTTTCCTTCTACCTAGCTTCACTCACTAGGATTTTCCTTCTGCCTGACTTCACTCACCAGGACTTTCAACACCAAGTGTTCGGTCAACAATGACCCACTTGGATTTCCCTCTTCTACCAACCTTCCCGTTGGACTTATCCTTGCCTAACCTCCAATTAAGACTTTCCTAGTTAAGTATCCGGTCAACCATGACCTACTTGAATCTTCTTCTTGTCAACCTGGTCAATCTTGACCAATCTCCCAAATAGATGATTGCTCCTGTAATCTCCATACATTTTCAAAACAATCTTCATATATTGTCAAACATCGAAACCTAAACATTAAGACTCAAGCTTAGTCAATCTGGTCAACCTTGACCCAAGGGATATTGCACCAACAAAAAAGCTCTAACAAAGGTGATAGGTGATTTCGAAAAGAATTATGGTGACCTCCCTAGGGTTTTTCGGGAGCTAAAATATAGAGACCTAGAAACATATATTGCATTAAAAACTAGTGTTAATAAAAAATTTGAACATTATTTTTGGGCCTTTGGTGCATGTGGGAGAGTTTTCTGCATATACTTTTGAAAAGTAATTGGAATTAATGTAACACACTTGAGTGACAAATACCCAGGTGTTTTATTGATGGCCGTAACAGTAGATGGTAATGGAAACTTTATGTTACTTGTAACACCCCTAGAGAGCCTAGATAAGAAAGTAAGGGTAATGAGAGTACGAATGTAGTGAAAAGAAGGTGTAGATATTCTAAGTTAAATATTAAGATGGGAAGGATTTAGATGATTAAAACTTTATGAAAGAAAATAAAGTTGAGAATATAAATCATCTATGCATGATTTATAATGTATGGAATTAATGTAGACAAAAGGAAGAAATATGAGATAATATATTCATGTGTGAAATATTTATGCATAATGCATAATATGGTAATATATGAATTATTATGTACAAAAGAAAATAAAATGTTAGAAGAGAGATTGAACTTTGGATCTCTTGTAAGGAACATTTATAGGATATCAAAGGGGATAGGAGAATTATTGATAAGGAGAGAAATGACTAAGTAGTTAAGAATAAGAAAGGATTCTTTTTAATTAAAAGGAAAAGGAAGTAAAAATATACATAACCAAGTTTTGATCCTTGGTTCTCTTGTGGATGCATGCATGTGTTAACCAAGTGTGATAGGAGAGGATATTGTAAGAGGAGAGATAGGAATTTTAATTAAAGGAAAGAAAAGAGAGAAATTAAAGGAAAGAAAAGAGAGAACTCAAGAAGCATTTCTCTAGAATATTCTTATCATTAAAGAGGAGAAATAAATAAGGAGGATGAATCAAGTCAAGTTTTCCTCCCCTCATTTTAGTATAAATAGGCATGGAGGGGTGACTTCAACTTCATCCTCAACTCATTCTCCTCCTCTCCTCCATTGGTGCCGAGAACTCACTCTCTCCCTCTTTTCTTCTTCTTGTTGCCGAGCAACACAAGAGGAAGAAACCTCTTCTTCCTCCTCACTCTCTCCCTCTTTTCTTTCTTGTTGTTGCCGAGCAACACAAGAGGAAGAAGTCTCTTCTTCCTCCCCCTCTCCACCAAAAGACCTAGCTTCCTCCATTGGTGCCGAGCAAAGCAAGCAAGAAGAAGAAAGGTCCACAAGCAAGTTCTCGAACCTAGGAAACTTAAGCAAAGAAGGTAAGCTTCTCCTCACCTGTGGTACAAGGCTTTTATGTGATTTTCGGATTTATAAGGATTGGAAAACCTAGGAAAGAATTCAAGAAAATTCGGCTAAAGAAAAGGTATTCAAATCTAGGATGATTTAAACAAGACCTCATTTCATGATAAGATTTTCTATGCTATGTAGAAGGATTCTTTTCCATGATTTTATACTGATATGATGTATGATCAGAGGAGTATCTAACCCTAGGATTCAACCAAAAATATTTTAAAGAGGTTAGGAAGATTATTGTCTAACCAAACTAGTGCAAGGTTCCTTCTATGAAATGCTAAGGACCTTTCTATGGTTTTCTTGCTTGGAAATTAATTGGAACCAAAAGAAAACTCACTTGTATGCTTCGGACCAGAAAGGTTAAGGGTTAGAAAGACCTTCAAAAATTTAAATAAACATGCTCCTATGATAGGATATAAAGTTTCTTAAAGGGTGTTCACATTGCTAGAAACTCATGAACTCTTTTTAGGGTTTTTCGGCTATGATAAAAGGGATAGCTTAGATTAGCCTAAACAAAAATATTAATATGCTCAAGACCTCTGTGATATTATGATATGAAAGTTGATTAATGCTCTCGTGTTTAATTGGAATGTAGAAAATTAGTTACATGATACAAGACATGTAAGATCACAAGAGTCCTAGCTTGTTTATGATCCAATTTTGTGTATGATGTTCTTAGTAACTTTTGCCATGATATTTACTTAGGCTTTCCATGCTTTAGGCCACTTAAGAAACCTAGCTTACGGACTGGTAGGTTTCGGCCATGAAGGAAAATAAAAGAAAAAGGGAAAGAAACCTAGGAAATGCTATACATAATGAGAAGAAATGAAATTATGTTATGTAATATGCTATGATATGTTATAGCATAGGAAATGTTATACATAATAAGAAGAAATGAAATTATGTTATGTAATATGCCATGATATGTTATAGCATAAGAAATGCTATACATAATGAGAAGAAATAAAATTATGTTACGTAATATGCCATGATATGTCATAGCATAGGAAATGCTATACATAATGAGAAGAAATGAAATTATGTTACGTAATATGCCATGATATGTTATAGCATAGGAAATGCTATACATAATGAGAAGAAATGAAATTATGTTACGTAATATGCCATGATATGTTATAGCATAGGAAATGCTATACATAATGAGAAGAAATGAAATTATGTTACGTAATATGCCATGATATGTTATAGCATAGGAAATGCTATACATAATGAAAAGAAATGAAAAAAGAAATGCATGAAAGATTGTTAGGGACATGATATGATAGTTATGCATGATAAGTTATTTTTGTATGGTTTGTACCAAGGGTGGGCTCCGTAAACGCCCCGGGATCGATGGAGTAAGACTCGGGCCTCGTCAGTAATGGGCCTCTGAGTGCCCTAGGTCGATGGAGTAAGACTCGGGCCTAGTATGTATGCATGGTAGGGTTCAAGACTTGCTACCTTGGACCTACCTATGAAGTGCGCGCATTATGTATGTGGTACAAACCGGGATCCCCTATAATGATGATATTAATTTCAAGTACTTATAAGTATAAGTTTTCAAATTCATGATACATTGCCTACATACGTGCTTGAATTATCTGATGATTAGATATAATGTCATGTGATATTATGATATGAATATGAATATGATACCCTTGTATGTTGTATGCTTATGATACCTCGCATGATATTGATATGCAATGATATGAATTCGGTTTTTGTGAGTAGGAAAGGAACTTACTGAGCCATGAGTGCTCATAGCTTACTTTCCTTGTATCGCAGATATGGGGGGACGGATATTCGGAACGACGGAGCAGCAGGAGGAGCAGATAGTGATGTGTGTGGTGGTGGCTCGGCAAGAACGATTCGGACAAATTAATATTTTTAGTTATATGATCAATATATGCACATTCGAACTAATCAGAATATGTGATATCATGCTTATTTAAATAAAAGGAATGATTTAAAATTTTCCGCTGTTATAGTATAACTAAAGCATGTACGTAAGTAGTATAAGATCGTAGCGCCGCCCTTGGGTAAGAAGGGTGGGCGTTACATTACTGGGCTTTGGCTTTGCAATTGTTGAGGTTGAGTGTGGGGCTTCTTGGGAGTGGTTTCTAAATCATCTAAAGACATTTCTTACTGTTGATCCATCAACAATGACAATAATATCTAACAAACATTGTGGAATATTATCTGCATTAAGTAAAGCCTATCCTACTGCTCATCATGGATTATGTTGCTATCATTTGTCTTATAATATGGTAATAGAGACTAGGGATAGACTTGCATTAGGATTATTTTGGACTGTAGCTAGAGCAAATATAATTTTTGAGTATGATCAAATCATGAAAAGGGTGTTAGAGAAACATGGGGACACTTATAGATGGCTGTAAAATGTCAAACTTACAAAATGGGCAAATGCATATTTACGAATATTGTAGAAAGTATGAATGCATTATTCAAAGACACTCAAGAGCTCCCAATAATAGAACTGATAAATAAGACATGCAAAAAATTACACAATGGTTTTATAATCGTAGGGAGGAATTGTCTAAGTCAGCAGGTCCTTTGATGTTAGCTGCTATGAAGGAGATTAAAAACAAGAGAGAAAGAATTGGGTACTATGCAATATATCCACATAGAAGAACAGAAATAGAGGTAGTGACTTCAAGGTCATCCTATATAGTTGATTTGAAGAGTCGTAAATGTGATTGCAGTGAGTTCCAGATATCAGGGCTCCCTTGCTTACACATTATCGTAGTGTGTGAGAACAAAAAAAATAGTCCCGTATATATATTATGAGCAATATTTTTTATTTGAAATATGAAAAAGTACTTATGTAGAAAATATATATCCATGTAGAAGTAAAGAATTTTGGCTAGTATATTAAGAAGAATGCACTGTTTTACCACCTCGTAGTGTTGTGTAACCTGATAGGAGTAAGAAAGCGAGGATCGAGTTGAAACATAGTGATAAGGTTAAAAAATTGTGTAGTAAGTGTACAGAAATAGGTTATAACAAAATGTCATGTAGAAACCCTCTTGAGGAATAATCTGGTGCAAAGAATAATTGGAGAGAAGTAAAGGAGGTTGTGGGAGAAAAATATGTGAAAAAAATGTAAATATATTCATAGATATGAAGAAGTGACTATAATAGTTAGCAAAGGGATGGAAGAAGAGCAGGAGATAGATAAAATATAGGGAAAGGTCAAGCAAGTCTAGTTTTTTTATTGAATACATATAAAGCAAGTTGAGATATCTATAGTAATTAAAAAAAAAATCATAAATTGACTTTCATTGATTTCTTGTATTGTATGAATTTCTTAAATACATTAAGTTGTGTTTATTTATAGGAACTAGAAGAAAAAGTTATGTAAAGGAAAATTGAACAATAAGATTACAATACTATATTAGTGAGCGATGAGATTGATGAAACAAGGGATGCAGAAAGAAAACTAGCAATGGAGAAGGAACTAAACACAATAAAGTTGAAGGGTATTAAAGTAAGTTGAGATATTTGGAGTAATGGTTCAATACTACATTTTGATAATTTTTAGATTTTACTAAATGTATGAAGTTGTTAAATAAATGTAGTTGTGTATGTTTGCAGTATATTGAAGAAAAATTTATAGGAATGAAAGAAAAAAAGAGACAAAGATGTGACCTACCTCATATCAGTACTTGAGAATTTGAGTTAGCATATTTCTGACTATGTATAGGAGGAAGGCAACTACTCATTGACAAGAAATGCCTTCCTTACATGTGTTTTAGGCAGTATTTTTACGAATAGTGAAGTAATTGACTCATACATTTCAATACTCTTTAGGGAAGCAACTTAGTCTAGTACAATATATAATCAATCCATTTATTGCTCAACTGGATTCAAAGTAAGAAATTTCCTTCATACGATAACTTAGATTATGTTTGTGATATTAGTACACTAAATTACTAATAAATCTTGAATTTTGCAGTAATCATACCTATGGGAAACAACTTTATACCATATAATCAAACATGATCAAGAAAATAGGAAAGTTAGACTTATATTTATACCCTTGAATATGTAATTACCCTGGATTAGTTTTAATGCGATCTACCAAATTAAGTTAGATTGTGCAGTTTTAATCCCTTGTGTCTAAGTATGTAGGGACTTAGGAACACAAGAAATTGAGTGGAATACACAATTAGCAAGAAGGATGACATGAGAAGTGAGTCGATGGGCTTGGTGCATCAGAGGGATGAGGAGTTGCGGAAGTGTACACCAGCGGATAAGAATGACACATATGATGCTTCCGAGGGACAAGAAGCCAGAGAGGAAGACTGCTAGAGGAGAAGGTCAAAGTTGGATTTGGGTGAACCCAACTTTGGAAGGTTGAAGAATCACCTAAGCAATCGAACAAGTCAACTGCTGAGTTGACTTTGTCTAAGCACCTAGACTAGGTCTAGGTACCCGACGCCCGGATTAGGTCAAAGCACCAAGGATGCCTCAGCCAAGTCAACTAGACGTTGTAGCGAGGATTAGCACTAGAGTACATGCAGTCGACTCCAGGCACCCAGACTAAATCTAGGCGCCCAGGAAGCAAGATACGTTGGAAAGAAGCTGCTGTAGAGTGGATCAAGTCAACCAAGTCCAGGTGCTCAAACAGGTCCAAGCTCTCGGACAGGTCAAGCGTCTGGGAGATGCCATGTCAGCAATGGCTAGTTACGACTAATGACTTATAAATAGAGCCCTGGTGCGTGAAGATTGTAGACAACACACTCTGTACTTGAATTCTTTTCTGTCTTTAAGTCTACGCTTTTAACGATTGCAAGAGGCTACTCCACCTTCATCCAAAATGATCTTTTAGTGGAGCTTTCAACTGTCTTGGATTAACAACCATCCCGATTAGAACTAAATAAACTCCTTATCTCTTACTTTATTTTATGCATTTCTTTTATTTTAATTAACGTGTATTTTATCCTTGCTAAGTTCAAATAGCAAGAGAATTGATCTAATCTTAATTTCAGGCTATTTGAACCCTCTAGCCGGTCTCACCAGACCAACAAAATTGCTAGTAAGTAAATTGAGTACATGATTAAATAGTTAGTTTGGTATACAATTTACATTACTACTAGAAACTTGTGAAATGATAGACTTGAGTATGGCTTCTTCATGATCTAATATATTCAACATCTAATGTACAATATGAATATGGAATTCACTCAAGAAGATATTAGAAAATTTAGGGTAGATGTGTTAGTTAGAGCCCTAGAGCCAATCATATGATGATTGTTGTATGGACTCGATGTATCATATTCCTATATACTTATAAAGACATTTCTTTATGGTTATTATACTTACTTGTATTGGTGCCAAATAACTAAGTATAATAGCGTTCTTGAGTAGAAGGTTCTTATCTATATCAATCGATTGGTTGAATTGATAGTGAGATGATATAGAGAACACTACTCTTAATCATTCCTAGTCAAGTATTAACATTCAGGGACAATGTTAATGTGATGAGACTAGCATGTAGGTCAACTCGATGATTTGATCTCACAAGTCATAGATATAGAGATATCAAGTTGACACATGGGTATGCATTGGAGAATGTATACTGAATGACCCGCCATGAGAAAGTATCATGGATCGTTATATGAGTGTCATATACTTTCTCATGTGACTATTAGTATGACCATCAGTCCTTGAACCTGAAGTCACCATGGTTCCCTACATAAGGAGTTGCATACTTTGACTTCGTCAAACGTCACCCGTAACTGGGTGGACTATAAAGGCGATTACTAGGTATGTAACAAATTATGCGGAGGGATGTGAGTGATGTAGATGGGATCTATCCCTCCTATATGACAGGAGTGACATCATGATTCTTGATAGAGTGAGACCACTAAGTGCATGACTATGCCCAAATGAGTCAATATAAGATATTGAGCTCATTTGAATAGAGTGAGTCTACTTGGAGTTCAAGATATAGATTGATTAGAGGATGACACGGTCTATGCCTCAATTGATCAATCTAGATGTCAATGATAGAAGGACATTGTCACATATTGTGAGAGTCACAATTAGTAGTCACAAATGTGATGTTAGATCTCAACATTCTTGTAACTTGGGTAGTAATGATGTGTTGCTAGATACCGCTCATTACTTATGTTTCTAAATGGGTTTAGGAGCATTGCCAACGTTACAAGAACCTATAGGGTCTCACACAAAGGGCAATTAGATGGAGAATAAGTTCATATGATGGACTAAGAGGATTAGGTTCATGTGATGAACCAAATTGGATTAAGAGTAATCCAAATTAGACTAATTGAGTTGGACTCAATTTGATTCATGTGTCCAATGAGTCTAATTTTGATTATGATTCATTGATTCAATTTAAATCAATGAATAGAGATTCATTAAATTAAGTTGACTTGAATCAAAGGTTGGATTTGATCAACCATGGGAGATAAGAGATCAAGTTTGACTTGACTCGAGAGGGAAGATGAAGGGTCAAGTTTGACTTGACCAAATGCCACCTCATTGTGACTTGGCATGGGGCTGACCAATGATGATGGTCCACATCATCAAGGCTACATCAAGTGTGTGCCACTAGGGATGAGCATTCGGTCAAACCCGAACCGACCGAACCGAATAGACCGAAAATTGAATAAATCGAATTTCTTTTCAACCAACCGAACCGACCGAATTTCCCTATGAAACCGAACCAACCGAACCGATAAGATATCGGTTAATTCGGTTTTCGACCGAATTGACCGAATTAATCGAATTTTAAAACCCTATTCGGTTTTACCTTTAAAAAAAAGAATTTATTTAATTAATTATATTTTAAAATAAAAATTAATTAAAATAATATTCTTATTCGGTTTATTCAGTTTAACCGAATTACAAAATTCAAAATCGAAACCGAACCGAATTAATCGAAAACCGAACCGAATTTAAAAAAAAAATTGAAAACCGAATTAACCGAACTGAATTTCTAAATTCAGTTGGTTCGGTTCGGTTAATTCAGTTTTTCTGAATTTTTGCTCACCCCTATGTGCCACCTCGTGAGAGAGACCAAGAGTCATGACTCTTGGTATTACATGGAGGTTTAAAAGCCTCTAAAAGTGGTCGGCCACATTGTGGGTGCATAAATGCATTTTGTGTGCTCATTCAAGGCATCATCTTCTTCCTTTCTTCTTCTTCTTCTCTCCCACTCCTCCATTGCCGAAACCCCTTGAGAGTGCTAGCACACTCTAAGTGGTTTATCTCCACCTTTTGTCCGTGTGGATACTTGTAGAGGAGTGTTCACTTGACACTCTACGAGATCCGGTAAATTTTTGGACGAGCGGGATAAGCGAAGGGCTTTGCTACAAAGGTATAATCTCTACCATATAGATCTAGGAGAAAACTATGTATATGTAAATTTTTTTATCTTTGCATAGATCCGTGGCAAGAACTTCAAGGTTTTCCGCAACGCAAAAAGCGATTTTGCGGCTCGAAAGTTCTATCAGTGGTATCAGAGCCATGTGCGAAGCATATACATAGTTTTATTTGAATTTTATATAAAATTTGCAAATCTGTAAATTTCTGTAAATTTACTAAATTTTAACATATTTATGAGTATATTTCTCTTGGGGGCAAAACAACAAGTGTATAGTCACTTGGACGTTTCGGCCACTAAAAGAAAATTTTTGCAAACGATTTGGTCTCGGCCAAATCAGTGATATAAATGATTTTAGGTACTGTAAGGTCTATGTAACACTCACAAAAATTAATTTGTTGAGTAGGGGTGCTGCCCCTAACCCCGCAAGGGGAGTTGTTACTTGACCTCGGCCGAAAAAATCAACAAACTAGATTGCCGCGAAGTTGCGACTCATAAAGGGTTGTTAGAATAGTTGTAAATTTATGAAAATTTATGAAAAATGCATATTTTGAATATGTATGTGATGTGTTCATGGTTATGTCCCAAAATACCCAATATAATTGAAAATTATGTGTTGTAATTCATAATACGGCCTGCGAGCCGTCATTTGGTTGTGAGTGTTGTATTTTGTTACACGACCTGTGTGTCGTGCCCTCCTTCTTTTAATATTCCTGTTGTAAAATAATTTTAGACTTGAATGTAACTCGAGTTTCACTTTTGTAATGTACAATTGAAGATGGAGTTACAAGAAGGAAGCCGACAACACAAGGTGGTCAAATGAAGACCTTAGAGAAGGTGCTATCCCTAGGTTGACCATTCGATCTTCTCTTTGGCTAGAGAGGATCGTAGTAGGGCCATAACCATGTCACATTATCTTTGAATATTGATATATTCTTTGTGTGTATGTGATGTATGCTATTGTAGGGTAATTAGTGCCTTCATGCGTATATGATACACATTAACGATTAGATAAGATCTTAATCAAGTCAACTCAAAATGCCTACCATGTTTTGATTGATACCCATCACTACCTCGATCATTTGTTGTTGTTGAATCTGCCAAAGCAGAGCAACGCATATTATCTTGGTAGGGTGCGGAGGAACAATCTTGGTCCCGCCTATCAAAGCTTGGGTGAGAACAAACTCAATTAGATTGAGTATAACTAGTTAACTCAATTTGATCGGGTATAACTATAGGCATATTCCAACGGTTGGGAAGATAGGATAAAGACCACATTTATACTAAATCTTGGGCGATTTAGCCAAAGCTAACTCAAGTTTTCTTATAAATGAGGATCTTGATCCTATAAACAAGAGTTGCATAGAGATGTAATTAATAATTCGTTATCTACCGATCATACTAAGTCTTGGGCGATTTAGCCAAAGCTAACTCAAGTCATAGTATGATGTGGATCTTGTCCCACAAAAATTATAGCTAATTGGTAAGAATCTAGTAGTGTGGTTTGACCACATCCATGACTTGATTCTATAAAAGCTCTATAATTCAGTGGGAGCATCATTTAGTTAAAGGCCTAATTAAATGATAGATGGTATATGATATTTACTTTCTGCATTATTTTTGTTGTAGATTTCCATATCGACAAACATGAACACCTTCTCCTTGCGTTCTGTCCTTGACAAGGATAAGCTCAATGGAGCTAATTTCCTGGACTAATACAAGAATTTGAGAATTGTTCTCACACAAGAAAGAAAACTGTACGTCCTGGAGCAACCCATTATGGAGGCACCTCCTGCCACTGCCATGCGAGCCGACCGAGATGCTTATAAGAAGCATCAAGATGATGCATTAGATGTGTCATGCCTCATGCTCGCGATCATGAACTTTGAGCTTCAGAAGCAACACGAGTTGATGTCTGCTTATGATATGGTTGAACATCTTCGTCAACTATATCAAGGACAAGCGAGGCACGAGAGATTCGAGATCTCCAAGGCACTGTTTCAGTGCAAGATGCAAGATGGGACTCCCGTAGGTTCATATGTGCTCAAGATGATTGGGTACATAGAAAACCTACAGAGGTTGGTGTTGGTTGCTACTCGGAAAACCTAATGGTTCCACTGTACAAAAATTTTATACAAAGGTATGAACCTTTTCCTAGCTACCATGTGTTCTTTTAAATTAAACTTGGATCGCCTGCGGAACTTAACACGTTTGATCCAAAGTTTAATTTATTTGTTCTTTTAGGTTTAGACTTGGATCTCCTGCGGAACTTAACACGTTCGATCCAAATCACCTAGGTTATTAATTCCATTAAATATTAATTTTCAGAATTGGCTTCCAGGACTGCATGGCGAGGCACATGACCTTCTTGGATATGGGAACAACCACCACCGCCTAGACAAAGCCTTTTAAGGAAATCTAATATTTAATTTCCTTAAATAACTTTAGGTCAACCGAAAAGAACAATCAAATCACATGGAAAAGAAAAACAAAAAAAACACAACATTGAAAACAAATTCGAAATACTAGAATCGCATGCCTCTTGTATTTGGTATTTTTACATGAAGATAAAACTAGTATGATGCGGAAATTAAATACTAATATACCTTTTCTTTTGCAAGCAAAAACCTCTAGGTTTTCTACCGTATTCCTCTTCTAACCTCGGACGTTGTGTGGGCAACGATCTTCCGAGATGAAAAACCACCAAAACACCTTCTTCTCCTTTCTTCAAGTTTCGGCCAAGCACTATGCATCCAAAAGATGAAGATCTTTTTCCACCAACCAAGCTCCAAGGGATGTAAGCTTTCTCTCCTTCTTCTCCAGGCTAAAATCCGGCCACCACTTGATCTCCAAGGAGGAAGAGAGGTTCGGCCACAAGATGGAGAGAAGAGAAAGGAAGGAGGCCGGCCACACCAAGGAAGAAAAGAGGGAGAAAATAATAGAGGTTGTTCACTATGAAGCCTCCTCTACCCCCTCTTTTATAATCCTTGGTCTTGGCAAATAAGGAAAATTTAATAAAAACTTCCTTAATTCTTTTTCCATTGAAAAAGAAAATTTATTTAATTAAAAACAATTTTCTTCTCATCAATTCATATGGCCGGCCACCCCAAGCTATAAACAAGGAGAGTTTTAATTAATTAAAACTTCCTAATTTGTCTCTAGAAATTTATAAAATTTCTCCAATAATTTAATCCCTTCATGGTTAGTAAAAAGGAAATTTTATAAATTAAAATCTTTCTTTTAAACATGTGGATAAAAAGAAAGTTATCTCTAAAAATTAAAATCTCTTTTAATCTACAAATAAGGAAAGATATCAAATCTTTTCTTAATCTCTTGTAGAAACTTATAAAAGAGAATATTTAATTTTTAAACTCTCTTTTAAATCATGAACATGGTTAAAAAGGAAAGTTTTCTTAAAATTTAAAATCCACCTTTTAATCAACAAATAAGGAAAGATTTCAAATTTTAAACTCTCTTTTAAACATGTAGATGATTTACAAATAAGGAAAGTTTTTACCAAAAATTAAAACCATCCTTTTAATCTACAAATAAGGAAAGAGATTAATCTCTTCTCTTAATCTTTTGTAGAAAGCTATAAAAGGAAATTTTTAATTTTTAAACTCTCTTTTAAAACCATGATATCCACATAAGAAATAATTTTAATAAAAAATCCTTTTAAATATTCTAGTGGCCGGTCACCTAAGCTTGGGACCCAAGCTTTGGCCGGCCACCAACTTGGCTCATCCACTTGGTCTTGGTCGGCCCTAGCTTGGGTTCCAAGCTAGCTTGGCCGACCCCATTGGATGGGTAACAAGCCACTGCCTGAGCTGCTAAGCATGTTGAGAACTGTTGAGCTCAACCTTAAGAAGGTAAAGACCAACTCTGTTTTGATGGTGCAAAAGCATAAAGGCAAGGGCAAGCCTAAAGGTAAGGGAAAGTCCCAAGCCAAGGGCAAAGGCAAGATAATGAAACCTAAAGGAGGGGTTGCCAAGGATGCTACTTGCTTCCACTGCGGTCAGACCGGGCATTGGAAGAGGAACTACAAAGTACACCTGGAAGATCTTAAGAAGAAGAGAAATGAGGTTTCTACTTCAGGTATATATGTTATAGAAGTCAATCTCTCTATTTCTTCATCATGAGTATTAGATACTGGATGTACTTCTCACATTTATACTAATGTGCAGGCACTGAGAAATAGCAGGACATTGACGAAGGGCGAGGTGGACCTACGAGTAGGCAATGGAGCATGAGTTGCTACTGTTGCTGTAGGAACTTAGTTTCTATCTCTGCCCTCGGGGCTTGTACTAG
Organism: Zingiber officinale; assembly: GCF_018446385.1. Lineage (NCBI taxonomy): Eukaryota > Viridiplantae > Streptophyta > Magnoliopsida > Zingiberales > Zingiberaceae > Zingiber > Zingiber officinale. The sequence continues at coordinate 50,117,719 of NC_055995.1, forward strand.
AATTAGATGAATGTTGTTATATGCATGCTCTCACAAAGAACATCATTTCAGTTTCTTGTTTAGACAAGAAAGGTTTTTCGTTTATAATAAAGAATAAATGTTGTTCCATTTACTTAAACGATATGTTCTATTATAGTGCACCTCTGATAAACGAACTCTACATTCTAGACTTAGAGAACCCCATCTATAACATAAGTACCAAAAGATTCAAGTCAAATGAAATGAACCGAACTTATCTCTGGCATTGTCGCTTATGTCATCTAAATGAGAATCGCTTATCCCAGCTCCATAAAGATGATTTACTGGACTCATTTGATTTTGAATCATTTAAGACATGCGAGTCATGCCTACTAGGCAAGATGAACAAGACTCCCTTTAGTGGACACAATGAGAGAGCAACTGACTTGTTAGGATTTATACATAGTGATGTATGTGGCCCTTTCAATGTCACTGTCAGAGGTGGTTATAGGTACTTCATTACATTTACTGATGACTTCAGTAGATATGGTTATGTGTATCTGATGACACATAAGTCACAATCCTTTGAAAAGTTCAAAGAATTCAAGAATGAAGTACAAAACTAGCTAGGCAAGAGTATTAAAATACTTCGATCAGATCGAGGTGGTGAATACCTTAGCCATGAGTTTCGTGACTATTTAGCTGAGTGTGGGATTCTATCCCAACACACTCCTCCTGGAACACCACAGTGGAATGGTGTATCCGAAAGGAGGAATCGTACCCTATTAGATATGGTACAATCTATGATGAGTCACACATATCTTCCTATATTCTTTTGGGGATATAATCTAGACACAACAACCTTCACACTTAACCATGTTCCATCCAAAGCTGTGATAAAGACACCATATAAGATATGGACTGGGAGAGATGCCTAAATGTCTTTTATGAGGATTTAGGGTTGTGAGGCTTACGTTCAACGTCAAGTCTCGGACAAACTGGGACCCAAATCTGATAAGTGTTATTTTATTGGATATCCCAAGGAAACGAAGGGATATTACTTCTACATTCCCAGTCAGCACAAAGTGTTTGTGGCTAAGACTGGGATATTTCTAGAAAAGGACTTTGTTTCTAGAAAAACTAGTGGGAGTACGTTCGATCTTGAAGAAGCTCAAGATATGGACCATAGCACTTAAGCCTTGATGGAAGTTGAACTAGAACCACAAAGTGTTGTGGATGATGAGATTGTTCCACAAGGAGTTGAGGAACAACAACCAGTTCAAGTAGACCTACCTCTTCGCAGGTCTGATAGGGTACGTCGTCAGCCTGAGAGATACTCATTTCTCTTGTCTGACCATGATGACGTTATGCTCGTTGAGAATGAGCCTACCTCCTATCAGGAAGCTGTGATGAGACCAGATTCTGAGAAATGGCTAGAGGCCATGAGATCCGAGATGGAATCCATGTACACCAACCAAGTATGGACTTTGGTTGATCCACCTGAAGGCGTCAAACCCATTGGGTGTAAGTGGGTCTTTAGGAGAAAGACTGACATGGATGGACTTATTACCTATAAGGGTCGCTTGGTAGCTAAAGGTTTCAAGCAAATTCATGGGATTGACTATGATGAAACTTTTTCTCCAGTAGCGATGTTTAAGTCCATTCGGATCTTGCTTGCTATTGCAGCATACCACGATTATAAGATCTGGTAGATGGATGTCAATACCGTGTTTCTGAATGGAAACTTGCTCGAGGGTGTATACATGACACAACTTAAGGTTTTTGTAGATCCATTACATTATGGCAGAGTATGCAAGCTGCATAAGTCCATTTATGGACTAAAGCAAGCTTCTCGGAGCTAGAATCTTCGATTTGATGATGCGATCAAATAGTTTGGTTTCATCAAGAATGAAGATGAGCCCTGTGTCTACAAGAAGGTTGTTGGGAACACAGTTGTCTTCCTTGTATTATATATGGATGACATACTACTCATTGGAAATGACATCCCTTTGCTACAGTCTGTAAAGACTTGGCTGGGGAATTGTTTCTCAATGAAGGACTTAGGTGAAGTAGCCTGTATTCTAGGCATAAAGATCTATAGAGATAGATCTAAGAGATTGCTATGCCTAAGTCAAAGTACATATATTGAGACGGTATTACTACAGTTTGCCATGTCGAATTCCAAGAAAGGATTTCTGCCAATGTCACATGGTGTGAGTCTTTTGAAGACTCAAATTTCCTCTTCTAGAGAGGAGAGAGACCGCATGGATAAGATACCTTTTGCTTCAACCATAGGATCTATCATGTATGCCATGCTATGTACTCGTCCTGATATTTCGTATGCTTTGAGCATAACGAGCAGATACCAGTCAAATCCAGGTGAGCGTCATTGGATAGCAGTCAAGAATATTCTTAAGTACTTGAGAAGGACTAAAGAATATTTCTTGATATTTGGAGGCGATGGCGAGCTAGCTGTAAAAGGTTACAGTGATGCCAGTTTCCAAACTGACCAGGATGATTATAGATCGCAGTCTGGGTTCATGTTTTACTTGAATGGTGGTGCTGTGAGCTGGAAGAGTTCAAAGTAGGACACAGTTGCTGATTCTACAACAGAGGCCGAGTATATTGCTGCATCAGAAGCAGCAAAGGAGGCAGTTTGGATCCGCAAGTTCATTAATGAGCTTGGGGTGGTTCCTAGCATAGCCGATCCTATAAAGCTCTATTGTGACAACAATGGAGCAATTGCACAGGCTAAGAAACCTCGCTCACACCAGCGGATGATTATGGCCCAATTTTGTCGTGAATTGGGCATCAAATGATGAATATCAAACCCCTCCTACACTAATGTAGCATAGGAATGACTCGGGTCGTCCGCCAACGAAAGTAACGATAGGATGGTAAACTTAGGATCATATGTTATTTATATTTTTTTGGGTTTTCAATATAGAATTGGGGTTTTGGATTTTAATTCTAAATTTAACAAATTAAAATCAAGACAAGTAAGAAATTACTCTAATGCGGAACGAAATCTAACTAGGTGCAAATAATTAATCCACAACGCATTGTCACTCTACGCTATGAGTTATTTATCAACACGATTAATCTAGGGAATGAAATAGCGAAGCATCAAATAAAATCTAACCTAAATAATGAAAGACAATACAAGTAATGAAACTAACCCTAATGAATAAAAGACATTGCAAGTAAAGAAATCCCTATCTAACCATTGACGATTTTCCTACATCGCATTGTCACACTACGATACAAGATTATCTATCAATGGGCATAACATGAAGTAAAGCATTAAAGAAACTAAGAATATAATGAAAGCCTAAATTAATCTATCCTAATTGCATTAAATCAAAGCTAGGATTTAACTAAATTAAAAGAACAGGACAAAGCAAGAATTAAACAAAATAAATTGCATCAAATTAAACCTAACTATTGGTTGAAGCATTTGATCGAACACGTTGTGAGCATTAATCAAATTGAACATATTACGTGCAATTTAAATATGAAAAATCTAGTTCAATACAAACATTCAACCACAAAACATCAACATAAGTAAACTAAGCTAATCAACAGTAATAAACTAAGAAAATTCCAACCACAATCCAAACATCAACTATCGATCCAATGACTACCCTTGCCGTCACACAAGGGCCCGACTCCGAACCCCGAAAGCCGGTGGACAGTGCACAATCTGCTGGTGGCTGCAAACTTCGCCAACGACAATGGATGAGACGAATCTTCCACCGAAGAACCACTTCGCTGGAAGTTGGAAATGGTGGTGGCTGCTGGAAATGGTGAACTGTCGTCACCCTCTTCGTCCCCTGTCCGTCCGAACCCCAGAAGGAGAGGAGAGGTATGAAGGATGCCGGAGGGTGGAGGACTGATAACCATGATTTTACTGTATTATTTTGATTCATATATGCATGGTTTGATGTTAATTTCATAGGTTAAAATTATGGTTACATCACATTTTGTGCATTGTGTGTATTTTTGGACTTAATTGTAAATTACTTTATTTTTATATTATTTGATTCTAATATTTGATTCTTATTTTGTAGGCATCAAAGGATCTTAGATTTGGATCTATTTGGGCCGAAATTGGGCTCGAATCAGAGTTGAAACAAGAAGATCAAGCTTTGGGTCGATTTGGGCCGTTCATCAAGAATAGGACAGATTTAGACCATCCGTTGAAGATCTAGCCGATCCAACTTAATGGGGAGCAGATCTAAGCCATTTATGAAGATCTAGAAGTTTTGATCCAGATCTGAGTTCATCCAGCCATTGATCCAGCCCGAATTAATTTGGGCCGTTCAATGAAGACTGGGCCGATCTGGGCCATCCAATGATGATCTGATCGATCCGACCTACGGGAGGGTAGATCCAGACCCTAGAGCAAGATCAATACCTTCAGATCAGATTTTGGGCAGACTTTTCACCGTTGATTTAGCCTGGAATCATCTCAACCGTCCATTCCAGATCCAGATCTGATTTAAATGAGAAGCTACAGTACCCAGCTTCTTCGTCGACTCCACAGCGCGCAGCAGCCTCGTCCTCGCGGCAATCTTCCGGATTTCGACCCCTTTCTCTTCTCCAATCAATCTCCCGAGCTTCTATCTTGGTGGTGAGCTTCTCGGCGGAGACATCCCGATCATCTGGAGCCATCGGAGAGTGTTCTCTCCGGTGAAATTTGGCTCGCGGCATCTTCCTTTTCCAGCTCGATTTGGCGGTGGTCCTCCAAATCCAAGCTCCGATTCCCATCAGCAACAGTCGGAGGTGGTCTTCCGGTGTTCCTGAGCTTCACTCGACGTTCATCCGCGTTCCACAGCCTTCCATCAGATCCAGAGGCAGATTTCCAGATTTTCGGCATTTTCTTGGATTTAGGGTTGTTTCAGCTCGTCGGGGGTGGTCCGTCGACGTTTTTGAACCTTCCTTGAGCTGATACGCAGCTGAGACGATCCATTGAGGTCCGGAATTGGGTAGTCTCGATTTTGGCCTCTTGTGTGACGGTTTGAGTGTGAAGTTTGGTGAGATTGGTTGCGAGTTGGATTGGTTAGGGTTTAGTTCACTTTTATTATTGTTTTGTAACTTAGAACAGATTACTTTTATGTTTTGTTATATTTTTATGCAAGTAGTTAGCATTTCTTTCCTTGTTGAAGCTTAGTTTAATTTTAATTTGTTGCTTGGTTAAGTGTTTAGAGTTTAAATTCAAGCTAGGGTTTAAATTGGTGTTGTAGATCAGATTTAATTGTGTCTTGCTATTTTATCTCTAGTTTAAGTGTGTGTCGATGGTTTAATCACAACGTAGAGTGACAATACGTTGAGGTTTGATTATTGGCACATAGGTAGGTTTTAGTTATGCTTTAGATTAATTTCTTTACTGCTGTGTTTTCCTTTGTAGATTTATATTCAAAGCTTTAAAACCCCCAACTTCATTTTTATATCGAAAATCCCAAAAATAGGAATAAAAAGACAATCCTAGATTACATCATACTGTTGATTCCTCGAGAGCGATCTTGGGCTCGTTACTACAACGTTATTGCAAAATTAAGGGGTTCAGTGAAAAATACATTTATACAATTTGATTAGCGGATGTGACAGATTCTCGCCTTATCAAATTTTGGCGCCATTGCCGGGGAAAATATGCAATGTTTGATAATTTTAGGATTGTTCATTATTTTGAAAACTTTGAAAATATTGTTGTTTGATTGCTTTCATGATTATATATCCATGTGTTGATTTTATTTGTTCCTGAGTCTATTGATTTTATTTGCTAATTGTCAGTGTAAGAACAGGAAATTCTTTTGACCATGGATCCATATTATCCGTATTTTGGAGATGGGATGGAGAATCATTATTATCAGCCTCAGACTCGGATTTATGCGCCTGAATATCAGTATAAGGATGTACAAGAAAAATTTGCAAAGTCAATTTGGAAATGTAATGAAGTTATGCAACAAATGAGAGAGCATCAAGAGCAACAATTTGCAAGGATACAGAATATTCAGAGTCAATTGGATCAGATTGCATCGTCCATCAATCAGTTACAAATGCAAAACTCTAGTGAGGAGATGGATTGTGGAGCGCTTGTCAGGCCTGACCCTACTTCCATTTCTTTGCAAAATTTTTCTAGAATTATTTGTGATGATGATGTAGTTGTTAAAATTTCTGACTCTACTAATAATGTTGTTGTAGATGATGTGAATGATGCAGGTCTTGTTGCAAAAGATGATTTAAGTGTAGGGGATTGCTTAATGGAAGCAATACCTCAAGGATCACCTGACTTTGATGATGATGATGAAGATGTAAGTGTAGGGACTTGTGCTATGGAGCCAAGCACCCAAGAATCATTACATGAGGTTGAACATTCACTAGAACTAGAACATGAGCATTCATTTGATGAAAAGGAGGTAACAAACACCACTCCAGGTACCTTTCAACATGATAAGGTAAGTATTGTTTGTGATACATCAGAAAATTTCATAGAGGTACCATTTATTGATTTTATTAGATGTGAATCATTCCTTGAAATATCTTTTACCCACACTAACATTCTCCTATTTTCTTTTTATCCCACATGCGTGTGGGAGGTGTTTTCTTTTATTGATGTTGTAGGAGAAATTAAGCTTCCGGAGTGGGTACTTAAACTGAACCGACTTAGACCTCCAGAAAAAGCTAAGAAGGGAAAAAATTAGTAATAAGAAGAATTTGAATGGAAACACAAATACTCCACTTCCGGGGTGGCTTCTTTTGTTAGATCTTCTTCAACCACCGGGAATTTAAAGGGGAGTTGGTTCCAATTTTACTTTCTTTTGCATTTTAATTCATGCTTTGTTAATAAATTCGTTATACGTTTCTTTGGTTTAATACTTTGCATTTACACTTTGTTTTTACATTTTGCATTTTATTTCCATATTTGCTTCCATACTTTGCATTTAGTTAGTGTATAGCATTTCATTTGAATAAAATTCACCATGGGAATTTTTTAAGTAATATTTGTAAGATGGTAAAAGTCTCTTAAATTTGACCATCAATTTTAGGTCATTTAACATGATTGGATGCCTTTCTTACATGATATTGGTTAATTTGGTGGTGGATTCCAATTTGATTAATAGAGCTTGATTGCATGAAAATACCTAGTGAGGACCACTTTAAGCCTATACTCTATTATTTTCTTTGTGTGGCATGCACTTACAATAATTGAAACTCTAGAACTTGCTTTACTTCTTTTCAAAGTCACAATAGCATATGGATGCATGAAAAGGAAGGATAATTTTCATTGAATTCTTTTCTTTTGTCTATTTCAAATCCCAATTCATTTTTCCCACAATTTTCTCAAAACATTTTTCTCTAGCATTTTAACATTTGATCATCTTTGCTTGCCATTCTTTAATTGAGTGTTTTGGTTGAATTCTTGATGATTTGGATCGACTAGATGACAAAGGTTTTAGTTTGGGTGAGGATTGGTATACATTTGAAGATGTTGAAGGTTTTGGATGGCTCCTTGGATTGAATGCTAAATCTAATCGTTCTTTGAATCTATTCTTGGAAAGAGCAAGCTTCAATAGTTTGGAATTTTGGAAGTTGATACTATGGTGATACACTTAACATCTTAGGAAGTTTTTGAATGCTGAAATCTTGTTTGTATAGCTGTGAATTGATGAAATTGAAGCAAGAAAACTGCAGATTTGTGGAGTGTCAAATTACAAAGAAGCAGGGAAGTTTTAAGGATTGCTGGAAATTGAGGAAGTTGCTGCATTAATGTTGTGAAAGTGGATTCCAGATGTCCAGAATTCAGAAGATTGTTGAGATTGAATCTGATATCTGATCAGTAATCCCAGGAGCTGTGTGAACAGCTAGATCAAATTGTTATTTTCAAAGGAAGGAGTTGTTGGATGTTAAAAAACTGGTGTTTGCTGGAATTTTGTAGAATTTGCAGAAATAAAACAGCAGATGATGTACAAACATAAATCTATTGTATGCCAAGTTTCTTATGCAGCTGCTTGATCAGTGAACTAAAGTAAAGATTTTGTTTCCTTAGTACAAGTGATGCCTTTCTTTCTCAAGTCTTTAATGATATGAGATCTGGTTTCATAAAGCTGAATTTAAAGTTTTGTTTTAAGTTTCTAACTGTAGCTCGGTTTTAAGAGGGGATTGGAAGGGTGAAGTTTGAATCTAGAGAGTGAACAGATGAAATAGCTGAAAAGGAGCAAGAGTTTGAATCTTGGTGCCAACTTCATATGATATTTCTGAACAGCAACAGTTAGAATTCAAGCTTACATCAATTCAATCCTAATGGTATTTGTAAATAAGCCTAATTTTCTAGGACTTGAGCTAGAAATTGCTAAGATTCCAAATTCTGAAATCCGCAGTAGAAGAGGTTTATTGAGAAAGGCAGAAATTTGCAAATGCAGAGATAAGAATCTGCAGAAAATTGAGGCTGCAGGACCAAAATCTTGAACAATGACATGCTTGATACAAGTTTTGTGCCAAGTCTTAGTGTTGCTCTTTACCAGAAAAACAGAAAAACAAAAAGAACTGCTGTGTGCTAAGTTGAATTGTGATTTCTGACCATAAATAGCTTGGATTCGATCTCCTGAATTTTTAGTGCTAAATGAAATCTTTAATTCAGCTTAACTATTAATGGCTCAATACAATGTTCTTTGTGTTTACAAATTCAGAAACCGAAGCTCTGAAATTGGAAGCTTGAATTGGATTAGCCTAGTATTAAATAATGTCCATGACCAAGTTGCATTCTGTTGAAATTAAACTGCAGTGAAGCTTTTGGTTTTCCAATTTAATTTTCTTAAATCTGCTATGAGTTAAAGCATGCGTGAGATTGCTGGAATTGTCCAGCTCTACTGTAGTTAAAAGTCAGCAGAATGATTGTCTTTGCTGTGGAAGTAATGTGGAACTTAGTGGTTGTGATCCTGGAAATGCATAATTGGTCTGGTATGGAATTGTTAAGTTTCTATCTCTAATCCAGCTTGATTCTTTTCTGGTTCCTTCCCTGTATCTGAGTAAAAAGAAGGCATTTTGGATAACAGTAAAACTGTAATTGATGTATCAGTTGTTATAAGTTGTGTGCCAAGATCTTTATGCAACTTTGTGATCAATGAAAAGACTAAGTAAAGCTCATACTTACTCATTGACAAATGGTTTTTTCAAATTGTTCAAGTGTTCTATAGATCAAAAACCTGAAAATCTGAAAACTACAACTGAATTGAAGTGCTGAAACTGAAATTCAGAAGCTGTAACTGAATATTATTGTGCTGGAAATACTCAAAACAGTGAGGGAAAGTGCAGAATTCAGAAATGTAGAAACATATAGCTCCTATCTTGAATTTTGTTGCATTTCTGTATCAATCTGAAAAAAAAAATGAATTGTAACAAACTAGAGCTGCTGAAACCTGGAAATCTCAGTTGAAATCAGATTGCTGGAGCTTATGTAATATCTGTAATTCTGTGAGAGCTATTTCTGTTGATGAAGTGCTGGTATTTTGAACTGTTCTGCAGGGAATTTGATTTGTTAAATCTGTTGCTGGAAATGTGGAATTTAAGCTCTGAAAACTGTGAATGCAGAGCAGTAATGAAATCAGATTATGTACAGTTTCAATTCTATGAAACTGGATATGTTTCTTCACCAATACAATGGGAATCCTGAAATTGGAAGGGCTGTTAATGCAGAGATGCAGAAATTTTAAGAGCTGGAAACAAAGTTGAAAACTGCAGAGAAGATGCTGAATTTAGAATATCAATTGTGTGCCAAGCTCTTCTTGTAACCCTCTGATCAGTAAATGCTGCAAATGAAAACCTTTATTCCTCATTCACGAATGGTATTCAAGTTTCAATAATTGAAATCCAGGTCATGTTTTGCTGGAAATAAAGTTGTAAATGCTGAATCTAACTACTGGATTTGGAATGCTGGAATTGGGAACAGAGTTTCAATTCTGAAATTTCTTTTTAGCAGGATTTCTGAATCTGGTTTGAAGGCATGAGTTGCAGAAATTAATTCCATCTTGGATACTCTTAGCTGATGCTTTCTGAAATGGATTGAGTTGGTGTGAAGAAGCCATGAACTTGAAAGAAAACTTAAGCTGATGCGTAGAAATTTCTTTAAGTTGCTGGAGATAATTGCCACAGCAGTAATTGGTGCATGATCAGAATTTATGCAGAGGATTACATGAGAGAAACAAAAATCCGAAGCTACTAGTTGTGCCAAATTTATATTAGGTGTCTGTGCTGCAAAATGAAATGCAGAAATTCTGTTTGAAAGGAAGCTGAATTCTGTTTGTGAGGAGCTTGTACCTGCAAAACACCACAGAAATAGAACAGATTGTGCAGAATGCAGAATGAACACTAGAAGGGTGCCTGGAAGTGTTTCAACTAGTTGTGATAGAGTTTTATTGCCCGAGACGACCAACAATTTAAGTGTGGGGGAGGGAGCTATTTGCCATTAGCTAATGTGAGTTTGTTTTTTGTTTAAAATTGCAGAATTTGAAGTGGAAAAACAGTGAAAGAAAATTTTTGAAAAATGGCACAAGAAAAGAGAGTATCAAGTGGAAAATAGAGTATCAAGATTCTTTGTTTGCCATCAAATTGAAGGGGAGGTTAGCTTGATGTTTTGAATTGGTAACGACAAATGGTATTCATCTCTTTTCACATCAAAATGGTCAACTCATCAAGTATATTCCTCCAATACTCTCATCTTCTCATTTTCTTCATTAATGCCTTTTCTTTTGCCTATTTCATCCATTTCAATTGTTCTTTATGCTTCCATTTCAATTATTCATGATAAATTCCTTTTGATTCATGTATGCTATGTTTTATAGTGGTGGAGAATTAGAAAATAAGCAAGCTTATGGTAGTGAAATGTTGTGAGTTGCATTGAGTGAGCTCCACTTATACATATGCTTGAGTGTGAAAGCTAGAATAGGTAAATTCTTGTGAGATTGCAACTTGCTTAATTTTTCAATTGGATTGAAACTACCATACCTACTAATTATTGTTTGGATTGTATTCATGATTGTGTGTGATCTTTAAGATGATCTTAGTTAAATTCTTTTTACTATCTTCTAGGTATTGCTAGGAAATTTTCTATGGAGATGATTTTTAGTTTCTTTACTTGCACGGGACGTTCAAGACTAAGTGTGGGGGATTTGATAACCATGATTTTACTGTATTATTTTGATTCATATATGCATGGTTTGATGTTAATTTCATAGGTTAAAATCATGGTTACATCACATTTTGTGCATTGTGTGTATTTTTGGACTTAATTGCAAATTACTTTATTTTTATATTATTTGATTCTAATATTTGATTCTTATTTTGTAGGCATCAAAGGATCTTAGATTTGGATCTATTTGGGCCGAAATTGGGCTCGAATCAGAGTTGAAACAAGAAGATCAAGCTTTGGGTCGATTTGGGCCGTTCATCAAGAATAGGACAGATTTAGACCATCCGTTGAAGATCTGGCTGATCCAACTTAATGGGGAGCAGATCTAAGCCATTTATGAAAATCTAGAAGTTTTGATCCAGATCTGAGTTCATCCAGCCATTGATCCAGCCCGAATTAATTTGGGCCGTTCAATGAAGACTGGGCCGATCTGGGCGATCCAGTGATGATCTGATCGATCTGACCTACGGGAGGGTAGATCCAGACCCTAGAGCAAGATCAATACCTTCAGATCAGATTTTGGGCAGACTTTTCACCGTTGATTTAGCCTGGAATCATCTCAACCGTCCATTCCAGATCCAGATCTGATTTAAATGAGAAGCTACAGTACCCAGCTTCTTCGTCGACTCCACAGCGCGCAGCAGCCTCGTCCTCGCGTCAATCTTCCGGATTTCGGATTTCGACCCCTTTCTCTTCTCCAATCAATCTTTCGAGCTTCTATCTTGGTGGTGAGCTTCTCGGCGGCGACATCCCGATCATCTGGAGCCATCGGAGAGTGTTCTCTCCGGTGAAATTTGGCTCGCGGCATCTTCCTTTTCCAGCTCGATTTGGCGGTGGTCCTCCAAATCCAAGCTCCGATTCCCATCAGCAACAGTCGGAGGTGGTCTTCCGGTGTTCCTGAGCTTCACTCGACGTTCATCCGCGTTCCACAGCCTTCCATCAGATCCAGAGGCAGATTTCCAGATTTTCGGCATTTTCTTGGATTTAGGGTTGTTTCAGCTCATCGGGGGTGGTCCGTCGGCGTTTTTGAACCTTCCTTGAGCTGATACGCAGCTGAGACGATCCATTGAGGTCCGGAATTGGGTGGTCTCGATTTTGGCCTCTTGTGTGACGGCTTGAGTGTGAAGTTTGGTGAGATTGGTTGCGAGTTGGATTGGTTAGGGTTTAGTTCACTTTTATTATTGTTTTGTAACTTAGAACAGATTACTTTTATGTTTTGTTATATTTTTATGCAAGTAGTTAGCATTTCTTTCCTTGTTGAAGCTTAGTTTAATTTTAATTTGTTGCTTGGTTAAGTGTTTAGAGTTTAAATTCAAGCTAGGGTTTAAATTGGTGTTGTAGATCAGATTTAATTGTGTCTTGCTATTTTATCTCTAGTTTAAGTGTGTGTCGATGGTTTAATCACAACATAGAGTGACAATACGTTGATGTTTGATTATTGGCACATAGGTAGGTTTTAGTTATGCTTTAGATTAATTTCTTTACTGTTGTGTTTTCCTTTGTAGATTTATATTCAAAGCTTTAAAACCCCCAACTCCATTTTTATATCGAAAACCCCAAAAATAGGAATAAAAAGACAATCATAGATTACATCATACTGTTGATTCCTCGAGAGCGATCTTGGGCTCGTTACTACAACGTTATTGCAAAATTAAGGGGTTCAGTGAAAAATACATTTATACAATTTGATTAGCGGATGTGACAGATTCTCGCCTTATCAAGGACACACCGGAGAACCCCTCCGGTGAGGTGTAGTTGGTCGGAACTGCTGCCGAAACCTGCTGCCGCCACTTGTGCTCTGCCGTCGCCGCTGGAATCAAGCAGAGGAATGTGGGCTGTGGCTGGCCGGCCGGCGGCAGTGAAAGCAAAGGAGAAGCCGCCGGCCGGAGAGAAGAAAGAAGAAGTGGAAGAGAGGCGGTGTGGGAGGAGTGCGTGTGACCTAGCCGCTGGAAGAAACGAGCACCATGAAGGTCTCCTTCTGTGCCGTGTGGATGAGGAGAAAAGGTAAGTTTCGGGTTTCGGGTTTGGGTCCATTAGGGCTTAGATCCGGATCCAATAAGAAAAAGGAAATTGGGTTATGAAATTGGGCTTCAGTTTGGGCTTTGTGATTGGGTTTGATTGGATTCTTCTTTTGATTCAAATTGGAGATGAATTGAACTTGGATGAGGATGATCTTTATGGACGGTCCAGATCAATTTAAATGAGGATGAAGGGATGGATCACTTGATCTGACTGAAGGGGCAGGATCTCACTGGTTCTTGATCAACGGTCCACATTAATTCAGCTTGATCTTCCTCATTTAGTCTCCAAATCAAGCCAAATTTGATCCGGTTCGACCCTAATCCATGGCTCTTTGAATTTCCTACAAAATCACATAAAATATGAAATTAAATTCTATAAATTGCAGGCAATTTACAATTAAGTCCAAAATGAATCCCTATTCGCAAATCTTGATATAAACACAATATTAAGTATGCGAGAAGGTATAAAATGCTAAGTATAAGAGCCAAAATAATACACAAAAATACCCATTATCAGCGGACCAAACACATACTACGGTGCTTCTATCTCATTCGAGAGATCATCGATAGAGGAGATGTGAAGATTTGCAGAGTACCCGCAGAGGCTAACGTCATTGATCCCTTGACCAAGGCTTTGGCACAGAGAAAGCATGATGGTCACACTAGGTCATTGGGCCTTAGAGCCTACACTGATTGGTACTAGTGCTAGTGGGAGATTGTTAGTTAGAGCCTTAGAGTCAATCATATGATGATTGTTGTATAGACTCGATGTATCATATTCCTATATACTTATAAAGGCATTTCTTTATGGTTATTATACTTACTTGTATTGGTGCCAAATAACTAAGTATAATAGCGTCCTTGAGTAGAAGGTTCTTATCTATATCAATCGATTGGTTGAATTGATAGTGAGATGATATAGAGAACACTACTCTTAATCATTCCTAGTCAAGTATTAACATTCAGGGATAATGTTAATGTGATGAGACTAGCATGTAGGTCAACTCGATGACTTGATCTCACAAGTCATGGATATAGAGATATCAAGTTGACACATGGGTATGCATTGGAGAATGTATACTGAATGACCCACCATGAGAAAGTATCATGGATCATTATATGAGTGTCATATACTTTCTCATATGACTATTAGTATGACTATCAGTCCTTGGACCTGAAGTCACCATGGTTCCCTACATAAGGAGTTGCATACTTTGGCTTCGTCAAACATCACCCGTAACTGGGTGGACTATAAAGGCGATTACTGGGTATGTAACAAATTATGCGGACGAATGTGAGTGATGTAGATGGGATCTATCCCTCCTATATGACGGGAGTGACATCATAATTCTTGATAGAGTGAGACCACTAAGTGCATGACCATGCCCAAATGAGTTAATATGAGATTTTGAGCTCATTTGAATAGAGTGAGTCTACTTGGAGTTCAAGATATAGATTGATTAGAGGATGACACGGTCTATGCCTCAATTGATCAATCTAGATGTCAAAGATAGAAGGACATTGCCACATTTGTGAGAGTCACAATTAGTAGTCACAAAGGCGATGTTGGATCTCAATATTCTTGTAACTTGGGTAGTAATGATGTGTTGCTAGATACCGCTCATTATTTATGTTTCTAAATGGGTTTAGGAGCATTGCCAACGTTACAAGAACCTATAGGGTCACACATAAAGGGTAATTAGATGGAGAATAAGTTCATATGATGGACTAAGAGGATTAGGTTCATGTGATGAACCAAATTGGATTAAGAGTAATCCAAATTAGACTAATTGAGTTGGACTCAATTTGATTCATGTGTCCAATGAGTCTAATTTAGATTATGATTCATTGAGTCAATTTAAATCAATGAATATAGATTCATTAAATTAAGTTTACTTGAATCAAAGGTTGGATTTGATCAACCATGGGAGATAAGAGGTCAAGTTTGACTTGACTTGAGAGGGAAGATGAAGGGTCAAGTTTGACTTGACCAAATGCCACCTCATTGTGACTTGGCATGGGGCTGACCAATGATGATAGTCCACATCATCAAGGCTACATCAAGTGTGTGCCACCTCATGAGGGAGACCAAGAGTCATGACTCTTGGTATTACATGGAGGTTTAAAAGCCTCTAAAAGTGGTCGGCCACATTGTGGGTGCATGAATGCATTTTATGTGCTCATTCAAGGCATCATCTTCTTCCTTTCTTCTTCTTCTTCTCTTCCTCTCCTCCATTGCCGAAACCCCTTGAGAGTGCTAACACACTCTAAGTGGTTTATCTTCACCATTTGTCCGTGTGGATACTTGTAGAGGAGTATTCACTTGACACTCTACGAGATCCAGCAACTTTTTGGACGAGCGGGATAAGCGAAGGGCTTCGCTACAAAGGTATAATCTCTACTATGTAGATCTAGTGTAGATCTAGGAGAAAACTATGTATATGTAAATTTTTTTATCTTCGTACGGATCCGTGGCAAGAACTTCGAGGTTTTTCACAACGCAAAAAGCAGTTTTGCGGCTCGAAAATTCTAACAAGATGTTGCAATCTCAATCATTAGGGAGAAGTTTAGTCAATTCAAAAAAGAATGACAAAATCATGTATCTAGTTAGTGATAATGTGTAGTGTTTTTTGTATTTATTGTATATGAAATGATGTGTTAGTTATTGAGCTCTTATGGTGTGTTATTTTATAAATTTAATTTGTAAAATATGTTGATTTGTTAGAATGATGTTGTTGTTGTAGTGTATATTATTGACATTGTGGTAGTAATAGTAGGTATGTCTAAATTAATGTGATCTTCTTGTCTTTTGAGCTCGTACAAAAAAAAAATTAGTTGGTTTTGTTGTTGTTATAGTTGTAGGTTATGATACTTGTTAAATAATGATGGAGATAGTTAGGACACGTGGTTGTATTGGATAAGTGTTGGTATTGAACACTTATAGTATATCAGTTGTAAAATGATAAACTGTGTATGATATGAAAATATTTTGTCATTGTACACACAACAACAATAACATCGTGCAAGACATGGTTGCACGTTATTTGTTTATCTCCCCTTGAATAGCAACAATAATGTTGTTATTTCCATAGTAGCAACACACTTCACCATAAGTGTTATAATTCTCTATTGTTGATCCTAGGAAGACCACAATGATAAGTTGTTATTCCCCCAATACCAGCTACAGGTTATAGTTGATTCCCCCAAGAATAACAACAATATGTAGAGCAATCTAACATATTAGCAACACAATAGACAGTACCTATTATAACACTGTGTTGCTGATTCTAATAAGACCAACAACACGTTGTAGCTAATTCCCCCAATAACAACTACATGTTATTGTCGATTCCCCCAAAAATAACTAATCCATGTTGATGGTCTACCGATACCAGCAACACACTAGATCATACTTGTTATAAGCCTGTGTTTTGATCCTAGTAAGACTAGCAACACGTTGCTAAATCTCCCAAGAATAGCTACACATTGTTGGTGCTTCCCCCAAGAACAACAAGACCGTGTTGATGGGCTTTCCATACCCACAACACACAAGTCCATACATGTTATAATATTGTGTTGCTGATCCTTGCAAGACCGGCAACAAAAATTTGTTAATTTCCCCTAGAACATTATCAACTTCTTGCTATCTATCCATACTAACAACACACTACAATACATGTTTGAAGACTCTCTTGCTGATAACTCCTACAGCAATATTAAATGTGTTGGTGTTACTTCCACAATAGCAACACACTCCACCAATCGTGTTCTACCACTCTGTTGTTGATTCTAATAAAATCGGAAACATGGTGTTGCTGGTATGTCCATTACTAGCAACACTCTACAATATCATAAACACAGTCTATTTGTCCAGAAACACCATTAGGCTTGTGAACTTAGATAATTGAATTCCACCACAATCCTACTCCCCAATAGAACTATTACATCAATAGAACGACAATTAATTTCTATCTAACATCATGGCTCATGACCAATCTTTAAATTAACATTCACTATTCCATTTTAGCCCATGATTAGTTGGTAACTTGATGTAGATGCCTTGGTTTTTCTATAAGGACTAACTTGAAGAAGGAGAGGTCAGTTTGGGGTATTAGCCTTGTTCTTGTCGTCGAGGGGCGACTGGGGTAACTTAACGTTCGCTCCTTGAGTGTTACGTCTAACCTCTCTTTATTCATATATACAGCCTGCTTATCGCTCACACCTCAGTAAGTTGTTTGAGTCATGTTATCCTATTACATCAAGGGAGGCATAGGTCGGCCATCTATGGTTAATCGAACTATTACATTGTTAGTGACATATTCCCATTATCATTCTCACTTTAGACCCTTTTCAATTTTTCCAAATCACATAACTCTTTTCATTTCCTTTCCCGTGATACCCCTCTTCCCTTTTAGTAAATAATTGTTTCTATAATAACTTAAACTCCTATGTCAAAAGTTAAGATCTCTCAAAGTTATATCTTATAGTTGTAATAGCTACTCTAGCGTAGTTGCTACAACATGTTGCAGAGTTTTAGAAAACCAGCAACAACATGTTCTTGATATTCTGAGGATCAACCATAAGTTGTAGTAGCTACACTATCATAATTGCTACAAGATGTTGCTGATCTTCAGGAGACTAGCAAGTCACTAGTATTGTTGATCTTTCAAGGATCAGTGACACATTCTAGTAGCTATGAAATTGTAGTTACTACAAATACATGTTTATATTTTGAGAGGGCATAACTTTTAACAATAGATCTTTAGTTTTTATAAAAAATTTATTAACTAAAAAGGGAGAAGGGTTTCACGGGAAAGGAATGTTAGTATTAGCACTAAGAGCATGATTAGGCATATTGGATTAATGAGTCAAATTCAAATTAGACTCATTGGATTGGATGAAGTCTAATCTGAGTTCGACTCAATTGAATCCACTCATTAAAGAAAAAAATTGATGATTAATTTAGATTAATCATGCATTGAAAAATAAGACCAAAAGGTAAAAGGCCTTTTGTATTCCTTCCATTAAAGAATTTAATGGATCATTAATCAAAAGAAGACCAAAAGCCAAAAGACCTTTGGTATTCCCTGGATGAGTACAAAAGGTTGTTGAATTTATTTTCATAAATGAGAATATTCTAGTCTTCCTCCTCCTCTTCTTCTTCTTGGCCGAAACTTCCTTGAGAGGTTGCTAGCACAACCGAGGTTGTTTCTTTTCCAAGTCACGAGTCCATGCGATGAACGAGAGAATGTGTTCGTGTAGATACCATAGAGGCATGAACACTTGATCGTATTGAGATCTGCATCCAAAGAAAAGTTACTATCGGGAGTTTGTGTTTACGCAACAAATGTGGAACTCTCAATTTAACTAGTATATGGTTTCCTTCGCATGAATCTTCTGGAAAGGATCTTGATAATATTCTACTGTGCTTGTGTTATTTTGCACTCAAGATCCTAACAAATAAATGACAAGAGGTATGTGATTTACACAAATTGGAAAATTTTATGTGTTGCTTGCATAATAAGTAATACACGAAGGTTTTGTTGTAAGAGTCCTATAAATCAAAGATCACTGCCTACTGTGAACTAGGATTACATGCCTGGTCCGACTTTCTAAGGTGTGAATGATAACCATGTTGGATATATGAATAAAGAGAGGGGTGTGATTTCCTCTTTGTCTTATATTTATTTGGTGGCATTCGGAGGAATGTAGTTCCATCAACCACTTTTGGTCTACAATAAAAGATGATGGTACTATGACCATTGTAAAATTCAGAGGAATGTAGTTCAGACTGAACACTATAGCAGGGGGTTTGGGGAGATAATTCATTAAAATATCTCTAATATTTCAACCATGTCCCAATTATATCCCTAAAGAATTCCAAGGGATGAATGCACCCCTTATATTTTTAAATGTGTCTCAAATATATCCTTCCCATTAACTCTATCATCTATAATTAACGGAATGAGCATGTGCTTCTCACATGAGTCTGCAACCCCAATTAAAAGGCCAATTCTATTCTCTTTAACCCTAATTCCCAAATCGGTGTAACTCCGTATGAGATTTATCAAGCAAATTAGAAAACACATCGTGATTATCAAAACTGAGTAGGAGAAGAAGGAAGAGGAGTAAATAAGTTTGGAAATGGTGAGCCATTTCATTTCAATTCCCATTTCTAATTATTTATTTATTTTGGAAATAAGTTTGGAAAAGTTTGTTGTAACTATAGGGCAAGACATATGTTGTGTTTGTTGGATTAAACCCTAGCATTTATAGCACTTGGGAAGAAACACAAATGCAAGTTAACAAATTTAGTAGAGTTGTACACAATGTTGGTGCAGGTTGCACTAACTGTCTAACTCAGGTTTTGATGAATGATAGATAAGTTAAGTTAGGTATAATTGTGATCTAACCACTTTACCAAGTGTGTAGGAGTTAACCAGATGGGTCGACGACCAATCAAATATCTGGTGAGAAGTCCAGATAGGTCGACGGGACAACTGGATATTTGGTAGGAAGTCTAGCTAGGTCAACAGGATGACCGGATAGTTGGTGTGAAGACTAGATAGGTCAACGGGCTGACCAGATAGCTGGTGCAAAGTCCAAATAGGTTCACAGGCCGATTGGATATCTAGTAGGAAGTCCAGTTGGGTTTGCGGACCAGACAACTGACAAACTGGTTTGTAAAGGTAAGACACTGGAGGAGAGTGACTAAGTGAGGACGCGTACTGATTTAGGGGACAGTAGACGTCAATCCAGTTTAAGTCCATTTCAGATCCCTAATCTGAGACCTTGACTAGTTCCGAGTGTTGGGTGGATTGAAACTAATTACTACTGCTTATTATTGTGCTAACACTTATCTTGCAGGTCATTATTTTATTTATTGGACTAAAGTTGTTTAGTAGGACAAAGGAGAAAATTTGCCTTTGGATGAATAGTATCTAAAGACGCCTTCAAGAAAATGAAGATATTTTCGTACTGTTCAT